>NW_011888983.1:2538666-2541335 GCF_000151845.1 Pteropus vampyrus
CTCTGTGCGTGTGTTTATTTGTATTGTGTGTGTGTGTGTGTGTGTGTGTGTGTGTGTGTGTATCTATATCTATGTATATGTATGTGTGTGTATGTGTGTACACCCAAGGCCTGTAGCAGCCAAAGTGGTTTTGTGGGTTTTGACCTGTATGGACCTCTAAAGACAAATAGCCTCTCCACAGAGGAGACAACATGTTGGGTGAAGAAGTGTTTTCTGGGTCTACTCAGGACCCCCTCTTCTTGGTGGTTCTCCTGGGTTTCCTTCTGCAGAGAGCAGCTGGAGCACCCCCAGACCACATCCTCTTTACCCACATGCCACAGAGCCCGGTCCCTATCCCCCACTGTCAGCCCTGGAACAGCCCTGGGACGCTGACTCATGCTGGCCAACTGGGGGCTGCAGAAGCTGCCCAGTCAGGCGAGGGCCATGCAGATGGATGGGGAGTTTCTTGAAAGGCCTCTTCCTCCTTGCCCTGGCCACATGGTCAGGCTACAGAAGAGGAAGCACAGGCTGGCCCTGGCATCAGCAGCGACTGAGCCCTGAATCAGCTCTCACCCCTCAGAGGTCAGGATCCCTTGTTCATGTGTTTACAGGGCTCGCGCGTGCTCGTGCGCGCGCTCTCTCTCTCTCTCTCTTTCTTTCTCTCTCTCTCTCTACTTTTCTGCTGTTTTTGAGCCACTTCTCTGCCTACTGTGTGGTTCCAGCCTGAGGGTGAATGGGGGGAACAAAAAGGATGAAAATCAGAGGCCCACTTGGCCCTTGTTAGGGAGCCTGGCAAAGCTTTGACGGAGGAGGGGGTAAAATGGTAGACAGAAATGATGTTTCCATTTTCTGTGCTCACCCTTCATAGTAGGCAAGCGGGGCTCTGTTTCTGACTCAGTTTCAAATTTGCTGGGTGACTTGGGGCTCTTTCCTTATTTCAGAAACTAGACCGAGGTTGGCACACTCCTGCAAAGGGCCAGATGGTAAATATTTTAGGCTTGTGGGCTACCTGATCTCTTGCAACTACTCAACTCTCCCCTTGTAGAGTAGAAGCCACCATAGATAATCTGTAAACAAGTGGCAGGGACCATCTTCAAGTATTTACAAAAACAGAGGTGCAGCTCTGGCCTTGGGGGCAGGGAGTTACTGACCCCTGCACTAGACCTTTCCTTGTGGTTCTTTCCCTAGTATTCTGAGATCTGTGATAGAGGGACTTGCCCTGCGTAATTTTTCTTCCAAATACCACTGCCTGACATATTATCTACTTACTTATGCATTTCCTGACTGTCTCCTTGACCAGACCATCAGTTCCATGAAGCAGGAACTTGGACTAAATTTCCTGTGACTA
Organism: Pteropus vampyrus; assembly: GCF_000151845.1. Classification (NCBI taxonomy): domain Eukaryota; kingdom Metazoa; phylum Chordata; class Mammalia; order Chiroptera; family Pteropodidae; genus Pteropus; species Pteropus vampyrus. The sequence goes on from NW_011888983.1 coordinate 2,539,994, forward strand.
GAATATCTATCTATTGAGCTCAACAAGTACATTCAGAATGATGAGTTAACCTATAAGTGTTTGTCAGGGCTGGGCTGGCGTGGAGACAGGGCACAGGAAGAAGATCCTTGTCCCAGGATTATATACCGAGGTTCTGCATTCAAGAGTGTGGAATCTCATTATGGGGTCAGTATTTTACCTGGCATGCTCAGACTACACCGAAGCAGACACCCTTCCTTGCCTAGTCTATAGCATTACCCTACTTACTCCAAACTGGTCGAGACTAAAAGTTAGGGATTTACCCTTTATTTCCTTCTGTCCTTCTGCCCGACATTCAATCTGTCAGAAAGTCCTGTCATTTCTACCTCTCAAATGGCTCAAGTCTCTCCAACTCTCCCCTTCGTGGCTGTCACCCTGGCCTCAGCCTCACGGGTCACCGGTCCAATGAGTTTTCCATGAAGGCTGCAAAAGCGATATTCTCTCTCTCTCTCTTATTGGTTTTCTAGAAGTGATCTCTTTAAGACATAAAATAGGGAGTCCGTTCACTGCCAGGTAAGGTTGCAAGCTCTGGGGGTTTGAGCTGTGTGACTTTCATCAAGTACCTGACCTCTCTTAGCCTCAGTTTCCTCATCTGCAACATGAATCTTCCCTAAGAGGGGTGCTGTGAGCATTGAGGGAGTGAATATGTGAAAAGCACTCAGAATAGCACAGTGTGGGGACGGCTTAGTGAATGTGTGCTGGTACCAAGTTTCTCAGCTGTTTAGGATCCTGCAGTGACTCTGACCCTAGTCAGACATCCCAGCCCTGCCCATGCCACCAACCTGGTCCCCCCACTCCCTCCCTCCCTCTGTAGTCCAGGATCACTTGGTTTCCAGTTGCTTGAACACATCAAATTCATTCCTGCTTTAGGGCCAACCGTAGCTGTTCTCTCTATCCAGAAAGCTTTTTCCCTCACCCTTCACATGGCTCATCCTTGGGTTACTGTCCAGACATCACCTCCTTTAAGAGATCATGCCTCACTACCCTGGCCAATCCCCTATTAGATTCTATTTTAACCATTATTTCATTTTTCTTGTTATTGCATCTATTGTAACTTACAGTCTGTTATTTTCTAAATTGCTGTTTACTCTTTTTTTTTTTTGCTTTTGTCACTAGAGCACCATGGCATCCTTGGCCTCTAGCACAAGTTGGGCAAATATATGGTGTTCAAGTGTTATTTGTTGAATAAGTTAAGGAGCTCTAGAAGATCAACAGCCTTTAATATTTTGTGAGTGAATAAATGAATGGATAAGTACATAGCCACTGCCACCTGCTTCTCCCCCTCCAGTCTTTCCACCCACTTCTGCCAAGTGACCCCTCTGTG
>NW_011888983.1:2543380-2552209 GCF_000151845.1 Pteropus vampyrus
TTTCCCAGAGTAGCTGAGGAGGGGGTAAGTCCTTAGCAGTGAGGGCATGGGCTGCCTTTTTAGGGAAGTTAGAGCAAAGGGAAGGAGGGGTCTATTGGCCAGAGGCAGCAGAGTCAAAGAGGGTTTTTTCCTTTGCCCAAGGGAGACCTGAGTGAGCCTCTTAGGCAGAAGAGAAGGAAGGACCAGCAATGAAGGTTGAGAGAGAAAATGCAGGAAAGGAAGGTGAGAATTCATGGAGCAAGTCTCTAAGAAGCCAGCTTGGGCTGTTGGAAGAGCACCTTCTTGCCGAGAGGAAAGAAGCTGTGCTCCCAGAAGCTTTACGCAGACGGGAGGGGAGGTGGGGAGGCTCATTTCAGGAAATCTTCAGGAATTGTGCTTATCCTCTGGTGGGGATTCCAAAGGAGATGTGAAAAAGGATTGCGGCTGGGGAGGGCCTCAGCTGTTAAAGAGCAAGATTTGTAATGGCCCCAGGGAGCCCGGGCCTGGAGAAGGCCTGCCAAGCATCAGAGGGCTGATGGGGATTCCATATCTTTAGTGTCTGGCTGGGTATGTCTGGCCAGCATATTTCCAGGGTTTACCTGTCTGATTCTGACACCAGCTTCGTTCTGTTCTTGGGCCCCTGGCCACCCCATCACACATAGGTTGATCTGGATTCCTGTTTCCCTTACCTGACTCTCCCCTGGAATGGGCACCGCCCTTCCCACCCTGCCCAGCTAGCCCTCAGCTCATCCATGCCCCCGGCCACACACCGTTAGCTTTCTTGGGACCAGTGTCCCAAACATGGGGCCTTGGCACCGGCAGATAGGACTTCAGCTGCATTGCTTGTGGGGACACCTGCCCTCTGCTCACTTCTTGGCCTGCCCAGGAATGACTGGCCCATGCCAGGGTGAGGGTGCCTCCCCTGCAACATCCCAGGCCACAGAACTTGGCTATCCGAGGATAGCAAGTTTGCAATGGCAAACTATTCTTGGATCCAGCCTGCTCGCTGCTGCTAATTTCATGCCCCTGTGATCCAGGTAACGCTTTGCTGCCTCGAGCTGCAACCCCCAGGCTTGAATCGTTTTTTCTCTGGCCCGGCAGGAGCCCGGCTGCCTCTGCTGCCTCGCTCTTGAGGTGGGGGCTGCACAAAGCTGACTCGCTGAAGCCGCCAGGTTCTCGAGCACCGAGTTAGTCTGCCGCAGCTTGTGACTAATTTGCCACACTTATTTCAAAGTGCCCAAATGGCATTCAGGGGAGAGGAAGCTTAACCAGGGCCTGCCAGAGATAAACGGGCTCATTTCGGGGCTTCCCTGCCCGAAGAAACCTCTTTACCTGGACTCTGAGCCCAGAATTAAATTCTTCCAGAAGAGATGCTTAGCACAGAGCCTCTCAGCATGGTGGTGGAGAGGAAATATTCCCCGTCATAAAATGGGCCTTGCATCTGGTCAGCTGGCTCCAGTGGGTTTTTAAATTGTGTTTGAAGAGCATCTCTCCCCTTTCCTGGTGTTCACAAACTGAGCCAGAGTGTAACCAATGAAAATGAGTTTTCTCATCTCCACTGCAAGTGAATCAAGTGCCCCGTGTCCAGGCCACAAGTGGCTCTTCCATGCCTACCTGGCACCTGGGGGGCCACTGGCACAGGCACCCCTGGGCCAGGGTATGTCCACAGGCTGGGTTTTGAGCCCTACCCCCACACAACCCAGGAGGCTTTGCCAGCTTTGCACGGTCGGGAGAGAAGCTGGAAGCCTGCCTGGTGCTTCCCAGCTATAATATCCTCTTTAACATGGTCTGTGCTTATCAGCAGACCGTGTCCATCCATTTCGGGTGGCTGACAAAAGTGAGGGCCTTTCTCTTAATCTTTTTTTTTCTTTTTAATACTACTCAGATTCACAGGCCTGTGGAAATGCCCAGGTGAATGGACAGTGGGGTTCGAGGAGAAGAGAAGTTAACAGGCAGAGGGGAGAGAAACCCCATCATTTGCTAGCCCAGGCAGGTCCCCTGCACTTAAGGACTGGGACAGAGGAAAGACACTATCTTTATGGAACCTCAGACCCCAAGAGCTGGTCCCTGCTTGCTGCTGGGAAGGCACGTGGGCTGGTTATCTTGGCCACCGGGCATCCCAGTGACATGCTGCAGTCACAGTGACAGTGTTTGGGCTTGTGCATCTGTGAGGCAGGCAGCCTCAGCTAGAGTGGTTTGTGGAATGATGATAAATGTCTCCCTACCCTATCCCTGCCCTGCTTTGCCCTACATCAGAAGCTGCTGCTCCTAACACTCGCCAAATGTGTACCTCTATGCAGTCATCCACCTCTGTGAGCCTCAGGCTTCTTATCTGTAAAGTGGGAACAATCCTATCTCTGCTTTGCTCTTACAGGCTGTGTTAAGAGCAGATGCACTAGGGTCTGTGCAGGCCACATGTAAGCGGTTTTGTTCAAATGTCAGTTACTTGGTACTCTGCAGGGCTTCCATTTCCATACTTAGGTTACCTGACACATGCCAAGGATGATCTCTGATGTTACTGCTGCCAGAGGCCAAGTGCTGAACTCTCCTGAGCCCCAGGTAGTTGCAGAATACAGGGGACATAGTAGAGGGCAGGGAGATTAGATAGGATGTTCGGGAGCCAAAGTTTTCTCTTTGCCTTGCCTCACCTTGGGTTTTAGACTTCAGAATAGTGACTGATAGGGCCACTCTCTCATTAGTATCCAGAAGGGACAAGGTGAGTGCCTTGACTTTTTCCCTGCCTCTCTCCCACTGTGTTTGAATAGAATGGACAACAGTGTAGTTTTGTCTCGGCTGAGTAGATTCCTATTGATGCTGAGAAAAACCTCAGCCAGCAATGAAGGTTGAGAGAGAAAATGCAGGAAAGGAAGGTGAGAATTCATGGAGCAAGTCTCTAAGAAGCCAGCTTGGGCTGTTGGAAGAGCACCTTCTTGCCGAGAGGAAAGAAGCTGTGCTCCCAGAAGCTTTACGCAGACGGGAGGGGAGGTGGGGAGGCTCATTTCAGAAAACTTCAGGAATTGTGCTTATCCTCTGGTGGGGATTCCAAAAGAGATGTGAAAAAGGATTGCGGCTGGGGAGGGCCTCAGCTGTTAAAGAGCAAGATTTGTAATGGCCCCAGGGAGCCCGGGCCTGGAGAAGGCCTGCCAAGCATCAGAGGGCTGATGGGGATTCCATATCTTTAGTGTCTGGCTGGGTATGTCTGGCCAGCATATTTCCAGGGTTTACCTGTCTGATTCTGACACCAGCTTCGTTCTGTTCTTGGGCCCCTGGCCACCCCATCACACATAGGTTGATCTGGATTCCTGTTTCCCTTACCTGACTCTCCCCTGGAATGGGCACCGCCCTTCCCACCCTGCCCAGCTAGCCCTCAGCTCATCCATGCCCCCGGCCACACACCGTTAGCTTTCTTGGGACCAGTGTCCCAAACATGGGGCCTTGGCACCGGCAGATAGGACTTCAGCTGCATTGCTTGTGGGGACACCTGCCCTCTGCTCACTTCTTGGCCTGCCCAGGAATGACTGGCCCATGCCAGGGTGAGGGTGCCTCCCCTGCAACATCTATCTATCCGAGGATAGCAAGTTTGCAATGGCAAACTATTCTTGGATCCAGCCTGCTCGCTGCTGCTAATTTCATGCCCCTGTGATCCAGGTAACGCTTTGCTGCCTCGAGCTGCAACCCCCAGGCTTGAATCGTTTTTTCTCTGGCCCTGCAGGAGCCCGGCTGCCTCTGCTGCCTCGCTCTTGAGGTGGGGGCTGCACAAAGCTGACTCGCTGAAGCCGCCAGGTTCTCGAGCACCGAGTTAGTCTGCCGCAGCTTGTGACTAATTTGCCACACTTATTTCAAAGTGCCCAAATGGCATTCAGGGGAGAGGAAGCTTAACCAGGGCCTGCCAGAGATAAACGGGCTCATTTCGGGGCTTCCCTGCCCGAAGAAACCTCTTTACCTGGACTCTGAGCCCAGAATTAAATTCTTCCAGAAGAGATGCTTAGCACAGAGCCTCTCAGCATGGTGGTGGAGAGGAAATATTCCCCGTCATAAAATGGGCCTTGCATCTGGTCAGCTGGCTCCAGTGGGTTTTTAAATTGTGTTTGAAGAGCATCTCTCCCCTTTCCTGGTGTTCACAAACTGAGCCAGAGTGTAACCAATGAAAATGAGTTTTCTCATCTCCACTGCAAGTGAATCAAGTGCCCCGTGTCCAGGCCACAAGTGGCTCTTCCATGCCTACCTGGCACCTGGGGGGCCACTGGCACAGGCACCCCTGGGCCAGGGTATGTCCACAGGCTGGGTTTTGAGCCCTACCCCCACACAACCCAGGAGGCTTTGCCAGCTTTGCACGGTCGGGAGAGAAGCTGGAAGCCTGCCTGGTGCTTCCCAGCTATAATATCCTCTTTAACATGGTCTGTGCTTATCAGCAGACCGTGTCCATCCATTTCGGGTGGCTGACAAAAGTGAGGGCCTTTCTCTTAATCTTTTTTTTTCTTTTTAATACTACTCAGATTCACAGGCCTGTGGAAATGCCCAGGTGAATGGACAGTGGGGTTCGAGGAGAAGAGAAGTTAACAGGCAGAGGGGAGAGAAACCCCATCATTTGCTAGCCCAGGCAGGTCCCCTGCACTTAAGGACTGGGACAGAGGAAAGACACTATCTTTATGGAACCTCAGACCCCAAGAGCTGGTCCCTGCTTGCTGCTGGGAAGGCACGTGGGCTGGTTATCTTGGCCACCGGGCATCCCAGTGACATGCTGCAGTCACAGTGACAGTGTTTGGGCTTGTGCATCTGTGAGGCAGGCAGCCTCAGCTAGAGTGGTTTGTGGAATGATGATAAATGTCTCCCTACCCTATCCCTGCCCTGCTTTGCCCTACATCAGAAGCTGCTGCTCCTAACACTCGCCAAATGTGTACCTCTATGCAGTCATCCACCTCTGTGAGCCTCAGGCTTCTTATCTGTAAAGTGGGAACAATCCTATCTCTGCTTTGCTCTTACAGGCTGTGTTAAGAGCAGATGCACTAGGGTCTGTGCAGGCCACATGTAAGCGGTTTTGTTCAAATGTCAGTTACTTGGTACTCTGCAGGGCTTCCATTTCCATACTTAGGTTACCTGACACATGCCAAAGATGATCTCTGATGTTACTGCTGCCAGAGGCCAAGTGCTGAACTCTCCTGAGCCCCAGGTAGTTGCAGAATACAGGGGACATAGTAGAGGGCAGGGAGATTAGATAGGATGTTCGGGAGCCGAAGTTTTCTCTTTGCCTTGCCTCACCTTGGGTTTTAGACTTCAGAATAGTGACTGATAGGGCCACTCTCTCATTAGTATCCAGAAGGGACAAGGTGAGTGCCTTGACTTTTTCCCTGCCTCTCTCCCACTGTGTTTGAATAGAATGGACAACAGTGTAGTTTTGTCTCGGCTGAGTAGATTCCTATTGATGCTGAGAAAAACCTCAGAAGGTTTGTTCCAACAAATAAACTTAGGCTGGAGTCCTAAACGACAAAGAAGCATCTCTCCATGCCTTTGCATATGCTGTTCCCTCCACTTAGAATGCCGTTTCTCTCTTCAGTAGCACCCCACCTCCCCATATCTGTCTGGCAAACTTCGTCCAGGCTTTCAGGGAACTCCTGTGGGAAGCCCTCGGCTCCCACCTTCCCCCCTCCCATTGCACCTTGTATCATTGTGAGATCCCACCAGACCACACGCTTGTCTTTTCTATTTTATACACCAAATACCAGCATGGCACTGGATACACAAAGGCTTGCCACATCTTCAGTAAACAAAGGAAGGCTTGAAACAGGAAAGGATGCTGATCTGGATGGACCATGGCCACCCAGCCCGGTTGAGGGCCATGGGGTCACCAGCCTCTGCGGCTCCCTGCTGAGGCAGAGAAACCTGTATGAGGAGGCCTCATCATCTCAAAATGTCCTGTCCTGCCTTCTTGCTGAATCACACATGATCTTCCACCTGCAGTTATGTAACTCAAACTGACCCCCAGGGATGCGGGGGTTTTATGGGCTGTGTAAACAAGGCTGCCCTGTTGTACAGCTCTGAGGGGCTCCATTCATACTGCAATCTACAGGAGTGGTACCCTCTGTTATGCAAAGCACAGCCTCCACTATCATACAAGGTGGCCATTGCATTGAACTGGTGGTGATCTTCTCATTCCTCCATTCCTCTGTGGCTAGAGCTGGCCTTGGGGTCCTTGGGTTCACCTCTGGAGGTAGAGGCCATGCTCATCAACCATGTTGCTGGACGCCTGGTACAATAAATAACAACAGAGCCTTTTGAGGGCGCTCTCAGGAATCAGGCCCACATGGGGTGAACTATGGCATGAATTATCCCAAAACTTAGTTACATGAAATCACCCTATGAGATAGAGATTACAGATTGCTTTGGAGGGGACAGTACCATTACCATTCTAATTGCAATGAGTTTGAACCAGTATTCAAATGTCTTTAGAATTCCTTCAGTAAAATGAGAGAAGGTAGCTTCAACACTCTTGTATGCAAATGACGTGAACCCAAGAAGGAAATGCTAGGGGCAGGTCTGCAAAGTGCATAATCAAGAATTGAATGTAGGGCCTTCACTGTGGGCTGTTTCTTACCTAGGAGCCTGAGGCAACACCTGCTGTGCCAGTCCTCTCCAGGGAAGTAGGAGGGAGGGGAAAGGGGAAGTAAGGCAGGGATGGAAGAGAGCAAAGACAGGCTGCAGTATTTCTCAGCTGGCCACAGCTTTGCAACCAAACACAGCTGATTGCTCGGGCACCTAAGCTGTCTCCTGAAACACCACATGAAGTCACCACATTTCAGAGTCTGTAGGGAAGAGAAGAAAGGCCAGGAATTTCTCTCTTGTCTCCTTCCCATCTTTCATTGGTCAAAGCTTTACCTTCCCCATCCTACAGAGAGTGTCACCTGGCCCCTCCCCCAGCCACTCAGGGAGCAAGAGCCTTTGAGGGTACAGCCCAGCAATGCATAGGCACAAGGATCTCCACTCTGGTGGCAGTGGTGGCAGTGGCTTTATGACCATGGGAGCAAGGAGCAAGGCATATGGCCTGAGGAGCAGGCGGGGTGAGTCAGTCTGGGGTGGCACATAAACTAAGTTGAGTTCCTTAAAGTAGGTGCATGCCACTTGCGAAAATGATCCTCATTTCAGGAAAGGATTTGGTGAGGAAAGGCTAAGGGGACTGATATGGTCAGCAGGCATAACCTATGTTCCCCTCATGAGCAGACACATTGGCCTGCATGTCTGGCGTGAGGTTGAATAAAAGATCATGATCCATTGTCCCAGTTTTTGTTGAGGAACTGGATTTAAATTACAATAGGAAGGTTGCAATATTCAGAAAAACCCTGGTTAGTAGGAACTCAGCTATCCAAAACCCTCAGTAATTAGGAATCTATTGCTGCTTAACAAAATACTACAAACTTAGTGACTTAAAAGAACACATATTTATTATATCACAGTATCTGTAAGCCAGGAGTCTGGGGTCGGCTTAACCGAGTCCTTGGCTCAGGGTCTCACATGGCTGCCGTCAAGGGGTTGGCCAAGATCGTGGTCTCACTGGAGGCCTGACTGGAGAAGGATCACTTACAGGGTGACATGGGTTGTAGGCAGAAGTCAGCTTTTTGCAGTTACAGAACTGAGAGCTTGTTTCTTGCTGGATGTTGGCCAGAAACCACTCTCAACACCTAGGGGTCACCTGCTGTCCTTGCCACGTGGGGTTCTCCAGCATGGCCACTTGCCTCCTCCAAGCTAAAAACAGAGGAAAAAAGTCTAGCAAGACAAGTGCTACCACCTCATGTAACATAATGTAGTATACATCATCATGTATACCTGTCACTTTTGCTATATTCTCTTGGTTGGAAGTGAGTCACAGGTCCCACTCACACTCAGTGGAAGGGATTCTACAGAGTATGAACACAGGAGGCTGGGATCATGGGGCCACCTTAAGAGTCTGCCCACCACATCTCATTTTGCTAGAACTCTATTTATAGGCAAAAGCAGCAAATAAGTAAAAACCACCACATGTCAATATCAGGAATTAGGTTTTAAAAAGCTCCGTGGGATGTGCTGAGTCAACCTACATCACTATCTGCAGCCCATGATCTTCACCAATAGAAAGATGGCCCAGGTCCATTCTGAACCCCCATCCCTCAACCCGTGTGCTCTTCGTAAAGCAGAAATATGGGCTCAATCAACAGAAAGGGATTCATAGCCTTACCTAGTGGTCAATATTTAAAAAGCTATCCAACATTAAAAGAACAAATTTCTGTGAAGTATCAACAAATCAGACATTCAATTACCTAGAAAGTCCTCATTCCTAAAATGTTCAGGGAGCCTGAGCCTGCTCAAAAAAACAATGACAGATGCTACATCCCCTGTGATCGTCCTGCATGGACTTGCCACGGAATGAGCGGCCACCGAATGAAGGGCGCCTCGTTACGGGCTTGCACTGGAGGCAGTCTTGGCCCCCACCTGCAGCTGTCTGTTCCTCAGGGCCTTTTTCCATTGCTCCCACCTGGTGCCTGCCTGGCCTCACGTAGGCCCAGCCACTGTGTCAAGATGTAATTGACTGAGTGCCTTGGACCAGTCCAGGCTCTGCTGAGCCCATCAGGGCAGGAACAATGAGGTGACACCTCAAAGGAAGAAGGCTATTTCTAAGGCTCATGGTTGATGGACCATACAAGCTGTGATTATCATTTTAATTGCAGGGCTGCCATGACCTTACATTCAGGGTGCAGATTTCAAAGACCACAAAGCACTTTGCAGGCTTAAAAAGGGACTGTGGAACGGTCTGCTTCAGACTACAGGAGCCCATTATGACATCTTTCTTGGCCTCCACATTGCAATTAAACTCTCCCAGAA
>NW_011888983.1:2552259-2559189 GCF_000151845.1 Pteropus vampyrus
GCCTGCCTGGCCTCACGTAGGCCCAGCCACTGTGTCAAGATGTAATTGACTGAGTGCCTTGGACCAGTCCAGGCTCTGCTGAGCCCATCAGGGCAGGAACAATGAGGTGACACCTCAAAGGAAGAAGGCTATTTCTAAGGCTCATGGTTGATGGACCATACAAGCTGTGATTATCATTTTAATTGCAGGGCTGCCATGACCTTACATTCAGGGTGCAGATTTCAAAGACCACAAAGCACTTTGCAGGCTTAAAAAGGGACTGTGGAACGGTCTGCTTCAGACTACAGGAGCCCATTATGACATCTTTCTTGGCCTCCACATTGCAATTAAACTCTCCCAGAAAGGGGAGATCTAACTGTTTCAAGGTCTGACTCAAATCCCACCTCCTCTGGGACCCAAACCTACACTCATTCCCATTCTCTCAAGTACTCAGCCCCACTCACCCCCACTCTCCTACCTGGAACTCCCTTAGAACTCTCTGCTCCTGCCTCTGATTTGGCCAAAAAAAAAAAAAATTACACACACACACACACACACACACACACACTCACACACATCGAGAATTCTAACATCTCTTCCTGTGGTGTTTCGAGATGTTAAAAAACCTTCACACTCTATCTTGCACCCCCAGTGGTACACTCTGCTCCTGCCAGGCAGGAAGCATGTCTTATACTCTGTAGTGATCCTTACAGTTGCCAGAGTTCTTTGCACATTGGCAAGTTTTTTGCACACATTGTTCTTTGTGCTTGGCACATTTGTAACTCAAGCTATTTCCTCAGTTCAGTTCAGTTTCGTAGGCTTTCCAGCATAGAATACCCACAGCTTCTTTTTTATTTCTCAGGGTAAACAATATAATTCATATAAAGCCCTCGTATTTGGCACACAATAAATGCTTAATACAGGTAAACCATTATCACAGCTTAGAACCCATCATTACCAACCTGGGGTTCATGGTTTGACGTATAGTAACCAAAGCCAAGGTCTGTCAGCCCTGTCCAATGGTTTTCTTTTTTTAACAGGTATATTGAAGGATAATGTACACATAATAAAATACACCCTAATGAGTAGACAGTTCTCTGAGTTTTGAAAAACACAGTTGCCACACAGCTTCTTTAGCTCTAAGTTCCAGCACATTACAGTGAGGAATTCTTCATCTTATCTGTGATCCCATGCACTCTTTGTCTACAAAATCCTGAGCTAGGAAAATGCCCTTTTCCCTCATTTTGGCCAGTGTAGGAGCCACTTCCCAAAATAGCTTTGACCTTGAATGGGTGCTCTATTGAGGGAGCCAATCCTGCATCAGGACAAAGTTTCCCTGCAGGGTTCGGGGCCTAGTATAGTCCTAAGAGGCCTCAGTTGCAAGAATGTGAGAATGTGGTTGGGTCACAACAAAACCCATTTGGATAATTCTGAAATTCGACAATGGTCTAAGTATCTGAAGACAATGGGGAGAAGCCCCACCAAGAAGGGCCTGTCTCTGTGCTCCCTCCCCCATCCCGAGTGACCTCAGTGACCTCTTCTGTGCTTGCAGAACTACCTTGAGAGCTACCTTTCCATCGCCTCCACCGTGCCCTCCGTGCTGTGCCTCATGGCGAACTTCCTGCTTGTCAACAGGTAGGCCACTTTCCTTCCTCTCTCAGACCTGACTTCACCTCCAGCCTTCTCCACTCCCCTTTTGTCTGCTGCTGCTGCTTTTCTACCCGCTTAAACGGTGGCTACCAAAGTAGGAGATAGGCAGCTCAGACTCCTCCATGAAGATTGAGAAGTCAGATCAGTTACCTGGGACCCTGCCAATAGAATGGACTTTCCCTTTCCAGCCACATGCTGTGACATCATGTCAGCAGCCAGCAGAAGACATGTAGGGAAATGGGTCTTCTTTCCTGTTTTTTTCAGGGGAACCTGTCTATCAACAGCTGCCTGGGCTGCTGTGGGGATATCACGCGAGTGGTTGGATAGGACCGGGAAGCAAGGCTTGTGGAAGCTGGTCTTCCAAGCGTTTTTGAGATCAGTCAGAAGGGAAGAGCCTGGCATCCCGTAAGTCCGGCTCTGGCTTTGTGGAAATGGATCACAGCACTAAGCTGTAACACCAGCTTGTGTGTCAACCTCTCACAAAGGGGTCAGTAGGGAACTTCTACCGCTGTATTAGTGAAGGGCTGGGAGAGAGCTTCCATCTGGATGCACCATGGAAGAAGCAATGATTTAGGAGACATCCAGGCAAACTAGCATGACCCTTAGATGCCCTGGACGGCTGTTGCCATCCTTTCTCAATTTACGCTTAGAAGGGCAGCAGCCCTAGCTACTTTGCTTGCATTTCCTCTAAGTTACCACTAGGTCCCAACAGTGGCTATGTTATTATTTGGAAACCTGGGCTTCTCTCGGGCGCAGCCTACTGAAACCTTAGATCTCTGATGGCAAATCTGTTTTACCTAACTCTGTTCAATTTGCAGTGACTGCCTGGATTTCTAGTTGACCAAGGTTCTAGGGCGGGTCTGGCCTTGGGGAGTGTGCTGTGATCAATTAGTGATGTCTACTCTGAGTACAGGATAGAGGGCAGCATCTGGGCCAAGCCTGCATAGACCAGTCTTTCCAAACATATTATGCTATGGGGCTATTCCAATGATCTGTTAGTGCAAAAAAATGACCCCAACGCATAGTGGCTTAAAACCATAACAATAATTAGTATCTTTCATGATTCTGGAAGTCAGCAGGCTCAGGTGGCAGATCTGGCTCGGTGTCTCTCATGTAGTTGCGGACAGCTGGGGCCTGAACTGCTGGGCCTTCTTGAGCACACCTCTCTCTCTTGCTCTCTCCCTTCTCTCTCTTGCTCTCTCCCTTCTCTCTCCATGGTCTCTCTTGTGTTGGCCTCAGGTAATAGGACTTTTCATGTTGTGGCTGAAGAGAAAGTTTTCCAAGAGACAAGGTAGAAGCTATGTGGTTTTCGAAACCTAGTCTCTGCAGTCACATAGTGTCACTTCTGCTGTATTCAGCTGGTCAAGGCAATCACAGAGCCCGCTCGGTTTCAAAGGGACATAGACCCCCACCTCTCAATGGAGGGAATGTCAAAGAATTTGCACCCATCTTTAAACCAAAGCAAGAAAGAGAATGGTGCTTAGATGGCCCTTAACGTGCCTTTTCATGTCTTCTGGTACAGGAGTCTACATTCAGTGTCCTAGCAGGTGGGGTGCAGCCTCCAGAGACCCCATCCTGGAGGAGGTGGAGCCAGGTGTTCCCCCAGCACCGTCAGCCCCTGGAGGGCAGAGCTGGGTTCCCTGGCAGTAATTCAAAAAAGAAGTCCTTAGGAAAGGAAGGGGTTGGAAGAGAGGAGGACAAGGAAGATATAGAGCCACGTGGGAGTCCCTCAGCCTCTCACTGCCTTTCTCTAGGCCTCTTATTATTCTCTCTGTCCACTCGCCCAGCCATTCCTGGGGAGGTGGTCTGTCCAGCTGGGCTAGCCCAAGCTCACATAAATGAGATCTCTTGCCTCCTTCTAGATCTGGAGTCACTATGTGAACTATAACAAGGAGGTGACGCTTAGTGATCCTTAGGATGCACAGCAACCCAGGAGGGAGGCTGTGACATTACCCATTTTCCAAGTGGAAGTCAGGAGATGTGCCTAAGACCACAGGGCCAGTAAGGGGTGGCCTGAGCTGGTGTCTTACCTGGCACTGCCTCCTCTGTAGTAGTGAGGTTCAGCAGGCTGGGAGTTGGCCTGGGACTAGGGTCAGCAGTGGCAGGGAGGATCCACCCTCAGGGCCCTGGAAGAATAATCTTTAGAAAGAGTAGTTAGCACTTCTGAGTACTCATATTCCCCAGGGGCATTTTCTTCAGTTATCCTTGCAACAGCCTGGAGCAGGAAACTTTACTTTGTTTGACTTGTGGGAACTCAGGCTCACAGAGGTCACATGGCCCATGAGAGGGTGGAGCCAGGATTGGAACTGGGACCCTTCTCCCCAACATCTGCTCGGAACCTGCCTCTTAGTTCCCCAACTCCTGCCTGCAGCCAGAGACACACCTCAGACCCTTCACTGAACCCATCCCTGTCTCTGCCCCTGCATCTCTGCCCTGTCTCTGCCCAGGCTTCAGGTTGCTGGTTAGGAAAGCCCCACCCCAGCTGCAGGTGGGGCCATGGGCCACCCAGGCAACCATGCTCCCCACCCCTTTTCTGCCCAGATTGGGCAGGGAGCTGACTCTGAGGGCTGAGCATTACTGGGCATCCTCCAGAGGAGCCCAGCCCACCCAGGGGCCTACTCTTTCCCAAGCTCGCGGAAAAGGGTAAGGGCAATGTGGGAAGTGCTCCCAGGCCTCTGCGGGGAAGATGGTTTGGGGCTAAGCTAATTTTTTTTATTTAATGTGCGAGATTGAAATGTCTCCTTTTCTCGCCTCCTGGAGAACCTTGGCTTTCTCTGACTGGCTCATCCATAATCGCAGAGTGTTTTATTATGTTAAATCTGCAGCATCATAAATACTTATGAGGAGGATTTGCATTTGGGAGACTTATGAAGAAATCAGTCCCCTGGGGTCCTGAGCTTTCACAAGCAGAAAGGGTCGGGGAAGCTGGCAGCCTGGGTACAGCTGACAGCCCTCAGAGAACTTGCCCCAGGGTCCAGGGGCCAGAGCAGTCATCTTGGCCTTCCCCTGTCCCAGAGCAGAATCACGACACCAGGACGACACTTATCTGAACGTTCCCTAAAATGCTAACAGTGTCACCACCCCCTGGGCCGCCTTCCCTGCCCGAGGGTGGGAGAAGCAGAGTGAAGCCAGTGTGCCCCCATTAGTGCACGTGGGGCAGGCTTGCAGGGGCACATTTCATAAAGCTTGACGAACATTGAAAATAGCCCCTGGTGAGATTCCCTAGGGCCTGGAGCCCATAGCTGAGGCTCAGCAGAGAATGGGTTATGCAGCCTATAATTAGCAGGCTAGGAAGGGACCTGTGCAGGTGAGGGGCTTTTTATGGGGAGCAGAGGCAGAGTTGGGAACCGCATGGCTTTCATAATGCATATGGCATTTACCTTCTCAACCCCCCTTGAGAGACAACCTCCCTTGTCTCCTGCCCTGGGGGCTGGAAGAAGTCCTCCAGCTCTCTATGAAGCAACCTTCCTGTTCAAGCAGCTAGTTAGTTACCTTGTGGGGACAGACATAGGAGGGCTTCTGTGAGGCTAGTAGCATTCCTGGGGTGGTCTTTTTCTGCAGCATTTGTGAGGAAGTGGTTGTAGGCAGAGGCCGTTCCCAGGCGGGCTGGAAATGCTGCAGTTGCTCACAGCTGTCTCCCTGCCATGCCGAGGAGGTCAAAGCAGAGTGACTAGGAGCTTCAGGCCCAGTGGTAAAAGCTGCCCCTGCACTGCTGATATCCTCGCTTGTTAATATGCGCATCCAGCAGATAGTTACCAGGCGCCTACTAAGCCCCATGCCAGCCCTGGGGATGAGAACTAGACAGGCCCTTTCTTTGAGGTGCTCTGCCCGTGCCTTCTTGTCCGTCCGTGCCTTCTTCTTGCCCCTCCCCCCCCCAAACTGTTAAAGCTTTTGGGCATTTGTCCCCAGCCTCTCTCTCTACTTGAAATTCTTCAGATTTAGAATCATCAGAAGGAAGGGACCAGAACATTATCTTGTCCAGTCTCGTCTTTTTCAAAATAAGGAAACTGAGGCCCAGAAAGGGTGGATATTTGCCTGGGGTCACACAGTGAGTTGGTGTGAGCTGGAAAGGGCTCTGGTCTTCTGACTCAGGCATTGCACCCCTGCTGGCTCTTATTTTGGGGATGTGTTGGGCAGCTCCACCTTCTGGGAGGGAGGCACTGTGTGGAGGCTGAGTATGTAAGATCACCCTGCGCAGAGGTAAGGCCTGACCACCAGCCTCCAGGGCACCTGGTGTGCACTTACATTGATACTCTGGGTCCTCAGTGGTTCAGGTGCTCCATCCACTAGGCCCCTGCCGACCCTGGGAAAAATATGTCTTAGTGGAGAGTTCCCCAGAAACAGACACTGGAACAAGGATTCAAGTGCAAGTAGTTTGTTTGGGGGGCGAAGGTGGGAGAGTGAAGAAGAGAGATGAGGCAGGGAAGGCAGCCGATAAAGAATGCCTCTTTAAGCCAGTTCCCACAGAGGGCGACAGAGCTTGACCTGCCAGAGGAACTCTGGGGTCAATGTGGCACACGCACCTGAGGGAGAGGGAGCTGGGGTATTTATCTACCCACTTCCCTAGCATTGGTTGAAGCTTGCTTTTAGGAGGTGTTAATTGCCTGTCACTTGTACACTGATTCCTAATAAGAGGAAGACCACATGGGAAGGGCACCCATAGCTTGTAGCTCCGCAGCTGGAAACCCTGATTATGTTAGTTGGCACTCTTGGTAACAAACAATAGAGATGCAAAAAGGATTTTCTCATTCTTTACCTGGAAAGTTTAAAGTCTGCCTCTAGGCACTGTTGGATCTAGGGAATCACAAAAGTCCACAAGGCTCTCCCACTCATGCGCTGTCTCCAGGCTCCGTATCTGTCCACTTGGCTTCATCTGGGATGTGGCCTCTTCCTGTGCGGCTGGTCAGGTGGCAGCTAGCAGCCCCAACACAGTCGCAGCAGAGAAAGAGCTTCTCTCCACCTTCCAGTCTCAAGGAGCACTGACTGACTCTGCCTGGCTCCTTTGCTAATCCCTAACTCCATCCAGTGGCTGGTGGCATGGGATATGCTTATCACTCCAGACTGAGTCATATGCCCATCATTTGTGGCCAGCCAGCCACCTCCCCAGGACAACTCGGTGTGGAAGAAGGAGTGTTCTTGTGGGGAGGGATGCTGGCAAAGACTACCATCCATTCCGTGCCCTACCCTGAGGATCAAGTCCTGTCATTGATCAGGCTAACAGGGCCCTCTAGGGTGGGGCTCCATGTCTCTCCAGCCTCCTCTGCTCCCAGTCTCACTCACAGCCAGACTCCATTTCAGTTC
>NW_011888983.1:2560304-2597855 GCF_000151845.1 Pteropus vampyrus
TAGCATATAGAGAATGCTTAGAAGAATACCTAGCACAAATTAAGTACTGAGTGTTTACTATGATGACAGTGGGGATGATGAGAATATTTTTTTTTCTATTCTCCCTTTGCTTTTCTCACTGCTAAGTATTGGGGAAAGGAAGTCCAGTGGGTGATTGCTCTGTTTAAACACAAAGCAAAGCCAGCGGTAGCTCAGCCCTGTGGCAGGAGGAGTGGGGAGCTTGCCTCGAGAGCCCCTGGGCATTACCCCGAGCCAAACACTGTTCCTTGCACTCTACACCTTCCCTCTGGAGATCCTCACAGCCACCCCTTTGGGCAGACCCATTCTCCTCCCCGTTGTACAGATTTAGAAGCTGAAACCAGAGCGATTGAGTCACTTATCCAAGGCCACACAGCTAGTGAGCCAAGAAGGGCAGGATTCAGACCCAGGCCTCCTGACTGCAGTCCCAAGCCCTGAGACCACCTGCCGCTTCTCTTAAGAACATTCACCAACCCCACCCTGGCATGGTGCTCTGAGGGGTCTCTAACCGCTTCTGGCATCCTCGCCCTAGAGTTTCGACTCATGTCCGTGTCCTGGCCTCGCTGACTATCATGCTGACCATCTTCGTGGTGATGACCGTGCTGGTGAAGGTGGACACCTCCTCTTGGACCCACGGCTTCTTTGCTGTTACCATCACCTGCATGGCGATCCTCAGCGGCACCGCCACCATCTTTAATAGCAGCGTCTTTGGCATGACCGGCTCCTTCCCTATGAGGAATTCCCAAGCACTGATATCAGGTGAGAGCTGAGGTCCAGACAGCCCACCAGGTCAGTTCACCCCAGGGGACATGTGAAGGAGCCAGATGTGAGCATGTGACAACCCATCCAGAAAAGAAAATAAGTGTTAGGTATGTTTTCATTATCTGTTACTGTGTAACAAAGCATCCCAGAACTTAGAGACTTAGAGCAATAAAAGTATTTCTTTTGCTCACATCTGCAATTTGGGCAGCAGTTCATGGGACAGCTCTCCTTTGCTCCACACAGTGGAGCTGAAACAGCTCAACTGGGGCTGGGGAATCAACTTTCTAGATGGTGTGCTCGCCTGGCTGGCACTTTGGTGCTGGCTGTTGGCTGGAAGTTCAGCCAGGGCTGGAGTCAGGATTCCTCTCCACCTGGACCTTACCATGGCTGCTTGGGCTTCCCCATTGCATGGACTCTGGGTCATAAGAGCAAGGATCCCAAGATACCCAGGCAGAAGTATTTTTTCTTTTTATGACTTACCCATTTAGGGTCACTTCCACCATAGCCATAAGCTCATCTGAGTTCAAGAGGAGAGAACAAAGACCCATATGTCTCAGTGGGAGAGTATAAAAATCCTACTGTGAGAAGAGCAGGCGGGAGGAAGGACATAGTTGCAGCCGCTTTTGGAAGACACAGTAGCTACCAAGTGTATTTCCTAAAACAGCATTCTTTCCTTTCTTTCCCTCCTTTTCCCCCTTTCCCTTTTCCCTTCATTTTCCCTTTCCCTTACCTGTTCCCCCTTCTCTTTTTCTTCTTTTCTCCCCTCTATCTGCCTTGTTTTCCTTTCTAATTTTATAGAAGACATGCTGTTATGCCAGGGATACAAAGATGAACAAAGACTCAGCTTCTCAGGTGCTGACAGCCTAGTAAACAATCTCCTCCATTGCTCTGAACTTTGGCATTTTATGGGGTGCTGATGCACAACTTGGGTCAAACCCTTTAGCTGACATGTTTATGCTGATCCTAAGCCTGTTTCTAGCCCTTAGCAGTTTTGTTCTCTCATGCAGATGTCCCAACAAGATAAAAAGGAGCTGGGTCAGTAAGAATCTGACCCGGGAGACCACCTCTTAAAGCGAGGCTTGGGGCTCAGCTGCTCAGTTCAGCATCTCCACACATCCCTGTCATGGGGAGGAGTGCTGTGAGCATTTGCCCACTTGAGAAAAATTTCACAAAGAATCTGCTGTATGCCTATTAATGAATAATGCCAGGTAGTATGTGACAGGGATGACAAATACCTCGACAAGAGTATATCCCCTTCCTGCTCCCAAGCCAGTGCCAGACACCACTAAAAGATCTGTATCTTTCCTCCTGAGCCTCTAAATCCTTCTCAACACAGCATTGGAAGCAGTTACTGTCAATGGGTCGAGTTCAGATGTGACCTCAAATCTGTTTTCCATTTTTGATAGAGGATTAGGCTTCTGGCTCTATCTTGGGAAACCCTTGGGCCTAAAATAAAATAAAAATGGACTCATTGCTAAGTTTCCTACGTACAATCAATATGCCCTAGCGATGCTTCAAGAAAGGGCATGCCCAGGCTGAAGGAAATGGCCACCAAATGCTGGATTTAATTCCCAAAGAGAAGCTCTTATCCCCTCATCTCCCTCCATCCTGCTGGAGGACATATTTCTCAACAGCACATCAGCCTTGCTGGGTACCTCTTCAGAGGCCAGTGATTGAACATATCTTTTATGTTGGCAAGGGGCCCTTCTGGTTCATCTGGCCACCTGCAAATCTTCTAGGGAAGGGAAGTGGCCTGTGAACTTTTCCAAAGGTCCAGTCCTGACACTTCTGTATTAATTACCCTGAGCCCTGAGCCATTGTCATCACTGTGTGCGGCCCCCAGTGAGTACCCGTCACCCTGGAAAGTCCGAGGTGTCCCACTCTCCCAGAGGCCCAGTTCCACCTTACCAGCCCGGTTGTTTTTTCATCCAGAGGAGCCCATCTGTGAATTCTGCCTGTGTTGGCATCTGAGAAACAATTCATTCGTTTTGTACTGGTGTTTTTTTAAGCCCCTCATTTGCATGTATTTCCATAACTGATGAGATAAAAGTAGGGAGTCATGAAGGATGAGCTCCCGGAGGCCTGGTTTGTTGTTGATGATAATATTGTAAATTCTCTACAAGTTGAGAAGAGAGAGAGGAAAATCAATAGGCAGTGATGTTAGATCTCTTCCTCGGGGCAGCTGGGGAATGTCTTACTGAGTTTAACCCCAGTTCTTACAAAACGCCGAGGTAGGGATTACAGCTTCTCAGAAGTTGGCAGCCTCTTGGCAAAGGGTTTACCCTGTTGTTGCTGCTTTGATGTAGGAAGGACAGAAATAGCCAAACACCTAATTTGGAATCTGAGAAGATTTATGTGACACTTCTCTGTGCCAGACACTGTTCTGAGCACTTTACATCTAATAATCCTTTTAGTCTTCATAACAGCCCTAAGAGGTGGGTATTATCCCCATTTTACAGATGAGGAAGTGGAGGCACAGAGAGGTTAAGCAACTTCTGAAAGTCACACAGTCAGAAGTGGTAGAGCCAGGATTGGACCCAGATGTTCTGGTTCTTGAGTCTGTACTATACTAACTTTTATTTCTTTGCCTTCCCCTCAAATCCCAACCTCTGGCTAATAGAGCTCATGTTGACAAGGTTGGAGAGAAAGGATCATCCATCAGGGCCATGGGCCATTTGCTGCAGAGCCATAGTGATGTTGGGCAGAGTGTGAGTGAGGCAGTGAAGATGCGTGTCACAGAGGAAGAGGGCTGGAACTGTCCCTCTCCCACTCATGCAACAATGGGCAGAAAACTGGTGCCCAGTCAGAGCCGCCTAATAAAACAATGACAGAGCACTTCACGCCCACACGGAGCAGTTTTCTGTCTGCTGTTTATAGTCAGCCGCTTCTTGCTTCCTTGAGAATCAAAATTCATTCGTTCAGCCAGTCAGTCAATCCATCACCATCACCAGGCACTTACTATACTGATACTGAAGGTCGTATCTGTGTGTTCAGTGCTTTTTCCATTCATTGTCCCACTTCCCCCTCTCTACAGTCTCCTGTGATGATAGGGTGAATATTAGCCCCATTTCCCAGGCAAATAAATGGAGGTAGAGAAGAATAAATGATCTGCTCACACATTTAACACATGTAACCTGACCCTGGGCCAACACGAGTTGACTACCCACGGTTGGGAGGGTTCAACGAAAAAAGGAAGACACATCCCTTATCCTAAGAGCAACCGTGTGATTGCGGCAAAGAAGGGGACTGGCATTTGTTGAAAGTCTACTATGTGCCGGGCCCTTTCTAAACATCATCCCCATTTTACAGATGAGTAAACTCTGTCTGCAAAAAGTCACTTTAGCTCCCAGGTCACAATGAACAAAGGGCAGAGTCAAGGGTCAGCCAAACATCTGTTTGGCTCTTGAGTCCACTAAGTTGTGCTGACTCATCTGTTAGGTAGCAGTGAAAGGTGTGGTGTCGCATCGTCGCATGGCTGTTGTGCCAACAGAGAACATTCCTTATGGTGGGGCAGTTGTGTGCATATGAGTGAATGTGTGTGTAAGAGTGTGATAGCATATGTGTATGGATACGAATGTGTATGTGTGTGAGTGGGTGTATGTATGATTGTGTATGTGAGTACATATGTGAATGTGATAGAGTAAGATTTGTGAGCATGTATGTGATAGGGTATGTGTGTATTGTGTGAATGCATGTGAGTATGCATGTATATGAGTGTGTGTACATGTGTACACATGTGTGTGCACATGTGTATGATGCCACAGCTGCCATGGGAAGCAAGGTAAGTTCTGTGAGCTCACGGATGGGAGGCACAGGATCTTGGTAACCGGTAAGGACTCCCCAGATCGGATCGCCTGGTTTGCAGGCAGCAGGAGAGCCTGTGCCAGGACATTCCCTTAGCCTTTTTCTCAGTGTGGTTGGTGGATGGTTTGGGCCAAGAACAGGGGAGAGAAGCTCTCTGAAATGTCTCACACCAGAACCTAAAATTTCTGACCCCACCAGAAGGGCAATAAAGAGAGAGAGAGGGCCAGGGTTCGGAGGCGAAACCAGGAAACAGGCAATATGTCGGAGGCCATTTGCTGCCTCAGGCAAGCAGCTTCTTATAAGTCCATCAGAAAGAACCAGGACCCGAGACATGAAAACTGATACCCTGTTAGAGTCAGAGAGTTCACGGCTCTAGAACCCCTCCATGTCTGCCAAGGATCCAGGATACTTTGAGAACTGCAGCATTTTTCTCAGCAGGGAGAATTTTTATTTTGGCTCCTTTAAACCCAAGCAGAGAGGGGTCAGGCCCAAGACACAGGGTAGGTGGACCCACCCTGTCCGGTTCCTTGGTGACCTGTGCTGTCCACAGGAGGAGCCATGGGTGGCACCATCAGTGCCCTGGCCGCCTTGGTGGACCTGGCATTGTCCAGTAACGTGACGGACAGCGCGCTGGCCTTCTTCCTGACTGGAGACGTCTTCCTCGGGCTCTGTGTTGGGCTCTACCTGCTGCTGCCCCGTCTGGAGTATAGCAGGTGAGGCCCTGCCTCTCACTCTCAATTCACTCTTCTTTTATGTGTGGTTATATCTTTATATTATTTGATATTTCTTCTATCATTTAATGAGATGGCATGTTTTCTTGCTTACTGCCCATCTGCCCACTGGAGTGTGAGCTCCCTGAGGGCAGAAATTCTGTGGATTTTGTTCACTGCTATATCCTGGTGCCTTGAGCTGTGCCTGGCTCATAGTAGTCACTCAATAAATTGGCCAGGCTGACGGATGCGAGAAGTCGGCTTTGTGCTGCACCCCCAAGCAACTGGAGTCTGCAGATTTTTGGTCAGGGAGGGTAGGTGGTGGAAGTGGAACCTGAGGAATAAGATTGATGAATAATAGCTCCATTCTCTGAGCACCTCTGTTGCCCATGCATTGTGCTCGTCCTAGCCAGAGAGGTTGTCACTCAGTTATGCTCACACACCTGTTCCTCACAGGGTGCAGCACTATGATTTACCATTCATATATGAGAAAACCTGGCACAGACAGGTTGTGTTACCTGCAGGAGTCCCACAGCCTGTCCGCAGCAGCATCAGGATTCGAACCCGATTTCACACCTGTGTTTTCAACCACCATCTCTCCGGGCCTTTCTCTACTCTGTGGGACGTCTTTTCTTGTCTCAGTCTCTCTTTCTCTCTCTCATTCCTTTTTCTTTCTTGCTTCCTCTTGCTCTTTAAAAAACAACCCTTGACTTTTTCTCACATTTTGTTCTTCTCAATGCATTTTCATATCCATTATCTTATTTGATGTAAGAAAGGCAGGAATTATTTTTCCCACATTACAGGCGAAGAAACTGAGACAGAAGGCCGGTGGTTGGCCTGTGGTCCCACATTGTGTGAGCTGGCAGGGCTGGAGACAGAGAGATTGAGTCCTGGCTCTGCCCTTTTCTACAGGAACCTATTTTGTGCAATGGCACTAAGCTAAGCAGTTCATGTATACATTTTTTTTTTCATTTATTATACATTACAACTGTGTGCAGTTGTTACTGTATTTTCCCATTTTATAGATGAGGAAACCGAGGCTTTGGAGAGTTAATAGATGTGCTCAGGTTGCTCACCTGGTGAGTTGCAGTCAGAGATTTGTTAGGTTTCTGGAACTACCTACACTCTTTCTACCGTACCATGTCACGTCCTTGGCTTGTGACTGCAGGGGTCTGACCTCATCATTTATTCCTCTTGTCCCTGTGAGAGTCACTTCCGTAATCAACAGAACCCCATTTCCACCAGAGCAGGTTGCTTTCTCCAGTTTGAGGATTATTACAACTTCAGCTGGCCTCAGCGGCCTCAGGAGGATAAAAGGGGCCTGAGTGACTTGACACTGTGTTCCCCAGTATTCCAGGCAGCTACAGACCCATGAGGTTGCCCATCACTCTGTCTGCAAGAAGTCACTTTAGCCCCCAGGTCACAGCGAACAAGGGGCAGAGTCAAGGGTCAGACATACATCTGTTTGGCTCTTGGTCCCCTGGGTCCACTAGGTTGTGCTGACTCTTCTGTTAGGTAACAGCGAAAAGTGTGGTGTCACATGGTCACATGGCTGTTGTATCAAAAGAGAACATTCCTTGTCCTCTTGGTCACTCACATGCACACAATTGCCCCTTCAAGGCCACTGTCAGAAATTGCCAAGTCATGCTCCATGACAATGTCCCTGTGAATCCTGGGGTCTGGCTGAGTCATTGTCCCCCCAGCACCCCATATACTGCCTGGCCTTGTCACTACTGATTAAGTTATTTTTAAGTTACTGAATGAGCAGTGGGCAGGAGGTTCCCAGCACTCTTTCTGCTGTTTCCCCGTGTCCTGTTTCAGAGTGCTTCAAAAGGGTCAGTTTCCAGGGGGGTGGCCTGTCTTCCCTGTTTGCCTGAGACTGAAGGCATTCCCAGGATGAGGGCTTTCAGTGCTAAAACCAGGACAGTCTCAGGCAAACCAGGACAACCGGTCACCCTGGATTCCAGTCTCACTTGAGCAGGCCCAAAACCTTCCTAGCCGAGCACATGAGAGAACACCCAGAGCTATGCTGTCCCTTGGAAGCTTCTACTTCTTTGCTCATTAACACTTTGGTCAAGACTGTTAGGTTTATAGAAACTCAGCTGGATGGAGCCTTAGGGAGACCTGTGTTCCTGGAGCTGCTCAGACAAAATCTTACTTTTTAAAAAGGGAGCCCATAGGTGCTGCTGCACCAGGAGGGCTGGGCTGGGCTGCCCTGTTCCACCCGGGAGGAACTGAGCCTCACGCAGTCTTGGAGGCTGGTAACCATTGTGGGGTGAGATGAGACAGTTAGTTTTGGAAGAACTTATGAGGAAGAGCTTTGACTAGAGGAACTTGTTGGGGAGCTTTCTCAGAGCAGACTTGAGGCAAGGACCTGACACTAAGTAGAGGGGGAAGTAAGAATATATTTTTTTCCCTAAATAGTGATTGTGAAACAAGACAGGGTTCAAGGCTGAAACACCCTGCTCAGCATCACATGAAAATGTGATTCTGGGGAGGAATCCTCCCACCAGCCCACTTGTTATCTGGAGACTCTTAGAATGGGAAGACTGGCAGGGATCTCAAAAGCTCATGGTTGCAGAACCCCTCGATTTTACAGAGGGAGAAACTGAGGTCCAGGGTGAGGAGTACCTGTCCTAAGGTCACACAGGGAGGCAGAACAGGACTGAAACCAGAACCCAGCCATCACCAAGCTGCTGTTCCACCCCCACACCAAGCCTTCTGTTTGAGGTATCTTCATACAGTCAGCTTGTGTCTTTTAGCTTTCAGACACCTGAGGCCAGAGAGATCGAGTGACTTAGGCAAGGTCACACAGCAAAGCAAAGTGACCAAAGCCTTTTCTATTCTGGTCAGAATAGCAGAAATGGAAAAAGATTGATAATATTCAGTATTGAGGATACAGGGGAAAAATCACTTTTATAGGCTTCTCCGTTCTTTCAATAATTATGTTTCGAAGGGCTATACTGTGCCTGGAGATTTAGCTGGAAACAGCCAAACATGCTTCTTGCCCCAGGGAGCTGTCTTCTATTAAAGGAGACATGATAAACCCGTAAACTAACACAATGATTATAAATTGTGGTCAGTTTTTTAAAAAGAAATAAACAGGTGCTCTCATAGAGATTAAAAGGTATGTTATTTTAGTTAGGGTGGGTGAGTCATATAGAGTAGAGATAAATTAGTCCTGCCTGTTTGGAGAGCAATACATCAATATCAAAAATTTAAAGGTATAAACCTTTTGATCTAGCAGTTCCTCTGCTAGAAATCTGCCCTGCTAAAATACTAGTACAGGTGTGCAAGAATTTATCTATAAGGATATTGCACCATTATTTGCCATAGAGAAAAACTGGAGCTAACCTAGATGTCCATCAGTAGGGGAGCAGTTAGATTGTATATCCATACAGTAAAACTCTATGCAGCAATGCAACAGGAAGACATAGAGCCCAGTGTCCCTGTGTGAAAAGATGGCCACAGGATTGTTCTTTAGGCCGTTACGTGTATGCATTTACGTATAATAGTTATTCATGTTAGGCAGTTATGTGTTTATTATTTATATATTTGTGTATTTATATATTTAGGAATTACACTGTCGCAGAAAGCTTTATAATATATATGTATGTTTGATGCCATTTTTGCTTAAGAAATGTAATTGTGGGAGAGGGGCGCGGGGTGTTTGCACATGCATGGAACAATGTACACCAGAATTTTAATGATCATTGCCTCTAAAGAGCAAGACCAGAGGTGAGAGTTTTCATTTCTCTTCTGTATTATTTGGGTTAATTGCATCAAACATGTGTTACTTTTGTAATTTAAAAAATTTGTATTTTTAAATGCTGTTTTATCTCTACCTCTCTCACCCCCAAAAACAAAGTATATGGTGGTCAGAGCTGGTCTCCTCCATCCCTGCTCGGGGCACGGCCACCACCACAGAACAACAGGCTGGAGTCCAGCCTCTCAGACAGTACCAGGACAGGCAGGCCAGGGACTGTGCTGGGGACTTCCCTCTGGCCACCCCACATACATTATCTGAAGGCATCCCAGGGCTGCAGGCCATCAGGGGCTCAGGGTTTATATGCTGAGCCTAAAGGTCCCTCGCCTTATCTCTGTTTTTTTTCTGAGGCCTTCTAACCATGAGTCCTCTCAAGTCTTTTTTCTGAGGCCTTCTAACCATGAGTCCTCTCCCCCTGCAGGTACTACATGAGGTCTGTTTGGCCAGCCCACGTGTTTTCTGGTGAAGAGCAGGTGCCCCAGGACTCCCTCAATGCCCCTTTGGTGGCTCCTGGGTCCAACTATTCCCCGACACCACCCCTTCGCCCCATCCTGAAGAAGACGGCTGGCCTGGGCTTCTGCATCATCTACCTCCTTTTCATCACCAGCATCATCTTCCCCTCCATCTCTACCAACATTGTGTCCCTCGACAAGGACTCAGGCTCACCGTGGACCACTAAGTTCTTCATTCCCCTCACTGCCTTCCTCATGTACAACTTTGCCGACCTCTGTGGCCGGCAGATCACAGCCTGGATCCAGGTGCCAGGGCCCAGAAGTAAGGTGCTCCCCGGGCTGGTGCTGCTCCGGACTGGCCTCGTCCCGCTTTTTGTGTTCTGCAACTACCAGCCCCGAGTCCACCTGCAGACAGTGATCTTCCTATCTGACATCTATCCCATACTGTTCAGCTCCCTGCTGGGGTTCAGCAATGGCTACCTTAGCACCCTGGCCCTCATCTATGGGCCTAAGATTGTGTCCAGGGAGCTGGCTGAGGCCACAGGAGTGGTAATGTCTTTTTACATGTGCTTGGGCTTGGTATTTGGCTCAGCCTGCTCTGCCCTGCTCGTGCACCTCATCTAGGATGGAGCGATGGCAAGAGCATCAGTGCTGTGCCATGCTTGGGATCTCAGCAAGATGGGCAGGACATGCCAGGAGGGCTGGATTTGGGCTCAGTGCTGAGAACAGAGCACACCTGTGCCTGATCTCTCCCCAAGGAGCTGGTGACCTGTGCTGTTCCCATGCCAGGCAGAGACATTCCAGACACTTTAACGGAACATTCTCGAAGAACTTTTGAAGAAGACCGAAAGACACCTGAATAAGACACAGTTACACGGTCACAAAGTGAGGAATCACTTTCCTAGATGATGGTTACATTCCGCCTTTCTTTATAGCCTCTTAGGGACTATGTTGCCAGTGTTCAACTCACTTAAGAGGTGCGCACCAAAATCCAGCTTTGCTGTTTTCAGCCGACAGCAAGCTGTGAGAATTCTCAGCCCTCCCTAACCAGAGTGGTCTCCCTGGAATTGGAGGCCCCCTGAGATGGCCCGTCCTCAGGCTCAAGACCTAAGCCTATGCAGACCCCTGCTTTCTGTGTGTGAGAGAGCATCTACCAGCCAGACTGGGAACCCCAGAAAGACAGGCTTTCCAGGAACCCTTCATTCCCTAAACTTGAATTCTGGAGAGCCTCCCCGTACCAGAGACTAAGCTTGTCAGGCCTGGTTTTCAAACAAGGATCTTTAAAGTGGTCTATGGCCTGGGTCAGGGCTGGGTCTTTCAGTGTCAATGTTTACAACATGGTCATTGGTTCGAGGGCATATTAAACACCTGGACATTTCATGAAGTGTCTGTATTAGGGTCTTGGCACGAAAGAACATACTGAAAATGGGTAATTTGAGGATATTTGAAGAATGGGTGTAGGAATCCTAAGGGGTTGTGCATTATATCCCAGAACTAGTAATAATGAGGCATTCCACCCCAGGTCTGACGGGATAGAGGCTGGGGCACACCCAGCCTGCTGTGACTGCCTGAGGTAAATGCCCTCCCTTCTCTCCCTTCATCTCCTCCTATCTCTTCCCCATCCCTGTGGCCTGAACCACAGCCAAAGAGTAGGCAGAGAGGATGGAAAGTGGATGGAGGGGCAGAAGGTGTCTGGCCCAGGGCCTCATCCAGAGTGTGGCTGCTAGCCCCTCCGCTTTCATAGGTCTATTTGTTATTAACGTCAGTAGAGCTCTGAAGCTTTGGTCAGCAGAATTCGGTGTTGCTTTGTCTGGTTTGTTCTGGGTAGTTGTGTATTTTGAAGCTGTCATTTTTCAAAAACGATCCTCAGATCCTGTGGTCTCCCCACATTCTTGATCATCTGACATGAGTAGTCCTTTATATTTCTTCAGGTTCCACAAGGCTTCTGCAAGGCTGTTCCTGGGAGAACTGACTGGCTTAGGAATCCAGGAAAGAAAGAAACTAGTTCAGACCAGCAGTTCTTTCTAAGGCATCATGCAGAAAGAAAAGAGCTTGCCCCCAAGAAGTAGCAACACTGAGAGCCATAAATCCATGCACTACTCTGAAGTGCACTGGCTCCATGGCGTCCTGCAGACAGCTGATTAAACTGAGACGCAGTCAGTAACCCACCCTGTGGCAGCAGCTTACCTTCCCTACTGGCTCCGGCTCCCTCTCTCTGGCCAGAGAATTGAAGGTGACACCCTTGAAAGATTTTTTTTTTTTGAAACTTGATACCTAAAAAGTAAAAAACATTTTAAAATAAATTCTTCCCTCTTCCTCCCCTTGTAGGAGCCTGAAACCTCCCCTTTGGTTTTTTCACTGACTTTAATGCTGCT
The DNA here is from genome assembly GCF_000151845.1 of Pteropus vampyrus. Classification (NCBI taxonomy): domain Eukaryota; kingdom Metazoa; phylum Chordata; class Mammalia; order Chiroptera; family Pteropodidae; genus Pteropus; species Pteropus vampyrus. The sequence continues at coordinate 2,572,192 of NW_011888983.1, forward strand.
GATCATTTGGGGCATCTGGCTGGGGCTGCAGGCCATCAGGGGCTCAGGGTTTATATGCTGAGCCTAAAGGTCCCTCGCCTTATCTCTGTTTTTTTTCTGAGGCCTTCTAACCATGAGTCCTCTCAAGTCTTTTTTCTGAGGCCTTCTAACCATGAGTCCTCTCCCCCTGCAGGTACTACATGAGGTCTGTTTGGCCAGCCCACGTGTTTTCTGGTGAAGGGCAGGTGCCCCAGGACTCCCTCAATGCCCCTTTGGTGGCTCCTGGGTCCAACTATTCCCCGACACCACCCCTTCGCCCCATCCTGAAGAAGACGGCTGGCCTGGGCTTCTGCATCATCTACCTCCTTTTCATCACCAGCATCATCTTCCCCTCCATCTCTACCAACATTGTGTCCCTCGACAAGGACTCAGGCTCACCGTGGACCACTAAGTTCTTCATTCCCCTCACTGCCTTCCTCCTGTACAACTTTGCCGACCTCTGTGGCCGGCAGATCACAGCCTGGATCCAGGTGCCAGGGCCCAGAAGTAAGGTGCTCCCCGGGCTGGTGCTGCTCCGGACTGGCCTCGTCCCGCTTTTTGTGTTCTGCAACTACCAGCCCCGAGTCCACCTGCAGACAGTGGTCTTCCTATCTGACATCTATCCCATACTGTTCAGCTCCCTGCTGGGGTTCAGCAATGGCTACCTTAGCACCCTGGCCCTCATCTATGGGCCTAAGATTGTGTCCAGGGAGCTGGCTGAGGCCACAGGAGTGGTAATGTCTTTTTACATGTGCTTGGGCTTGGTGTTTGGCTCAGCCTGCTCTGCCCTGCTCGTGCACCTCATCTAGGATGGAGCGATGGCAAGAGCATCAGTGCTGTGCCATGCTTGGGATCTCAGCAAGATGGGCAGGACATGCCAGGAGGGCTGGATTTGGGCTCAGTGCTGAGAACAGAGCACACCTGTGCCTGATCTCTCCCCAAGGAGCTGGTGACCTGTGCTGTTCCCATGCCAGGCAGAGACATTCCAGACACTTTAACGGAACATTCTCGAAGAACTTTTGAAGAAGACCGAAAGACACCTGAATAAGACACAGTTACACGGTCACAAAGTGAGGAATCACTTTCCTAGATGATGGTTACATTCCGCCTTTCTTTATAGCCTCTTAGGGACTATGTTGCCAGTGTTCAACTCACTTAAGAGGTGCGCACCAAAATCCAGCTTTGCTGTTTTCAGCCGACAGCAAGCTGTGAGAATTCTCAGCCCTCCCTAACCAGAGTGGTCTCCCTGGAATTGGAGGCCCCCTGAGATGGCCCGTCCTCAGGCTCAAGACCTAAGCCTATGCAGACCCCTGCTTTCTGTGTGTGAGAGAGCATCTACCAGCCAGACTGGGAACCCCAGAAAGACAGGCTTTCCAGGAACCCTTCATTCCCTAAACTTGAATTCTGGAGAGCCTCCCCGTACCAGAGACTAAGCGTGTCAGGCCTGGTTTTCAAACAAGGATCTTTAAAGTGGTCTATGGCCTGGGTCAGGGCTGGGTCTTTCAGTGTCAATGTTTACAACATGGTCATTGGTTCGAGGGCATATTAAACACCTGGACATTTCATGAAGTGTCTGTATTAGGGTCTTGGCACGAAAGAACATACTGAAAATGGGTAATTTGAGGATATTTGAAGAATGGGTGTAGGAATCCTAAGGGGTTGTGCATTATATCCCAGAACTAGTAATAATGAGGCATTCCACCCCAGGTCTGACGGGATAGAGGCTGGGGCACACCCAGCCTGCTGTGACTGCCTGAGGTAAATGCCCTCCCTTCTCTCCCTTCATCTCCTCCTATCTCTTCCCCATCCCTGTGGCCTGAACCACAGCCAAAGAGTAGGCAGAGAGGATGGAAAGTGGATGGAGGGGCAGAAGGTGTCTGGCCCAGGGCCTCATCCAGAGTGTGGCTGCTAGCCCCTCCGCTTTCATAGGTCTATTTGTTATTAACGTCAGTAGAGCTCTGAAGCTTTGGTCAGCAGAATTCCGTGTTGCTTTGTCTGGTTTGTTCTGGGTAGTTGTGTATTTTGAAGCTGTCATTTTTCAAAAATGATCCTCAGATCCTGCGGTCTCCCCACATTCTTGATCATCTGACATGAGTAGTCCTTTATATTTCTTCAGGTTCCACAAGGCTTCTGCAAGGCTGTTCCTGGGAGAACTGACTGGCTTAGGAATCCAGGAAAGAAAGAAACTAGTTCAGACCAGCAGTTCTTTCTAAGGCATCATGCAGAAAGAAAAGAGCTTGCCCCCAAGAAGTAGCAACACTGAGAGCCATAAATCCATGCACTACTCTGAAGTGCACTGGCTCCATGGCGTCCTGCAGACAGCTGATTAAACTGAGACGCAGTCGGTAACCCACCCTGTGGCAGCAGCTTACCTTCCCTACTGGCTCCGGCTCCCTCTCTCTGGCCAGAGAATTGAAGGTGACACCCTTGAAAGATTTTTTTTTTTTGAAACTTGATACCTAAAAAGTAAAAAACATTTTAAAATAAATTCTTCCCTCTTCCTCCCCTTGTAGGAGCCTGAAACCTCCCCTTTGGTTTTTTCACTGACTTTAATGCTGCTGATCATTTGGGGCATCTGGCTGGCTAGTGACTCATTTCATCCACAGGTGTTTTACAACTGGGCAGCAAGTCTGCTTTAAAGTAAAACAGCAGTCTCCGAGCTTGTTCACAGGGCCCACCCTGGAGCTAACAGAGAAGGAGTTAGGGGCGTCTGGCATGCCTGGATAAAGAATAGCTTTCAGAAGTAGAGGAGGTGTCCCTGCTAGTGAAATAATTTGAAACTATTGTGGCATGAAGGGGGAAGAAGGTAGCTGGCTGGGATGATGCAGCTTTGGTGGGAGCTGAGATGACAGACTACAGCAGTGCCAGCTTCACTGGGGGAGGAGGTCTATTCTGACTTTGGAGGGGCCAGCTGTTTGGCTGTTGGGATTCTCCAGGTTTTTGCCCTCTGTTCTTTGTTGCTCATTCTAGTGGGCTTTCACAAAGGATCCTTCCTTCCCAAGGAGGTAGAAAAGAAAAGAAAAATATGCCTCCAGGCAGAGGAGTAGGCAGTGGAGTTCAGATGTCCTTGTCCTCCAGTCACTGTCATAGTAGCTCAGGGCTTGGCTGCTCTAGGTCTCAAGTCTCATGTGACCCAGGCAGGCTTATGGAACTATCTCACATGTTTTGGGAAGTAAACAAAACTTGCTAAGGAGAAGGAGATTTTCCAGTGTGTGTGTGTTGGCGTGGGGGGTGGGGGGGTCCCCAACAAAGTTGCCTTTGTCTATTAATTCTCTTATTTAATCCAAGTGGCAGTTTTTATGCCACTTGGGATTTCCCTTGTGTATTTCCTTGGGATACCCTCGTGTATTTCCAGACCATACATGTTTTCATTTTCCTCTTTTGATTTAACAAAGAAAGCTAGAGGCAGCCTAATTAGTTTACTTTTCAACAAGGATGTGACTGGTACTTCTAAGAAAACGCTTGTTTCTAGGTACATGAGGACATGAGGTGACTTGAACCAAAGGTGGGTGTTATTAGCAAAGACCTTCATTCTCCTATCTTCAACCTTGTGCTCCTGAGAGAAGATTCAGGACCACCTAATCAGCTTGGATATGATGTGGAAGGAGGTTACTGCAGGACTGCAGCTTCTGAGGCCATGTAATGTTTTTATAGAGTTCTCCAAGTAGAAGAGGTCCAAAAATCACTTGAGAAATTTTATTCCAGTGCACATTAAATTAAAAGCCCAGAGCTTATCTCAACTTTGCGGGCTTTCTGAGTGAAAGCGTCTAGTATCCATTTTACCTTCATCACTTCCTTGGTGACATTGTCAGTGCCAGTTTTGCCCATGACTCAAGTCACTGCTGCCTTCCACCTACTGGCTGAGGTCGGTTCAGTTCCTAGTCCAGCTTTGACTCCGGCAGGATCCCAGAAGGAATTTCGGCCCTACCAGCGGGTGGAGGCGGGGACTGCTCATGGCCACAGACCCAGGGTCCCGAGCAGCTTGTCCACCAGCTACCCAGACTCCTGCCCAATGCTACCCTGTGCCATCTGCTTTAACTGCAAGGTTTCTCCTGACTGTAGATGAATACAGTGAGGCTCAGAGAGGTTAAGTAACTACTTACCCAGGGTCACTCAACTACTAAGTGGCATAGACAAAAATCAAACCTGATCTTCCTAAACTCAAGTCCTCGCCCACCCTGCCCTCTTGCTCCCCTGGTTGAGCCCTGACTTTCTCCTTGGTTCTTAATACCTGTTGTCCCTATTCCTCACTCTGTGGCATGCTGGAGTGTTGTGCCGAGTAAATGTATTGCCTAGAATCCTGGCACTGGCTCTGACCTGAGCTGATCTCACCAGTGCAGCTGGCCAGACCACCTGCTGAACTGAGTCCCTGTGGGTCCTGACCCTGGGCCTACGTCGGGCCCACTTTTGCCCTTCCTTGTCAGGCACAGCATCTTGGGATTCCAAGCCCTGCTGCATCCAGTCCAGTCCAGTCCAGTCCCCAGCCCCTGCCCTCCTGGTCCCACATCGCCTCCTCCCCCATGCCAGCCCTTGCTGCGGGGCACCTGAAACCTATAACTATCTACTTTTTAAACCCACAGTATAAACTGAGAGTTTCCTCTAACTTCTGGTCAGAGGCACTTCTCAGTGGGATGCCCAAGGCCACCGGGTCAGCTGGTTGGAACCTTGTGGGGCAGAGAGCATGGCTGTCTTCATTGCTCTCCTTTGGGGTCAAGCCTACTGCAGCTTCAAGTTGAGGTCATCGTCTCTGGCCGATGCTGCCCTCATACCTCCCAAGCTTCGAATTCTGGTTCTGCCACCTCCTAGCTGAGTCACGCTGGCCCAGTCTTGCTGACACCTTGTCTAAAATGAGAAGCCTCTCAGGGATTAAATAAGTCTCAATATTGTATGTACAAGTAAGTACTTGGCATAGAGCAGATCTTCAACAAATGTGTGGGGTGTTTTTTTTTTTTGTTATTTTGGGTTTTTTTGCTGCTACCTGGACTGTCTGTTGCAATGCCCAATTCCTTTCCTGTGGCAAGTTGTACCCTGCACCCATCACTTGGTACCCACCCCCTCCTGCCTGCTGTTTGATGCCCAGGCCCAGACATGCCTGACCTGGGGCAGGGAGCAAGGGGAAGAATCCGAGACCCCAGACCAAGTTCTGCCCCTCACTTTGACCTCCAGGCAAGCCACTTCCATTTTTTTTCCTAAGCCTCAGCTGGACACTCCAACAACTATCCTGCCTTCATCATGAACATGTGGCTAGATACACAGATGCTCTTTAGAAATTGGTGTGTCCCAAACGGTTCCCAGAGTCTGTGTTCTGGAGCCACATTGCCTAGGTTTTAATTCTCATTTCTAGCTGCATGGCCATGGGTAACTTCAACCTGACTCTTGTTTTCTTATCTGACAGTGGGGGCGATTATAATACCAGTATCAGATCTGGTTGTTGTGTACATTAAATGGTATACTGGAGATGCATATAAAACATTTAGAATCGAGCCTGGTATGTAATCAGCACTAATCACCAGCTCCTAAAAGGCTGTATCTTCAGACTCCACTTGGAGACCCACCGTACTAGACCACCAAAGACTGATGAGGGCTTGTCAGGAGCTCACACCTGGCCCAGAGAGAGAGACAAGGGCTCCGTCTGCCCTGTTCCAGTTGAGGGCTCAGAAGAAGCTAAAACATTGTGGACATTCACTCATTGTTCCTTTAAAATGTTTACAGGTTTGGGGCAGAGCCTTTGCATTTTAAGTGTCAAGTTTATCTTCTCCACCAGCCCCCAAGGTTGGCACCCAGTGGCTTTACTACTCAATTGCATGTTTCCCACCTGTTCCCTTTACCGTATTCAGGAGGAAGGAGGGACGGGGGAGAGAGGAGGGAGTCAGAAAGGGTGAGGCCTGAGGGACAAGTCGGCTCCAGCCCACAGCTTGGAGTTGACTAGTTGGAGGTAGTGGTCTCCCTCTCTCCCTCCCAGGCATTGCTTGTCATTGGGGAGCAGCAGAGTGGGGTTCAGGGCCACCTCCTGCCCAGGAGGCTGGGTCACACCTACCTGCTCTCTAGAGCTCATTAGCTGCTGAGGTGGTGGTAACTGTTTTTCATTTTGCTGAGTCTGCTTAGACTCAAAAAGGGAAATGAGCCATTACCAAACAGCAACGCTTTTTTTAAAAAAAAAAAAACAAAAACTGAATCAACTGCATTTTCTAATCATATTTTAGAAGCTAAGAATGCAGAAGTCTGGCCTTATCAAAGTTGTCTTTCAGAAGAGGGTTGTCTGTGGCTTGCCTTCTGCTCTCAAAGCTCTGTGGGAAGGGAATGGGAGGAGTCAAATGCCAAAATGTGCCAGAGCTGTTAGTGCCACACCAGCTGGTATTTAATAGCTGGCCACAAACAGATGGCCTGTTATGAGGATGTCAGGACATTTTTCTTTCCTTATTTTTTGCTGCTCAAGACCCTCAGGCTTTGCCCTGTTGGGTAAGGACTAGCCACCTCAATTCTTGAAATAGGGTAGAGCCAGGGTACATGGCTTACAATCAGGGGACTTTGAACAAATCACTAACCTCTCTGAGCCTTAGCATCCTCACCTGTAAAATAGGGATATTAATTTTATATACCTCAAAGTTCTGATGTCAAAGTGCCTGTCAATAGCTTTTGTTATTATTATTAAACTATCTATAGATCCATTTGTACTCCATCCCATGGGACAAGGAGTCTATAGGACAAAGGGACATGACAGCTTGGAGCTCACACCCCTCCCTACTTCTGGGCCATGCTCTGAGTACTTGGTACATCTGAATCCCTTGCCTAAATGGGCTCAAACCTGCAACCAGGGGCTATGCAGGCTCTTTCCTAGGTCCTTCCCCCAAGGGAAGACTACTCAAGGCACTTCCAGCCTCAAGAGATGGCTGTGTGCAACTGGTGCTGTCGGGGCATAATGGGATAGCGTATCCACAGCTGTGCTTAGGACAGGGGTCCCCAACCCCTGGGCCATGGACCAGTACCAGTCCATGGCCTGTTAGGAACCAGGCAGGAGGTACGCAGGAGGTACGCAGCAAGCAAGTAAACAAGCAAGCAAAGCTTCATCTATCTTTGCAGCCACTCCCCAGCGCTAGCATCACCGCCTCAGCTCCCCCATCAGATCATCAGGCATTAGATTCTCACAGGAGCACCGGTCTCTGGTGTCAAAAAGTTTGGGGACTGCTGGCTTAGGAGCCCTCTCAGATGTGAGATTGAGCCATCACCTTCCAGAACAGATCTCAAATCAAGGGATTTCAGATTCAAATCATACCTTCCAGGTTGTTAGAAAGGCACATGTCTAGGTAGGAGAAATATGTTTCTTAATTTGTAACATATATTGAGATACATGGTATATGGGCCTTCATTTGTACTCCTGCTGTGGGCCCACAAATGTTCCTTCTTATTACTAGATGTTTGAATTCTACTTCCTTTGAGCCAGGCAGACCTCTTATTTCCCCCTTTTTTCTGTGTGCCGTTCCTACTATTTCCTCTCCTCTGTCTTCCTAAATATTCAAAGCTCTACCTTATTTGGAAGTGTAGCCAGGATTAGCAAAAATTCATAGAGATTTCAGGGGCTCCCTTCTCTCCCTTACACCATTTCTTACCCTTCCCCTCCCCACAAAGACACAGAGGATAGACAATGGGCAAGGACCCTGGTTGATAGCTGGGCTCGTTTTGGTCTCCTTAGCATTTTCCAGACAAGGTGTCCGTGCTACTTCAGGGTAAGTAGAGATCCATGCTGCTGCTGCCATCATGGTAACCCCTAAGCCATAGGGACTGGATGATACTAAGAAGAGCCATGGGCTCCATCCTGGAGGGTAGGGGAGGCTCTAGAAGCCTAAGATTTTTCTGTAGGGATCAAGTATAGGAAGAATGGTGTGCTGGGTCCTTCCCAACTCCGTCCCGGAAGGGTGCAGATCCTTAGCTGGCAGAGGGTAAAGTCAGTTGGTGAGAGGTAGCAGCCAACTTTACTCCATGAGTTGAGGCCCCTTTGGGTTCCCTAACTCTTCCTGGGCTTGCTGCTAATGGTGTTATACACATTTTGCTCCACATAAAACCCTTTCCTAATGTCCCCTTCCTACTCAGACACCCTTTGGCAGTATAGACTCTACTCCAGAAGTGGGATTACTTGCCTCTGTGAGTTGTCTCCCCTACCCCAGAAGAACAGTTGCCCCCTCCCCCTTGCCTCCTGTGGTCCTGGGATGATGCAGCAGCAGTGGTTGAACAGCCTTTGGGCACATCCAATTTGCTGAATGCCTGCTCGTCTCACCTGTGCCTGAAGTGGCTATATACAGAGAAAAGTTATGAGAGGAAAAGGTGAACCCACTAGAGGCTATCTAGTGCTCTTTACCTGCCCCGCAGACCTTTAGAGAATCAGAGTAAATACTGGATATTAGACAGTTTTATGGACTGTCTCAGTCACTGTTTCTCTAAGTGTTGAAAGTGAACTACTGGTACTGTGCTGGGTGACTTTAGGTGCTGTGGGCCAGGGCATGAAACAACACAGAATCCAAGCATATGGAAGTTCTTCCCTTTCCAATTCTTTCCATCTTGAGTACCCACAGAGGAAACTTTCACTTTAGTGCTTGAATATTAACACCTCACTAAAACTTGCTATTCTTTCTTTTTAACAAAATGAGATCAGGCCTCAGTTCAGGGTCTTGCCCACTAGAATGAAGAAGACTGCTTTATTTTTATTAGTATGTCTTTATGGTTTCTTGCCTTCTATTTATGACAGGTGATACTGTTTTCCAATAAAGCAATAATACAGCTTGCTTTTTAAAGTAAATGTGAGTAAAGCAACTGAGTTAAAGAATAGTAAAAAGATACAGGTGGCACTTGGATATGACAAATATCATTCAAGTTTATCATTTTAGAGGTAGGGAAACAGACCCAGTCAGGAGTCCCCAGATTACAGAATGGGTAAGTCTCCAACATTTAGACAGTGTTTTACTTGAAGGTCACATGGGCTGGATAAAGGCCTCCTTTTAACCTTAGATCCCATTAACACTCCTTTACTGGCTGGCATTTCACTATTTTCATTTTATCCAATAAAAGTGATAATTTCTGAAGTTACTGATTGTCCCCTTTAAAATCAGGGCACAAACCTGGCCATTTTCAGAGACAAACAGCTTTAGCTCTGGAGTTAGCAAGAACTAGCAGAGGAGAGGAAGGGGTAAAAATAGAAGTAGAGAGAAATAGGAAGTAGAAGACACAGCAGCTTCAACATTTTTAAGGATTTGAAACTCTGGAGTTGGGCAGTCACGTTTCCAACTGTGCCTGTCCTAAGTGGACAAAGCAGTTTGTCTCTGGCAAAGTCACTCTTTAATGATGTGACTATTGTTGCCATGACTTTGATTTGTCCACTAACTTTGCTTGAACACTTAGTAGATGTCTGGCACTTGGCTAAAACTTGACATCCTCTTATCAATTCTCACAAAAAACCTTTAAGATAAAATCTTGGACTCTGGAGGTGCACTACTTGGGGTTGGAAATCTGCCCTGTGGTGCTGTGTGACTTAAGGCAAATTAAATCCCTCCCTGAGCCTCAGTTTTCTCATTTCTCTAAAATGGTGTAATACCATTATGATCTCTTAGGATTATAAAGCTTTTGGGTAAGAAGTAAGCAGTCAATACTCATGTCACTTAGTATTAAGCATTATTGATATTATCAGTACCAAGAAGGCAAAGAAGCTTCTAGAAGTCATTCCACCCAAGGTCACAGAGGTGAATCAGGTCAACTAGACTGGTGCATAGGTGCAGGAGTGTTTGGACCTCCTGGCCTCGGTGCCCAGAGCTTTGGGCAGTGAGGCAAGGGCTGCTGGAGTGAGGCCCAGACTGCCCAGCAGATACTCCAAGCTCGCTCCGGGACTCAGCCGCATCTTCCTGGGGCTCCGACTGGCAGGAGACTCACTACTGTGACATGCCAGACAGTATGCGACGGTCCTATAGTCCCTCGAGGCCGTCCAGACTGATGACATGCGGCGATGACGGGCCCACCACGCTCAACTCTACGGTTAGTTTATCCCAGCACAGCAGCCCTTCCACCCACGCTGACCACTCTGCAGCTGCATCCGCAACCGCCATGAAACTGACGGCTGAGGGCGGCTTCCGGGAGCCGCTGGGCATGCCGGGAGGCGGGCCTCACAGCCAATCCCCGCGCGGAGGCAGGCAGTGGTTGCCCGGCAACGGGGCGGGCGCCCAGGTGAGGGGGCAGGGCCGATAGAGCAGTGCGAGCAGGTGTGGAAGCAGGAAAGGGACGCGAGCTGCTTGCCAATCCCGGAGGAGGCTTCTTTTTCCTCCAGTTCCTTCACTCTTGCTTGGATTAGAGAAAAGAAAAGATCCTCAAAGCAAATGATAAGAAACAAGAAGCCATAGGAACTAATAATAATAAAAAAGATACTCATATTACTGAGCACTTACTATGGGCCTGGCTCTTGACGGGGATTATTTCATTTGATCCTCATTTGATCTTGTAAGGAAAGTATGATTACTGTCCCCATTTTGTAAATGAGTAAATGGAGGTTTACACAGATTAGGCACCTTGCCCAAAGTAACTAAGCTATAGAGTAGCAGAGCTGGAATCTGAATCTAGGTGGTCTTGAATCCACATGGTCTGTGATCTTAATAGATCAAGCAGTGGACACTCATTTCAACTCAGCAAGCATAAGTCTGTGTTCTTACTAGATCTGCCCTCAGGGGCCAATCCAGCTTTTGGGGTGAGAGTGGGAGCTTATCACCGAACTCCCTTTCGCTGATGTCTCCCTTTCGCTGATGTTTAGCGGCCTAAGGTTGCTTGATTTGCACATTTCCAGGAAACCACAGTTCTCACTCCCTTGTCACCAGCCCAAGCCCTCTAGGCTTGTACCCTCAGGAGGAATGTCCTTGCCTTCTCTGGGTTCACAGCACTTTTGACTTGAGATCTCAGCTGTCTTTCTTGTTAACAATTTCTCCTCCTCCTCTTTCTGTGATCCAGGAATGGTGGCTGTGTTAACACATAGGGGTAGGTGGAGGGACGCTGACAAGAACACAGGCCTCAGTCTTTGGCTCTGCTGTTGACTTTGGGCCAGTCTTCTTTTTTTAAACCCCTCAGAGTCTTGTTTTTCTTATCTGTGAAGTGGGGAGTCCCATTCTGCTCCCATGAGGTTGCTCTAATGATGCCCTAATGCAGATATTCTAAGTGCACATGGCAGACAAACAATATACACACATGACACAGGCAAGAGCCAGGATGGGTGCAGATTTGCAACTGTGATTTCCCTCTGTTCCCTCCATCACAATGAAGAGGGAGCTTAGCAGCTGGTCTTCGGTTCTCCAAGACCCTGGTCTGCCAGAGGCTGCTGGTGATGCCCAAAGGTAGTGCCCTTTTTCCGAGCATTACTATAGCAGTCACTAGGTTTAAGGATGCCCCAATGCTTTGCAATTCCTTGACTCCCCAGTTGAAATCTGGGTGGTTTTAAACCCAGATGTTCTATGTTCTTAATGAGTCAAGAGGTGGACACTCATTTCAATACAATAATTTCTCACCACATCCTTTGTTTTTCCTTTGTGGCACGCATCATGAGTTGTGATTATTTATCTGCTTGTATGTTTTTTAAACACTTTAAAAAAAAACATGAAAAATTATAAGCATTTACAAAAGAAAACAGACTAGTACATGGCTCTCATGTACCTTTTACCCAGCTTCAAAATTACCAACTCAGGGTCAATCTTTTTTCACCTCTAGCCCTAATCATTCTCCTACCCCTGTAACAATTTGAGGCATCATACCATTTCATCTGTAAATAATTTTTGGTTTATATCTCTAAATGATTAGGGCTCTTTGATAAAATATAATCACAATCCCATTTTTACACTTAAAGAGATGAACAATAATTCCTTGATATGATGTGATTATTGTTAAATGTCCGTTTCCCTCCACTGGGCTGAGGCCTTCATGAGAGTTTTCTCTCTTGTTCTTGGCTGTATCCACAGTGCCTGAGACCTAGCAGATGGTTGGTAAGTATTTGTTGGATGGATGAATGAATAAGAGAAAGGCAAAAGATGCTAGGACCCACTTTGCTTTCTGTGGATGCTGCCCCCTTCCCTTGGACACTGGGGTATGATCATTGCCTTGCAGGCCCACAGTCACTTACCTTCTCTGATGGGAGCAGCACCACAGAGTCATAAACCGTTCAGTTTCTTTCCCTCCCAGCCTGCCTTCAACTTAATCAGGCAGCAAGTCACTAATCCTCTCCCCATGGCTGCAGCCTGTTCTCCCTGCGCAGGTAATTCCACCTTCCAACTTAATCATCATACTTAGACTTTCAATAAGGGCTTTTCATCTTCAGAGCCCTGCTCAGGCTTAGCTGATTACTGTAATCTGTCTAACTCCCTAAGTGTCAACCAGGATGGTGGGAGAAAGACAAGGCTTCCCTCAGAGCCTCAGTTTTCTCATCTGTAAAATTAGGTGAATATACTTAAATAGCATGATTGGTGTAGAAATTAAGTAAAATGAGTACAGAGCGTTTGTCCCATGACACATAAGAAGCACCTAGGAGTGACTACCTTCAAGGATTAACTCTCAATGGAAAGCCGAACAGATCTTGATTAGAATCCAGCCTTCTCCTTTTAAAGTGAAAATTTCTGAGCCTCAATTTCCTTATCTCTAAAACGGGGATGATGGTGCTACCTCTCAGAGTTTGCTGAAAGGATTAAACCACATGATATATGTATGTGATATTCCAGGTAGTGTTGGGTACCTAGTAAGTGCTAAGAAGTATCTATGGTTATTGTTATTCCCTGAAGGAGATGGAGGTGGGGAAAGGAGAAGGAGGCTCTGGTGTCCCGCTAGTGCCCCACTGGAAGGCACCAGTTACATCTATTCTCCTCTATTCCTTCAAGGTGTACTCGTGGATGGAAGATGCCTATGGTGCTTACCATTATATCTCCAGCCCTTTGCCTGGCTGTGCCTTCAATAACTGAATATGTGAATGAATTTGGTGAGATGGGGATGGGAAAAATGTACAGGCATATCTCATTTTATTGTGCTTTGCTTTATTGCACTTCACAGATGTTGCATTTTTACAAAATTGAAGGCAAGACCCTCTCCCAGCAAAAAGATTACAATTAGCTTTATTGTAATACTCGCTTTATTGCAGTGGTCTGGAACTGAACCTACACTATCTCTGAGGTCTGCCTGTATCTGGACAGGACTGGATAGTTTATAGAGGACTTTCAAGATTTTTATCTCACAATCAGAGAAAGTAAACAAGCCAAAGAGTATACCCACGTGCTATCGATGAACAAACTAAGGCTCGGGGAGGGAAATATCAGGCTTTTAAGTATGAATAGCTGGAGCCACTGCCACCCAACTTTGGATGTGTCAGAAGGCAGGTGCTTAGCATTGCCGTTCAGAAGAGTTGGGTTTCTGTCTCAGAGTTACAGGTCTTCTTGAGGGCTTCTAAAACTGAGGGGATTCTGCCCGATGCTCCTGCCTCCCACTGAGCCTGGTATGTACCCCAGTGTACTGATTTTTAATTACTGAGAGTTTCAGCATCAGGGCTGCCATGAACAGCTACTGTGCAATTCCTGGAACAGACACCATTCACCACGATAGTAATGAATCACCAAGAGGTAAGTCCCACTGTGCAGTTGGAGGTGACTCTAGGAGAAGGTGGGGGCCTTCCCTATGCACTTGGGTCAGGAGCACTGCTCCAGGAACCAGGGCTCCGGGGAACTCTTTGGTCTGGTTGGGTGAGCAGGGTCCATGTTCAGAGTGTGGGCATCTGGAGGCTGATCTCCACCCCTCTTAGAGAGAAGGGTAGGAAAGCCCTAGGAACTGAACCCTAGTTTTAAAACTTGAGAAAGTTGAGAAAAGGGAGCAATGCTTTGAGCCAGGTACTTTATACATTATATTACATATCTAAGTAATAATTTAATCTTGATAATAAAGCTCTTTGGAGAGGCATCATTAACCAGTTTTCAGATGAGTTAACTGGGGCACACAAAAGTTAATTAACTTACCCAAAGGGTCACATAGTAAGGAAGTGGCACAGCTGGGATTCAAAGTCAGGCCTGCTTGACTCAAGGTCCCACTATGTTACCTCTAGTTATAACCTGCATTTTACAAGGGAGGTAGCTGAGGCCTAGAATGGGGCAGTGCCTTGCCCAGGGTCACATACCCAGCTAGTGGCCAAGCAGATAATGAACAGAGATTCTAGGCTCTCAGTCCCAAAATGAGCCCATAAGGGTACCCAGCCTATCAGTTAATATTTGTTATAGAAACAAGTCTAGGCAAAGAGACTTAGATGGCTGGAGATAAGAGACTTGGGGGGCAGGTAGGGGGGTTTATATGGTGAAGGGCAGGCACCAATCCTCCACATTTTTGCCCCGGGTTCTCTGTAAGAAGAGCGGCCAGTTCTCTTCATAACAGGGCTGAAGGTGGTGGGGTCTGGGAAGGGTGAAAGGTGACATGTGACCCTCGGCCTCTAGGTGGCGCCCGCACCGCAGATCTGGACTCCCTCAGGAAGCCAAGCCAGCGGAAATTGGTCTGTCCCTAGAGTTTTCAGGCTGCCCTGGGACAGGGCTACTCTTTCCCCACAGGTCGCCTCTGTCCTGGCTTTGGCAGTGAAGGGTTGGCAGGGCCCAAGACTGAGAGCTCACATCTCAAGCCCCAGCCTTCCCTGCAAGCCCTCTGCATTTCCCTGATTGAGAACCTCCAAAGAGACTTGGGGGGCATCCAGATGCTCCCCATCTTCTTAACCTTGGGAAGTTTGCTCAACCTCTTTGAGCTTCACTTTCCCCATATGTAGAGTGGAAATGGGTTTTATTTCAGGGATGCTGAGAAGATCAGATGGAACATTTTATGGCCTATTGCAGGTGCTCAATAGATGGGAACTACATTAAGTTCTCACTTAATGTCGTCAATAAGTTCTGAAACTTTAAGTGAAACGACATATAACAAAACCAATTTTACCACAGGCTAATTGATATAAATAAGAGTTAAGTTCCTACAGCATCTCATCAGGTCTAGAACGGAACAACATTATCGGAGGACCTGCTGGATTAGGATTGTTCCCATGGACGGCGGCTGCTATTCTTTCTTAGTCTTTTTCACTGCACAGTCCGTCACACCATGCCTTCCCCATCACCACCGACCTCTATGACCCATACCCTGTGGCCTAGTACCTCTTTGGAGATGATACAGAAAAGCAGTTAAGCAGAAGATTTTGAAGTCTCACAACCTGGGTTCAGATCTTCGCCTCTACCATTTCCTGTGTGGCCTTGGTCAAGTACCTTAGCTTCTGCACTGCAGATCTTGGTGCTCACCATTATAGATTCCAGCCCTCAATAGTTAGGTTGGAGCCATGTGACTAACCAGTTTTGGCCAGGGAAATGGGAGCAGAGTGATGTTTGTATCACTTCAGACTAAAGCAGTTAAAAGCCTGTGGACCTCCCCCATCCCTTTCTTGCCCTGCCACAGTGACCTGTGTGTGGTCACAGGGACATGTGTTCCATATAGTACAGCTTTAAGATAGAAGTGTCCTGGGGCCCCAAGTCACCCTTGGAGGAAAGCCATCCCACCAGCACTGAAGTAGGTATGAGCAAGAAGCAAATTTTTATTGCCACTGAGATTCCATGGTTTGTTTACACTGCACTATAACCTAGTACTTTAACTTCACAGATATAGTTTCCTGTGCCTCAATTTTCTCATCAATGAAATGGGGACAATAATGATACCACTTTCATAGAGTTGTTGTGAAGATTAAATGAGATCATGAATGCAACCCTCTTAAGACGTAAAATCATAGTTTTTGTTATTTCTAGAGGAAGATACGAAAAGCATGAAATGACCTTAAACTCTCAGAGCAGGAAGGATACTGGGAGGACCTTGAACTGACTCCTTATGGATGGATAAGGAGAGAGGCTCAGGGGAAGAAATGCCTTGCTCAAGGTCATTCAGGCTGAGAGTAGAAGAGTCAGGGCTGAATGCTGGATCTTCTGTCCTCAGTCTGGAACTCCTTCAGATACACTTCAGTCCCTGCTCCCTGGGAGCTTATGATTTGATTGGAAATAAGACAGGCATAATACAAAAAGATCACTAAAGATTCCATGCTATGTACATGTGCAGGGAATCATCTGATAGTGAGGATTCTGAGGGTCAGAGGAGGACCTGGGGTTCTGAGAGGTGGGCAGGGAAGGCTTCCCCAGAGGTGGTGGGGCTTGAAGAATGGGTTTTAGCAGAGAGCAGAGGAGGGTAGTGAGCAATGGCAGGAGAGAGGACAGTGTAAGCCTAGGCCAGGGGATAGGGAGGTCCCAAGAGCAGAGTAGTATATAGAACAGATGAGATGAGTCGAGGAGTGGTCTGTTTAACCAGTACCCTATTAAGGGACATGCAGGTTTCCCCGTGTGCTCCCCACCCCATTATAAAGAGCACTGCACTGAATATCCTTGTACTACTGACTTCCGTAGTATCTGTGTATTTTGCCAGGTGAGATAGAGGCTTTGTAGGGAAGAGAGTTTGGGGCGAGGTCTAAAAGTTGTGTTGGGACTGACTTCTTAGGATGAGAAGGTTGGGGGCTTTAAATGCTACACTGATGCTTTCACTTAGTTCTTCAGGTTGGGACCCCCAATTTCAGCCATTTACTTGCAACATTTACCAATTTTGGCGTATCCATGTGCCAACTATACTGTTATTGACTCAATGTAATCTCTCACTTTTCAACTCTTCTATTTACGTTTTTAAACATCGCCACCATAAATTAAAAAAAGGTACTAATTGCAATAAATGAAAAAAACTATAAAATTAAATACAGTAATAATAGTATTGTACTATTAAGTATAGCCAGACAAAGTTGACTGCTAGAGGCTGAGAGAAGGTCTGATCCCTTCTGGTATAAGAAAGAGGGATTACCACGTGTTAAGGACATAATTGCATAAGCTGAGGTGTTCTTTATATGGTTAGATAAACTACAACAAAAGTGAAAACGGAATAGCTTTCTCACTACTGTATGTGATTCAAAGAGATGACCTAAAGAAGTTTCGCATCTAACAGGAAGTGACTTGCAAACTAAACCAAACGGGAGACCCCGTGCTCTAAAGACTGTTACCAAAATAGTAACAGCTCTTTTCTGTGGTGGTTTGACTACAGTAGGGTCCAGAGGTGGGAGAGCAGACCAGCTGACCACATGCCTCTCTCTTTATTGGACATTAGGTTATCCGGTGCATGGCTAATGAGGCCAGGGCTGGGGCTCAGAGCCTGGAGAGAGTAGGTCTTGCTTAATTGCCTTCTGGTCCAGGCTAAAAACACACATGTGAGCATTGCCTTCTCTCTGCACTGTCCTCTGTAGTCAGGGTTGACTCTGTGGTCCTGTGACCTATGTAGTCACACAGGGCCCATGTT
Organism: Pteropus vampyrus; assembly: GCF_000151845.1. NCBI lineage: Eukaryota > Metazoa > Chordata > Mammalia > Chiroptera > Pteropodidae > Pteropus > Pteropus vampyrus. Next base: position 2,589,595 of record NW_011888983.1, read on the forward strand.
TAGAAGAGCCCAATGTTCAGTTTCATGCTCTGTTGTCACCATCTCTCTATGGAATGCATACTGGGAGATTAAAAAGAGGAGGCAGAGCCTTGGTGTACCAATGTGGAAAGAACTCCAAAGACATATTTTAAGAAAAAAAGTCAAGTTATAGAACAATATATGCAGTATGACTCTATAAACAACGAATAATTTTTAAAATACATACACATACACAACTTCATTATTCTACTTTCCCTTCTATTGGCAAGTTAGTTATACATCCACTTACCATTCTTCTAGGGTTAGCCTAGAGATAAAGCAGGCATCCTTGATTTATTAATGTTTATCATACAGTCACGTTTTTACCCACTTTCAGGACAATGCAAGGACTTTAGAACATTCTAACTCCATTTACCCCCTTCCTGACTCATGTGCTATTGTGTCATGTATTTTAATTCTCTCTATATATTTTAAACGTTAGTTTCATTGTTTTATGCAACCAAGATTCATTTGTATTTACCCATATTTCCCTTTCTATTGCTCCTCTTTCCTTCCTGAAATCCAAGCCTCCATCTGGGACCACTTTCCTTTTGCCTGAAGCATGCCCTTTATATTTATTTTTATATTTGAGCCATTCATATAGTTTAAAATTCAAAAGTACAGAAGTGTGCCATAATAGATGTCTCTCTCTCCTACCCCTGCTCCCAGCCAAAAACAATATATTTCCATATGTACATGGAACATTACTTGGAAGGATACACACCAAATTGAGAAAAGTGGTTTGTCTATCTGATCTGAAATGCTTGTGATGATATTTATTCCTATGCCCTGTGTGCAAGGAAAAGGGCCCAGGACAGGTAGCCAGGAGACCCAATCCTTTCTGAGTGACTGTCTCTCACTGTGTCCCAGAGTGCACAGAGCTTCTCTGGTTTTATGTGCATCCTCATTTGATCCTGCCACAGCCCCGTAAGCCAGGAGGGGCAAGTTTCCCCTTTCCAGGAAAGCTAACGACCATGGCTCCCGGGTAGCATTGTATATTCATCAACTCATTCAATCCTCACAACAACTCTACTAATATTGTCACCATTTTACAGATGAGCAAACTGAGGCAGAGGGAAGTTAGATAACCTGCTCAAGAGGCAGAGCCAGGATTCAAACCAAACCCAGCAGCCCAGTTCCAGAGCCCAAGCTATTACTAACCCCATTTTATAGATAAGGAAACTGAAGCCCCAAAAGGTTTAGCCATATGCTCAAACTCACATAGGACTGGCAGAGCAAGAATTCATATCCATAACTTTTGGGATCAAAATGTACCCCCCACCCCTGTTCCCAGACCAGTGGTTTTGCTCTGCACATTAGAATCACACAGGGAGCTTTGAAAAAATGCTGAGTCCAGATGTCAGCCCAGAACAATCAGATCTGAATCTCTGATCCTATTCTTACACTCCTGTCTCACCTCCCAGTAGCTTGAGGACCACTGTTCTAATCCACAGGTGGGCAGGGCTTAGAGTCTGACTGCCTGGGTTTAGCTTAATTCAGACTTTGTGACCTTGGGCAAGCTGCTTTTACATTTCTGTGCTGCCTCAGTTTCCTCATATGTCAGATTGGATTGTTACAGTGTTTTCTTCATTTGAGGATTGAATGAGATGATCCATGCAAAACACTTTGAACAGTGTCTGGCACAAAAATCAGCTTTAAAGAAATGCTAGAAACATTATTACTATTATTATTTACTGTGTAACTCCGTAGAGAGCCAGCCCCCCTCGGGGGTCAGGCTCTCTATCTGTGAAGACATGGTGAGGTGTGGACTGCATGGTCTTGAAAGGTGCCTTTCAGCTCTGATGTGCCCATGTCAGTGATAAGCTAGCTGGATATCAGACCTTCTTTACCCACCCCAACCCTTTCAGAAGCCCAGCCCTGCCCATTTTGTTGAGAGGCTGCGACAGGCACATGCTTGGAGGAGGGACCTGCTTCTTTGGGATGACTCCAGCTTCTGATTAGGGTGTTGATGCCTCTCACAGCCAGGATGTGCTGGGTTGTGCAGAGAGAAATTTCCCATTGTGGAGTAGTGGATGACAAGGCTCCAGCTGCCTCCAGAGAAAGACAGAGGGCCCGGGATGGAGGACCCCTCAGAGAGGCAAGGTTGGGGGCCCTGGCAGAATTGGGGGCCTAGTGCCGGCTTCCTACCAGTGCCCAGGGCACTTAGTGCCAGTCCTTGCCACCAAGCACCATTCTGCACCAATGCATAATTCATGCCCCTGTGTGCCAATCTGTGCCAGCTTTAATTAGCTTCTAACTTTTTGTCATTCATTTTGCTATGAACGCCTTATAAATAAATGATGTGAGAGGGGAGCAGGGAGTGGGGCAGGAACGTGAGAGAAGGAGTCTGGCTCCTTAGGCCTCGTGGGGGAGGGGTAATCTTCTAAGGAGGGGGCCCAGGGAAGCCATGCTCCTTACAGTTTCTTGGGGACCCTTGACTCTGCAGCTGGGTGGCCCCAGCCCACCTCGTTCGCCTTCCAACCTTGTTCTTTCGCAAGCTGCAACGAGCCACCACAGCTGTGCCCGGCTCCAAGGGCCCACAAACCAAACTCAGGAACACACATGTTTGGTTTACGGTGGCAGGCGCTGCCCCGGGAGAGGACCAGCAGGCTGGGGACACTGACAGGAAACAACAAACAGCTTTTCACAAGCTCAGGGATGGGAATAAAGGGGGAGTAGGAAATGATGCTTCATTATGAGGCGGGAAAGGGAAGCCGTTATGGAAGACACCCAGAGGAGAGGCGTGTATGTGCTTTAAAAATAATAATCGACCCTCGTGGGGAGGAGAGACTTGTATGGGAGTGGTGTTTTGTTTTCACAGTTTACAAAGCACTTGAATTTGTGTGTTTTCTCTTTTGCCCTGAATGGCAACCTTGGGAGGTGTTCAGGGAGGCTGAGAGCTATCATGCCCATGTACAGTTGAAGAAACAGACTCAGACAAGCTGGCTAAGACCCAGGTCCACTGCATTCTAGTCTTGTGAGCTCTGCATCATACTACACTGCCTGGCTTCCATTCTCAGGGAAGAAATCAGGGGCAGAAATCTCCCCAGTGGGACCGGGGGGTGGGGAGTGAGGTAGAATCTAATACAATCCCAGATGATTTAATAGGCTAGACAGGTTTAAAACAGCAGATTTGGGTCTCTCCCTCTTTTCTACTTTTCTTCTCTCCCTCCCTCCTTCCCTCCTTTTCTTCCTTACTCGTTGATAATGTCAGTGAGACAGCTGATTGTTTGGTGTTTGGGGGACACAAAGACAGGGAAGGAGAAATGCCCCTTCCTCCAAGATGCCAGCCCAGGGTCACCCTGAGACAATGCAGTGTCTCTTCCTCTTCATCCTTTAGTTAATCATGTTTTCTCCTGTTATTATGCATCTTCACCTCCAAGCCCATCCCCACTTCACCCCTAGCATTAACTGCTGAGTGTCCCTAAGGCCCCAGAGTGGCATATGAGGTCTTTGTGGCCCTTGCTTATCTGCTGAGATGTGTCTTTCATCCATGCACAGTATACCTTGGTCTTGCCTGACCACCTCTCTACCTGAAGTCTCTCAACTGTTTGATGCCCCTGTGATTTTGCACACATTCAGTCTCCTTGACCTTAGATGCCCTTGCTGGCCTTATCTTGCCAGGCACATTCCTAAGGCTCTGTGTAAGTGGTCCCTCCTGTTGGATGTTTCCCCCAATCTCCTTGTTTAAGGTAGAGTATATCCTTCCTGGGGTCCCTCTGTTACTGCTGAACCTAGTCCTGACCTCAAGAATGGCATTGTCCTATGCTACTTCATTTTTTTTTTTTTTCATCCTATGCTTCTCGACTATTTGTTTCTGTCTCTCCAACTGGACAAGCTTTTTTGAGGACAAGAATGGCGCCATATGCTTCTCTGTGTCTTTTGCACCCAGTCCAGAGCCTGGCACATGGTGGACCATCCAGGAATGCTTATCAGTTGAATGAACAAAGACACAGCCCCAGTCCTTGAGGATTCTAAAATTGAATGGGTCTCTGAGCTAAAGATGAACTTGGTGTTTGGAGGATACAAAGACAGGGAAGGAGAAATGTGGCCACTTCTGGAAATACCTGGACAAGGTGTTCTGATGTGGAAGGAGCCAGTATATCAATTAGTATTCCTTTCTTTCTCTCTTTCTTTAGTTTTTTTTTTTTTTTTTTAATTTTGGAAAAAAGGAGATAGAGGTACTCTGCAATGCTGGCCGCCTGCACTGTGATCCCCTAAAATTGCTGGGAGATTGATCATAGGGCCATACCAGGCAGGGTTTTCATGGTTGCTAGCAACAAAATTTAACGCTGGCTAATTGACATATAAAATTACTAGTTGGATGGTGGGTGGGAGACTTGCAGAATCAACCAGAAGGCTGGAGGACAGGCCTGGCAAACAAATAGACACCAAAGGAGGCTGGTGGCCAAGAACACAGCTGAGAACACAGTGCAGGTAAACTGTCAGTCAGGGTTTGGAGCTTTCCATAATTTCTAAACTTCATGACTCTCCTCAAGGCTCAGAGTTAAGAATGGAGCTTCTGATTGGCTAGCCTGGGCCACATGCTGGGCCCTGCGGCCAGAGGCAGGACAATGGAGGACCTTCCCTTTTAGTTGTTACAATGAAAGCAGGGCCTGGCGCTATCCCTTACTTCACACAGTGGGGAGCTTCCCCCAGTAGGAAAGGAGTTTGCATGAAGCTGGGCTCTGGGCAGTTAACATCTTCTGGGTTCTTCATGGTTGTCAAAATGCTTTCACATTCCATCCCCAGAGAGAGGCTAGGTAGGCTCCATGATCTCAATTACAAAAGTGGAAACCAAAGCTCAGAGAGGTTAAGTGATTTGTCCAAAACCACAGAAGGTGGTCAAGAGGTGCTTCTTTATCACCTTGCTCCACCTTCCTCCATACCCCAGGGGCTTGGGGGAGAGGCAAATGTTTTCTAAGGAAAGGGAGATAGGGAGAACTCTAAGAGCTGTTGGTGGACAGCCCAGAAATGCTTGGAAGGATGGAAGCCCCAGCTAGGCTAAATTCCAGAGATTAATCCCTTGATTCAGAGGATAGAAGTTGAGTTCTTTTTCTCAGGTCTAGCCTCCTGTAAACAGTGTCATCCTGCCTTTGGCTGCTTCATGGGTGGGACAGCAGGAGTGCTATTCACCTCCAGGACCAAAAACTCCCCTGGCTCCCATGGGGAGTCCACATGCATGCCTCCAGACCTTTACTCGTGCTGTCCTTCCTCTTGGAATGCCCTTCTGCTTTTGCTACCTGTTTAACTCTTGATCATCCCAGCAAAACTCAGCTCTGAGGTCCCTGTGTGCAGGAGACCTTTCTGGACTCATGTTCTTAAGAATCCATCACCCACTCTCCTTTGGGCTACCTCTCATTTTGCCACACTTACCTTGCTGGATTATAATAACTGATTTGTATGTTTGCCTCCCTTTTGGACTGGGAGTGCCTCAGTCAAGACAGGGCCTGGATGCTATTCCTGCCTGTGTCCCCAGTGTGCGGTGCTGGCTTGTTCCCCTCAGACCTATTCCTCACTCTCCTCTGCTGTGTTGTGTATCACAGTAGGGCTGACTATGCAGGCTGAAGTTCCCAAGCTCCCAGATCTGCTGGCTTCTGGCTGGGGTCAGCCAGAGGGAGGCCGTAATGGGAGGCCAGAGGGCTGGGGAAAGAAGAAGCCACGGTCTCTTCTTCACACTTGGCCTTAAGCACTGTCTTTGGTTGGAGGGCTAACTCCAGTTCCCACCAGACAGGTCCACTCAGGTTCCATCTTCCACTACATGACCCCGGTAACTCTGCTTCACCCTTTCGTCCCTCTGGCCTACAGGTAGTACAGCAACTTCTTGCTGTTGCTGAAATCTGGGTCACCTTGCCATCCCCTGTTTGAATTCTCAGCCTTTTCATCACTATGTGACAATATTCGCTTTGAATCCCATGTCTGTTAACATACTCGGAGTGGTTCTGTGGGTTGTTTGCATCCTGATGGACACTCCAGTTCTTATCATAGAGCTTGGCACAGAATGGGCACTTGACAAGCTTGTGGAATAAAAGTGACTGCCAAAGAGGTCCTATGAACAGAAGTATGGTGCCCACATCGGAGGAGGTAATGGTCTCCCTGAGTTCAGTGTTGTTTTGTTCACATGTAAAATGATTGCAGAGTTTGGGGAGTCACATTTGAAAAGAGATGGTGGCAAACCGGAAAGAAAAGCATTTTAGGATTGGAGAAACTTTGAAGAACACGTCATCTAGTAATTTCATTTTATGAATGAGGAACATGAAGCCAAGAGAGGTCTAGTGTCCAGCCCAAAATCACTCAGCTAGAGAGCAGTCTAGTATTCAGAACCCAGATCCCCACTACTGGCTGCATCACTCTATCTAAAACTGTGACTATCTAAGACCTGATACCATATCTCTGGCCCTGCCATTTTCCTTCAAGCCCCAGACTTACATGTCCCATGGGCTACTTTTCATCTGCACTCAGTGATCACACAGGCCTCTCACACTCAACATGTCCCAAGAGAACTCTTGCTCATCTCCCCACAGTGGCCCTCCTCTCACGATCCCATCTCAAGGAATAGTACCCTGTCCACCTACTTTCACAAGACAGAAACCCGGGGTTCTCCCTGATCCTTACCTCTATCTCACTCCACAATCACTCCGTCCCCCAGTCCTGTAGATTTTTATCACCTGAATGTGACTTCTTTTTGTCACTTTTCTTTTTATCTGCTGAATGTCACCTCTCTCTGTCACTACCATCCCAGTCTGGGCCTCTGTCACCTGGACAGTTCAATAGCCTACAGAAATGTGAGCACCAAGAAGGCAGGGATTTGTGTGCCTACACCTGTGTGTGTGTTTTGTTCGCTGTTGTATCCTAAATGTCTAGATTTATGGGAATCAGCCAACTTTTTCTGTAAAGAGCTGGATAGTAAATAATTTAGGTTTTGTGGGCCAGTTAGTCTGTTTCAACTTAACTCTGCAGTTGTATCATGAAAGAAGCCATAATCGGATGGGCATGTTGGTGTTCCACTGACTTTACTTATAAAAATGATGGTAGGATGGATTTGCCCTGAAGGCTGAAGTCTCCTGATCTAGAAAAGTTTCTAGCACGTAGTAGATGACAAGTAAATATTTTTAATTGAATTGCTTTCCTCTTATTATCTATTGCCTCTCAATTAATTCCCAATTTTTCCAACCATAAATCAGATCATAACACTCCCCCTCAATCTCTACCCTAACTACCTGCTTCAAAGCTTCAACTCTTAGGCTAAAGATCAAACCATGATTAATGCCAACAAGCCCTGCACAGTCTGGTCCCTGCTTCCACTCTGGCTTTACACTCACTGTCCTCCCTACTCTTTTAGCACTCCAACTGTTCTGGCCTTCCCTCCCTTATATATGCCACCTCCTTCCCACTACAGGGCCTTTGCACATGCCATCTCTCCTCCCTAAGACTCTACTCTCTCTCCATTGCTCATCCTTCAGATCTCAGCTCAGATCTCAGATCTCACCTCCTCCAAGAAATCTTCCCTGATCCCCTTGGCCGGGTGCCATTAAAGCACTTTTCTTCCCAGCACTGATCTGGCTGTGGTTATACCTGTTTATGTGCTTCATCGACTAACATCTGGTTCCATTGGAGGAGCTCCACAAGACACAAGGAACAAGCCTGTTTTATTCCTTCATCATGTTCTCAGAACCTGTTTCAGTTAGCTACTATGAATGAACAAGCTAAGGAATGAATGAATGAATGAATGAATGAATGGTAGACAACTGAAGCTTCGAATTCAGGCAGTTTCTGGGTTCAATACCTGACTCCATCACACGGGCAAGTCATTCGCCTCCCTAAAAAAGCTGCGTCGAGGGCAGAATGAGCAGAATGAGTTGAGGCTGGGAAAGTCTCACCCCAGAGCCTGGCTTCAATTGTCAATATGCCGACCGTAACAGTGACAGGTCCAGAAATCCTGTCATATGAGAACTAGTTAAAAGAACTCAGAATGTTTAGTTTATAGTAGTAAAAATCAAAGTCAAGGAATAATCCTCTCCAACTCCCTGAATACGGACTCCTCTCAAACCCAGCTGTCTGGAAAAGTCAGTCCCCATCCCTATAGGTATGCAAAGAGAAGCTGGGAGGCCATTACTCAAAATGCTGAAAAAGGGTCGCCTGTATGGGCGAGAGTGCTCATGGGACCTCAAGGGTCTCTTCCAACACAGGGTCCCTCATTTGTGTACACTTGGGGGCATTTTGAGCTGGACTGAAGGAGAGGG
>NW_011888983.1:2598505-2607579 GCF_000151845.1 Pteropus vampyrus
CGGCCCTGGGCATGGAGCTCGGGGGTGCAGAGCCTCAGGACATTTGGGACGCGCCTCGCGCGCCTGAAGTTGCAGCCGGCAAGAGGCTAGCGGCCAGCGGACGGCCCAAGGGGACCCTGGAGCGGCCCGCGCGCCGCTGATGATCCTTCGCGCCGGCAGCGAGACACGGAGGTGGCCAGCATCCGAGCAGGCGGCCCGTGAGGGCCGATCCGGCGGAGAGCAGAGCCCGAGGTGCGGCGTAGCGCCTCTTCGCACATGCACACGGTACCAAGAGCCGCTCATCGCCCTTTCCCTCCCCACTTCCCTCGCCTTCACCGCGCAGTTCGCCTGCCACGCGGCGGGAAAGTTGGAGCAGTGGGGTCGCGACCGCAGCCGCCGAACCACTTGTTCCCGGCGCGGCCATCGCCCGCGGCAGGCTCTCGGGGCCTCCTTCCATCCCGGGCCCCTGGCCTGGGTCGCGCACCCCGTTCGGAGCCCGCGGCCAGACGCGCGGCAACTTTGATTCTCGGGAACTCGAATTCCCTCCGCGTTGGCCTGGGGAGGACAGGCACTATACTCCCCACCCTGGTTCTTGGGCTCTCGAACACTCGGGCACTTTGCTCTCCGCGCCTCGGAGAGGGTCTGGGTCTGGGATAGGGAGAATTTCGGGGGATAAAGAGGCCTTTGGGATCCAATCTCGTACCCTTCTGTGCTCTAGATCCCCATTTGGGCAGGGTAATGGGGTGGGACGCACCTCCTCTGCGGGTGGGAATGGCGCTGGAGGGACCTAAAGTCACGTAGCTCTCTCCTACCCTCGTCGCCTCTCACTGCCCGCGAGAGACCGACTCCAGAGGACTCCTGCAACCTTCCCACTTCGGACCAGCTATAGGAAGACGCGCCCCTCGCGGAGCAGGGAGCCTTGTGTGGCTCGCGCTTCGCCTTCCCAGTCCTCTGGCGGGCCCACCACTGGCGGTGCTGGTTGTCCCGGGGCCTGCGCTCGGAAGCGCTGCCCCTCGTCTTCCCTGTAGGTCAGCCCGGGATGCGTGCAGAACCCGCGCATTCCAAGGTGGTGGCGGCGCTAGTAGGCGGGCACTTGGTGCCTTGCTTTCCTGGAGCGGGCACCTAGAGCCGCTGCCTCTGTGCCGCGAGCGGAGAGCCGGTGTCTTGGCCGCTGGCCGCCGCCCCACTGTGATCCCAAAGCCCAGCTCTGGTGCTGTTAACGGCCCATGGGGGGAAATTAGCTTTTCCTGAGTAGTAACACACCACTACCTTCCCAGTAATTGAGAAAGCAGCGCCTGCCTCTTTTATGTACTTTGCCCTCTCAGATCAGAGCAGACACTGACCCTTGCCTTTCAGCCGCTTAGCAAGCACCTCACTCCAATTTGAATTTTGAAATAAGCTGGAGAGGCACAGGAGAACGGGTGTGTGTGTGTGTGTGTGTGTGGTGGGTGGAGACAGACCTTAACATAGGGAAGAATTAGGCTGGGCTTGAAGAGCCTCCTTAGAGCCAGGTGTGAGGTGCTGATGAGTCAGCCCATGGTTGGGAGAGCTGGCTTGAAGTTAATGTTTGGTTCATGGTGTAGGGGTAGGCTCACTATGATCAGTACCCTTGGGGGCCAGGGACCAGATGTCACTGTCCAGGAGAGGCTGGGAGGGGGCCCCTTAGCTGAGGGAATAGGAATGCTTGATGCTGTTTACCCAGGACTGAGGAAGGTCGGAAAGCAGAGTGCCTGCCTGGCAGAGAGCAAGAGCATCCTGTGGCCTGGAAAGGTGGCACTACATAGGTGACTGGTGTGAACCCGAAGGCTCTGTGCTGGGAGGTGGAGAAGAGCCATGAAGGGGTGGGAGGCCCAGAGCTGACATTCTGGGCTTATCTGGGCTGAGCCCCCATACATGTCTGTCTTGGCCTTATTGACCCCCATAGCTGGGCTCTTCACATCTGCTTACCAAAGGTCTTAATTTGAGGGTTATGCTGGCAGATGGTCCTAGTTGCCTTCCAGATAGCTCCCCAGCCCAACGAGCTATCTTATCTGCACTTTCACCATTTGAAGTTCATTTCTTTGAGTGTAATATTTTAAAGGGCACCTTTCTGAAGTTCTAATTTAAAATGCACATACTTATGGAAGGTGAAGATCTAGTGGGGCCTTGCTCTGTGAGTGTGGCCTGTGGACATACAGAATTAGCAGCACCCGGAAGCTGGTTGGAAAGGCAGACTCTCGCGCCCCACCTCAGACCTCTAGGATCAGAATCTGTATTCAACAAGATCCTTGAGTAATTTGCTCAGTAAATATTTGGAAGCCCTGGTCTACAGTACCTTCTAGAGAATGAGCATTTCACAGCTTCTTGGTGTGGACAGGGTGTTGAACAGGGCAGTGGATAAGAATGGAAGGATGAGAATGCAGCCGGAGCTTGCTTTCCTGGACAGTTATGCTAGGGTTGGTTAACAGTCCTCTGCTGTCAACCCTTGGGGCTATCCCTGGCTAATGTCAGGAGGTGTTTTTGTTTTGGGGACCTTTAAACAAATTCAAGTAGCAGCTCAGCTTTCTGTGTAATTAAAATATTGTGGTGTATGCTGCATATACGCTAGTAGGAAGTGGGCTGAGGGAAAGGGTTTCTGGGAAGGTGGATATGCTGCTCTGCCTCCAAGAGGCCTGGGACTGGGTAGATGCTGTCCCTCAAGGGGAAGGAATTGAGTAACTGTCCTACATTACATCTGTCTCTCCCAAGTGAGTGGAATGACCCATGGATAACACCTCTCCGAGGCGAGGCCGTAAGGACTTATGCAAAGGAAGGTGCATAAATGCTAATTTGGGAGAGCCCACGCAGAGGAATATACCAACCAGGCCCTATTCTTACCCCCCAGCCGACTGGATATCCCACTTCTACTGCCTTGGGGCCATGCGAAACCCCAAACCCCAAGACATGAGGATGATGCATGGTGGCAAGTCACCCCTTAGTCCTCTAGAGCAGCAATCCTTAACCTTTTTTTGCACCAAGGGCCGGTGCTCAGATCTCATGCCTGATGATCTGAGGTGGAGCTGAGGTGGTGATGCTAGCTCTGGGGAGCGGCTGCAAATACAGATGAAGCTTCGCTAGCTCACCAGCTGCTCACCTCCTGCTGTGCGGCCCGGTTCCTAACAGGCCACAGACTGGCACCAGTCTGCAGCTTGGGAGTTGGGGACCCCTGCTGTAGAGGAATAAAAGCAACCCCAAAGCCATCAAGGTTGGCCTGAGGGTCCTAAAGGATTTTGGAAGGATTTGGATCAGAGGCTTGGTAGGGCCAGTGGTGTCACAGGTGAAAGGTCCTGGCATGATTCATGCCTCCCAGTCCTGCTAAAAGAGGATTGTCCTTCTCCTAGGCCAGCCTCTTTGCCAGGGTGCAGAGTGGCAAGGAAGAGCTGTGGGGGCCATGGATTAGCATGGTCATGGGCCTTACAAACAGTGATGCTAATGTGAAGGCATTCCTTCATCGATGAGTTAAAAATAACTAGGTTAATAAACATCTTACTATTTTCTTGAAGCTTCATTTTAAAAATGTAAAGATGGTTTTTAAAATTAATGGCCTTTGAACTCATTGGTTTCAAAATCAATTATAGTGGGTTTTTTTGTTTGTTTGTTTTTTTGTTTGTTTGTTTTTAATTATTTCTTTTTATTTTGAGCCTTGGTTTGAGTTTTTCTTGGCACAGGAGCAGTCCTGTTGGACATTCACGAGTGGACCCTGCTGGGTGGGTTATTTCAGCATGGGAGTCTTTTGCCTCCAGTAGAAAAGAATTGGAGATCAGAATGGGTCCTTCTGTGCCCAGCCTCATGCATGTATCTGGGTAATACTGACATTGCTCAGGAGTCACCAACTCCGGGAAGTCACTGACTCCTGGGGAGGGTGATTGTTGCCTCTCTAGCCTGTGCCTCCCTCCCTCACCATTCTTACAGGGTGGTTTTTATTACTCTCCAGTGGTCTGGCTCCTCATCTAGATGATGAGCTCCTTTAGCACTGGCTGTATCTTTCTTCTTGTATCCTCAGAGTCTGCTATGTTGGCAGAGAGTGTGTTCAGTAACTGTTCACTGATGGTCTGGGCTATTGCTAGGTGACTGTTCCACTTCCTTCTCTAGTCCCATCATTAACTGGTCATTAATACACCAGGCATTTGGTGTGCCTACAATAAGTTTTAACTACTCACGTAGGTTCCTTTCAAGACTGGCTGGTCGATGTCCATCTTGCCATATTCTGGGGTTTTGGAATACACACCTGGAGTAGAGGTCTCAACTTCACATGCCTAGAGGGATTAGGAGGCAGAGCAAAGAATAGAGCAGGGCCAAATGCAAGACAATAGGCAGTGGTGGGGTTTATGGAGAGCTGAAGCGTGCAGGCCCCATATAAAATGGGCAACCAAAAGCAAAACCCATCTGTTTGACAGAAGTCAGAAGAATGGTTACTCCAGGGTGTAATGACTGGGGCTCAAGGGGGTGCTTTTGGAGTGCTGGAAATATCTTTATCTTGATCGGAATATCTACAACAGTGGTGAGTGATCATTTGTGCGGAAGAGAATTCAGAAAAATTAAAGCATTTATGGGCCATATTTATTTTGGTTCAATAAGAAAATAGCTTTATTGAATCCCATAGGGCAGAAAATGCATATTCTTACCAACTTTATTGGCTAGAACGGTATCAGTGAGAAACTTGGCATATTTAAGAAGTAGCCACATGGAAACAGCTTTCTAGTCTTTCACTGTGAAATTTAATCTGGCTCTGTCCTGGGGAGTGGGGCGGGCTACAGCCGCTGCTCCTTGCTGGCCTGGGTATTTGGGTCTCAGGATTTTTCACCCCAGCAGTGAAAGTCTATGTGGCTCAGCGTATTGCCTAGGGGAATAGGAATATCAGAGATCTGTCCTCAGCCTCAGGGACCTCGAGCTGTGTCACCAAGGATGACACAGCAGGCTCAGATTTAGCATTTATTTCCTGATAATAAACCCATTTCCTTTGTGATTTTTGTAAGGCAGCTTGGAGGCAGACAGAGCTGGGAATGGACACCAGTTCTTCCACTCTTGAGCTCTGAAGCCTTGGTCTGGCATGTCACCTTGTCCAGGCCTTAGTTTTCTCATCTGTTAAATGGGAATAATTTTCAATTACCTTATAGGCTTGCTGTGAACATTCATAAGATGAAAACTATATGGAAAGCACTCTGTTCAGTGCCTGGAACCCATACAGAATGTAGTAGCTTTTTATTATTCTCACTTTTGAGTTCATCATGTGTTAGATTTTGAGAGCTTGACAATCTATAAATTCATAAACTGAATTCTGTCTGAAGAGTGTATGTGTGTATGTGGTTGTGGTTTTTCATTTTGAATGTTACTAACAACATTAAAAAAACCCCAGCATTTTCATGTAAAAATCTAGATGTCTGACATCTGACGAGAACTGGCAACATTAGGTCTATGTTCCCAGTTGGCAGTTGTTGACTGGGACTGAGTTGCCGCTGTCCCTTTCGTTTATTTATATTTTTATTTAAAAAATTCTTTGATTGTGGATTGCATACATACAATAAGGTAAACAGATCAAAATGAAAGTGGTGAATTTTACATTTATATACACCTGTGTAACCACCACCCGGATTAAGATGCATTCTCAATGCCTGGCAGGCTCCCTTCTGCCCCCTCCCAGGCAATGTTATCAGACTTCAGAATTAACCGCTATTGACTTCACTCTGACTTTTGTCACACATATGAGTTTTGCTTGTGGTCCTTCTTTTAGATTTAAGTGAACCTATAGCCTGCAGTTCTCCATGGTCTCTACCATTCTCTATTGTCTCACATTTGACCCTGCTTTACTCATTTGTACTACATCTTGGCCCTTTTAGTCATTTGAATTTGTGACCTCCTCTCCAAGGGTTGGAAGGGTTCTTAGAGACTAGCTAGACCTACTATATTGCAGATGGGGAAAGAGTCAGGGAGCGGGCTTGTTCTAGGCCCTGTCCCTGAGTGAGGTGGGCCTGGGTGGTGGCCAATCAAGGGCAGAGCTGTATTCCTCCCACCCTAGCATGAGATGTGTTCAGGAGGACAGGCAGGCCTTTGTCTCCTAGACCCCAGCAGCTCAGGGCTGGCCCTGCAATCACAGTCACCAAGAGCCTCCCACGGGCTGATCAGCCTAAGAAGGATGGAATCTTTTCTGGCTCATGCCTTCCTGGAGATGCATCTTCCTTAAAGCAGGCTGTTAACAGCAAAGCCTTCCTTTTTAAAGGCTACTCTCCATTTGGAGAGGATCTGAGATGCCATTTGTGACAAGGGCCCTGCATACCACCTTGATTGTGTCTGTTTCTGAAAGAAGGCTGTAATTTGGGAGCCAGCGAAAGTGAGAGAGGGAGGGGAGTAGAAGGGAGAGCGAGGGAGAGAAAACAAAAGGGTTGGCTAGAACCATGTCTGGGCATCCATTTGTGTTACTGGTCCTGTCCGCAAGAAATGTTGGCTTTTCCTGGCTTCTGCAGGGCTCAGGTCAAGGTGGGCTGGGTACCCCCAAGGGGCACCCTTTAGCTCTGACCTGCTTTTCTTCCTTTCTTTGCCTACAGAGGTAGATGCCTTGTCATCCTGCCCTGGGCTTACCCAGGGCTTCATGTCCTCCAGCTCTCTTCACTCCTTCTGTTCTAATATGCCCTTACCTGAGAAAGGAGGCTGATCTTGACCTTTTCTCCTGGGCCCAGAGAGCTGATATCATCTCAAGGGAGCCAGTGGTGTCAGAACTCTACATCGGGCCTCTCCCTGCCCCTTCTCTGGAGGCCTGAGGCTTTGTCTTAGAGGGAAATGTGTGGATAGGCTGCCGCTGGAAAACCAGCACATACTGAGCAGTGGGGCAGGAAGTCCTTCCAAACCCACCCTCCTTTATGTCCACTGCTAGGGAAGCCTTTCATTCAGGTATTCACTCAACCAATATTGAGCATCACCTGTGAACCAGGCTCAATCTAGTTTGGGGATTCATGCTTAGAGTCACAGCAGTGCTGTCCAGTAGAAATGTAATACAAGCCACACGTGCAAGCCAAATGCGTAGTATTAAATTTTCTGGTAGCCACTTAAAAAAAAGTTAAAAGAAATAGGTGAAATTATTTTTTATAATCTATTTTATTTAACCACTGTATCTAAAACACTATCATTTCAATGTGTAATCAATATAACAAATGATTAATGAGATATGTTACATTCTTCTTTGGCGGGGTACTAAGTCTTCAGAATCTGGTTTGTATTTATAGTGTATCCCAGTTTGGACTCAGCACATTTCAAGTGCCCAATGGCCACATTTGACTGGTGGCTACTATACTGAACTGGGAGAAATAGATAATAGATACTCAAGGCAATTACAGATGGTCATGGGAGCTACAGAGAACACAGATGGGATAATTGACATGCTAAAGGCAGAAGGTAGGGTGATCTGGGGAGGCTTCTTGGAGGATGGGAAAATGTGATCCTTCCCCATGGACCTGAGCCCTGGCAGGGCTAAGAAGGGGTGGGAATAGTGAGGGGAGGGGCCCATGTGTCCATAGGCAGCCTCCTCCAGTACCCTAGCAGCATGGGATGCCATGTCCCCTCTCCATAGAAGACCCAAGTGGGACTTGGAATGGATACAATATTTTAGAAAAGTACTTTATCTCTGAGGTGCATGCATGTGTGTATGTTTCCTCATTTTCTCTGTATACTTGCCATGAAAAAGATAAGGATTAACTTCATCGTCCTGTTGCTTTTTACACTTGAGAGTTTTCTAAGCAAGGAGGAAGTTGGCCTGGAAAGCTGAGGAAGTTGCAACAACATGGAACATTTGGGCTCATGTCCTCTGGGAAAAAGAGTCTGGCCTGTCCAAAGTAGGTGGGGCTTGGATGCCAAGGGGTCTCAGGGTGCTTTGCAGAGCTGGAGGCCCTTCTCCTCTCTCAGACCTGGGGTGGGAGGAAGACTAGGAGGGGATCTTGGGGTTCAGAAGAAGTGCCTGTGGTCAGATTGCTCTGAGGTTGGGTAAATGCCAACCTTTCATGCTATCTGGACTGTACCTGTGACTGACTTGGGCCAGAGTGAACATCAGGGCATATAGCATCAGGGCAGCTGATGTAAGAGAGTGAGGGGCCAGCATTGTGGCAAACTGCACGTGCTTGCCTTGTCTCAAGGGAGTGATGTAAGAGAGTGATGGGCCAGCATTGTGGCAAACTGCACATGCTTGCCTTGTCTCAAGGGGGCACCACTGCTACCATGCTTGCCCACGGTGGCTAAGCAGACCTGCAGGACACATGTGGCCAGACACTTGGACTTTTCAAAATTATCTAGAAATCTAGATTTTAAAAAATACACAATTTTCTTGTTTTAAATGTTAGCAACTAATTCAAATATTTAAAAACACCATGAGGCCATTCATTCATTTATCAAATATTTACTGAGCCCTTACTATGTGCCAGGCACTATTGCAGGCTCCTGGGGTCAGTCAGTAGCTCCTGCCTTTATGGTACTTATGTAGTAAGGAAAATCCTTCAGCAAGCTGCATGTAACTGACCCATGAATGACCAGTTTATGTATGACTTCTGTCATAGATTTAGAGTGTCAAGGCTGACAATAATAAGGAGAGACATTTACTTTGCATTTACTGTGTGCCAGGCCCTGAGCTTAACACTTCACATAAAGTTCTCTACTTAGTCCTGACAATAGCCCTATGGAGATGGGTACTGCTGTTACTTGTATTTTACAGATGAGCAATTCCAGGCACAGAAAGATTAAGCAATTTACCCAAAGTCACAGAGCTAGCTGTTGTGTTGTAGAATTTGAGCCAAGGCAGTCTGACTCCTTAATCTTCACTCTGTTCTTCACCCTGCACTGCACTTAGAGAAAGCCAGAGCCAAATTCCTGACTATACATATGGAAAACAGCCCAGAAAGGACAGGTGACCCACCTCGGGTATGAACAGAGGTAGTGATGGAGCTGGACTTTCAATCCAGGTCAGTCAGGTACATATAGTGCTGCCTGGACTTCACCTGTGATTGACCTTGGGTTAGGGTTGGTCTTTTAGGTGCCTATGGCACCTAAGAGAAGAAGCTGGGCAGTGATTTAAACATCCATGGGAGTGAACGAGGGGG
>NW_011888983.1:2610044-2614710 GCF_000151845.1 Pteropus vampyrus
TTTGAATCCTAGCTCTTCCAATTATTAGCTGTATGACCTTAGGCAATTTTATTATTTATTCTGTTCTTTAGTTTCCTCAGCTGGAAAATCAGGATGATAATTGTAACTACCTCGAAGGGGTAGTGGGAGGATTAAATGAGTTACTGCATGTAAAATCCCTAGAAAAAGTTCTTGCCATACAGTAAATATTCGACAAATGCTGTTATCAGTTATTAGTGTGCTATCGTTATTCTCAGTGAATAGTTATTATTATGCTGCTGTTACCCTCAGCTCTGGCATTCTGGAGGCTCACAGTCTTACAAGTTGCCTGGGAGTGTTAGGAGTAACTATCACACCTATGAGAAAGGCTGTGTAGGTTCATGGGAGGTCGGGGCAGGGGGAGTCTCGGAAGTCTTAGACTGTGACCTGTTAGGAACTGCACCACACAGCAGGGGGTGAGCGACTGGTGAGGGAGCGAAGCTTTATCTGTATTTGAAGCCACTCCCCACTGCTAGCATCATTGCCTCAGCTCCACTTTAGATCATCAGGCATTAGATTCTCATAGGAGCACTGGACCCTGGTGCCAAAAATGTTGGGGACCACTGCCCTAAGGTAATTCCTATCCTGACTTCTAATATCATGCATTCATTTGTTTATTTTAACTTTAATTGTATGTTCTCTTTGTGATGTTTTCTTCCACAATAATTTGTGAGAGCTATCTTCTTGTGTGGAGTTATCATTGTTCATTATCATTGTTTGTTATCATTCCTGTCTAGTATTCCACTGTGTGCACATACCATAATTGATCCATTCTACTATTGGTGGACAGTTGAGTTGCTTCCAATTTTTGGCTATGCCTGAAAAGCCTGTGATGAACATTTGTTATGTGTTTTTTGGTATACGTATATGTATGTGCAATTCCATTGGGTATATTTAGACTGTCCTTGTACCAATACAAACTTTACAGTGTAATTGCTAAAGCTTTGTATGTGTAGTCTTGATATCTAGTAGGGTAAGTCCTCCAGTTTCGTGCTTCTTCAATACATTTGTTTACTTTTGGCTCTTTGCTTTTCCATATACACTTTAGAATCAGCCTTTGAAATTCCACAAAATGCTGAGATTTGAAACTGCATCAAAAATAGGTAGGTCGATTTGAGGAAAATTGACATTTTTACAATATTAAGTTTCTGATCCACGAATGAGATCTACTCCTCCATTTACTTAGGTCTTAATAAATTTTAAGAATGCTTTTTAGATGTCTGTGTAGAGGTCTTACCTTCTTTTATTAGATTGATTTCTATGTGTTTAATGTTTGTTGATACTTTACTATTATAAATGATATTTAGTTTTTTCATTGCTAGTTATTTGTTTCTGGCATATTAATTTTTAAAATATTGACCTGTATCCAACAACCTTTGTTAAATTTACTTATTAATTCTAATAGTTTGTCTACAGAATTAAATTTTTTTTTTACTACACAACCATGTTCTCTATAATTAACGCTTTTATATCTTTCTTTCCAATACTACCTTTTTTCTTGCCTTATTGCAATGTCTAAGACTTCAAGCATAATATTGCATTATATTGCAAAGTTGTGATTTGCGGTCATCCTTATTTTGATTCTAGTATCGAAGAGAAAGCTCTCATTGTTCACCATTAAGTATTTGGCGTTTGCTGTAGGGTTTTTAGAGATGTCATTTATCAAATTAGGGAAATTTTCTTCTATTTTTTTCCCCAAAATTGTGGTAAAATATACATAACAAAAAATTTACTATTTTAATCATTTTTAAGTGTACAGTTCAGTGGCATTAAGTACATTCACAATGTTGTGCAACCATCACCACTATACATTTCTAAACTTTTAATCATCCCAAACAGTAACTCTGTAACCTCTGTACCCATGAAATAATAACTCCCTATTTCCTCTCCCTTAAGCCCTTGGTAACCTCTATTCTATTTCCTGTCTCTATGAATTTGCTTGTATTAGGTTTTCTGTATAAGTGGAGTCATATAATATTTGTCCTTTTGTGTCTGGCTTATTTCACTGAGCATGTTTTCAAGGCTCATCCATGTTTATCATGTACTAAAATTTCATTCCTTTTTCAGACTGAATGATATTCAATTTTATGTATATACCATACTTTGTCCATTCATCTGTTAATGGACATTTGGATTGTTTCTACTTTTTGGCTATTGTGAATAATGCAGCTATGAGCATTGGTGTACTAGTATCTGTTTGAGTCTCTGCTCTCAGTTCTTTTCAGTATATTTCTAGAAGTGGAATTTCTGGATCATACGGTAATTCTACATTTAGTTTTTTGGAGAATCATCATACTGTTTTCCTCAGTGGCTGCTTGATTATATATTCCCACCACTAATGTACAAGAATTAAAATTTCTCCTTATCGTCACCTGTTATAACACCTGTTATATTTTTGTTTTTAATAATAGCCATTCTAATGGGTATGAAACAATATCCCACTGTGATTTTGATTTGCATTTCCCCAGTGGCTAGTGATGTTGAGTATCTTCTTGTGCTTATTGGCCATTTATACATCTTCGATGGAAAAATGTCTATTCAAGTCCTTCGCCTATTTTGGAATTGAGTTGTTCTTGTTGTTATTGCTGTTGTGTTGTAAGAGTTCTTTATATGTTCTGGATATTAATCCCTTATCAGATATATGATTTATAAATACTTTCTCCCATTCTGTAGGTTGCCATTTCACTTGCTGATAGTGTCCTTGGATGCACACAAGTTTTTAATTTTGATGAAATCCAATTTATTATTTTTTTAAAAAAATTATTGTTGTTGCCTGTGCTTTTGGTGTCATAGCCAATAAATCATTGCCAAATCCAATGTCACGAAGATTTTCCCCTAAGAACTTTATAGGATTAGTTCTTACATTTAGGCTTTAATCCGTTTTTAGTTAATTTTTATATATGGTATAAGGTAAGAGTCTAACTTCATTCTTTTGCATGTGGATATCCAGTTTTCTCGGTACCATTTGTTGAGAAGACTATCTTTTCCTCACTGAATGGTTTTTTCTAAAATATATTAACCATGTATGCAGTGGTTTATTTCTGTGCTTTCTATTTTATTCATTAGTCTATCTTCCTGTCCTTCTGTCAGTACTTTACTGTTGTGATTACTGTAGCTTTGTAGCAAATTTTGAAATCAGGAAGTGTGAGTCCTCCAACTTTGTTCTTTTTCAAGATTGTTTTTGCTATTTGGGTCACTTGAAATACCATATAAATATCAGGATGAGTTTTTCTATTTCTACAATAAACATTATTGGCATTTTGATAGGGATTACATTAAATTATAGATTACTTTAGGTAGTATTGTATCTTAACAGTATTAAGTCTTCTAATCCATGAACATAAAAGTCTGTCTACTTATATCTTTTTAAAATTTTTTTTCAGTGATGTTTTGTAGTTTTCAGTGTATAAGTCATTGCCTCCCTGGTTAAATTTATTCTTAAGTATATCATTCATTTTGATGCTATTGTAAGTGGAATTGTTTTCTTAATTTTCTCTTCAGGTTATTCATGACTAGAGTATAGAAATGCAGCTTATTTGGGGGCGTAGATTTTTTATCCTACAACACTGATGAATTTATTAGCTCTAATCGTTTTTTAGTGGAGTCTCTAGAATTTTTTACATATCTGTGAATGGAGATAATTTTACTTCTTTTCCAGTTCAGAATTGGAAATTTATTGCCTTATTACTCTGGCTAGAACTTTCAATACTGTGTCGAATGGAAATGGTAATAGTGGGCATTCTTGTTTTTTTTCCTGATTTTAAGGAAGTCTTTAGACATTGGATATGATGTTAGTTATAGGTTTTCTATATATGGCCTATTCTGTTCCTTTTTATCATAAATATGTGTGGAATTTTATCAAATGCATTTTGCATCTATTGAAATGATTTTGTGTAATTTTTCTTTTTTCTTCTGTTAATGTGGTGGATTACATTTATTTTCAAAAGTTAACCAAACTTGCATTCCTGGAGTAAATCCAACTTTGTCATCATGTATTATTCTTTTATTTATTCTTTATCTGCTATTGGAATAGTACAACAGCCTTCTTTTGATATATTTTGCATGATATATGTGAATTATTAATATACTGTTTAAGATTTTTTTCTTCTGTGTTCATGAAAGAGATTAACCTATGATTTGTCTTTCTTGTAGTATTTTTGTCAGGTTATAGCATCAGGTTACGCTGGCCTCATAATATAAATTGGATACTGTTCCTTATTTTTCTGTTTTTCTGCAGGAATTTGGATAAGATTTGTGTCATTTTTTCCCTCAAACGTTTAGGAGAGTTCAGTAGAGAAGTTCTGTGAGCTTATATTTCTTAGGGGGAAGACTTTTTTCTTATAATTTCAATTTCTTTAGTAGAAATAGGGCTATTTATATTTCTATGTTTCTGTGTGTCAGTTTTGGTAAGTAGTATTTTTTTGAGGACCTTGTCTTTTACATAAATTTTTAATTTAATTGATATAAAGATATTCATAATATCTTCTTTATTGTCTTATAATCTTTATGCTCTGTAGAATCTGCAGTGATAATTTCTTTTTCATTTATGATATTGGTAATATGTGTCTTCTCTCTCATTTTGTTCATCTTGCTGATCACTGGATTTATCAATTTTGTTAGTCTTTCAAAGAACCAACTTTTGTCTACC
>NW_011888983.1:2615775-2655944 GCF_000151845.1 Pteropus vampyrus
TTTTTTCTTATAATTTCAATTTCTTTAGTAGAAATAGGGCTATTTATATTTCTATGTTTCTGTGTGTCAGTTTTGGTAAGTAGTATTTTTTTGAGGACCTTGTCTTTTACATAAATTTTTAATTTAATTGATATAAAGATATTCATAATATCTTCTTTATTGTCTTATAATCTTTATGCTCTGTAGAATCTGCAGTGATAATTTCTTTTTCATTTATGATATTGGTAATATGTGTCTTCTCTCTCATTTTGTTCATCTTGCTGATCACTGGATTTATCAATTTTGTTAGTCTTTCAAAGAACCAACTTTTGTCTACCGATTTTTGTCTATTTTATTTTGTTTTGTATTTCGCTAATTTCTTAGGATTTTTTTTTAATTTCCTTTTTTCTTTGGGTTTCATTTCCTTTCTAAAAACTTTTGAGATAAATACATAGATTATTGTATTTTAGATTTTCTTCTTTTCTAAAATCTGAACTTATAAATTTTCTTCCAAGCAGAAAATATGTGTATAACAAACTTTAATGTCATTTTTATTATTGTATTGTTCGAAATATTTTTAAATTTCTGTTGTAGTTTCTTCTTTGATTTATGGGTTTTTAAAGAAGTATGTTCCTTCATTTTCGCATATTTGAGTATTTCCTAATTTTCTTCATGGTTGTTTTTGAGCTTAATCTGCTATAATTAGAAAACATACTTTGAATGATTTAAATTCTTTGAAATGTTTTGAAAGTTACTTTATGGCCCAGTATGGTGGAATTTTGTAAATTATTCATTGCCTCACAAGAAGAATGTTTATTCTGTTATTGTATGCAGTGTTCAATTTTGTTGCGGTAAGATAAAAGTTAATCATGTTGATCAGATGTTGATATCCTTAGCGATTTCTACCTTTTCTATCAGTTTTTGAGAAAAGTGTGTTGAAGTCTTCCATTACGATTGTGGATTTGATTATTTCTCTTTTTAAATTTTGCCATTGAAAGTTCCCAACTCTTAGGAAAAGGACCGCCTAGATGTAAAAAATCACTTGAAGTTTTATGTGGTTTTTAATTCTCCTAATTTTTCCCCAACATTTTATCATAAAAATTTTCAAACATGAAGAAAAGTTGAAAGATTTGTACAGTAAATACCCATATACCCATCACCAGAATTTTATGGTTTATGTTTTGTTGCATGTCCTTTCCTTTATCTTATATTAAACCATTTCTTTGGGGCTGCATTTCAAAGTTAGTTGTGGAACGTCAGTTCACTTTATCCCTCAACACTTCAACATGTGTATCATTAAGTGCTCAACTTACCTACTTTTAAAATCTAAAGTGGGGACCTGAGACTTAATTCAGGCATGAGGACAGCTCTTTAAGGGAGAGTGGGCCAAGAAAGGAAGAAGATAGTGTCACCAGTAGCTTCACCTGGAAAACCTTTGATGGTGGTGGTGAGGCCAAGGGTCCTTCTCACCAAGGACCAAGCTGTAGAGATGGGGTCTGTCTTGGCCTCTGTTGAATGTTTTACACCAGCAGCTCGTGGCTGGTGCTCAGGATGGGTTTCTTGAGTGAATGAATGATGTGTTCCCAAGGGTGGGAGTTGACTTCGTGACTCTGGAGCCCAAACAGAGGGTAGAAGGCAATGGAAAGCAGCTTGGGGTCATTAAGAGAAAACATTTGACTTTCCTTCTTTCTCTTTTTTGAAATTAAAAATTATTATTTTTTATGCCTATAGCACCCAGTCTTCCTAGGTGGTCTCTTATCGAAGTACTAACCAGGCCTGACCCTGCTTAGCTTCCGAGATCAGACGGGATCGGATGTGTTCAGGGTGGCATGGCCATAGACCCAAATTATCTTTTATTTTTCTTTCACATTTATTTTTGGGTGGGTTATTAGCACATACAGAAAATTCAAGAGGCCCGAATGCAATACAGTGAAATATCTCTCTCTTCCCTCCCTCCTCTAGCCACCCAGGTTTCCCTCCTAGAAGCAGTCAGTTTCTGGTTTCTTAGTGTTCTCTCAAGCAGTCTTTGCACACATGTAATAATAATGATGATGATGATGATGATGCTATTACTACTATTAACACTTACTGAGAGCTTATTGTATGTGAGCTTGTATTCCAAGTATTCATTTGACCTTCAGAATGACCTTATGAGGTAGGTGCTGTTATCTCCATTTCGGAGATGTGGGAAACTGATACCAAGAGAGGTTAGGTGGCTCAGGTGAGCTTACACACCGACTGACCTAGGCAGTCAGTCAGGATGTGAGTCCAGCCAGTCTGGCTGCTCTCTTGACCTCTTGCTCTACTCCTTTCAATGTTTCTTGGCACCAACTTCATCAAGGTCCCTCCAGTGACCTGGCAGTAATGCACTTAACAGTGCACCAGTTTGACTGTACGGTGGTGAGCTCTTTGTCCCTGGAGGACATTCGACCAAATGACCCCCCAAAGGCTTATACGCAAATAACTTTGTTCATTTTCCCCCAGCTTTGGTTTCTGCTGCTCTCTTGCCTGTGGGGTCTGTTAGTCTTCTCCGCTGTCTATAGGGGGTCTCAGGTCCTTACCCTGTTCCCTTGAGCCCTGCAAAAGTTGCCTTTTAGCATCTTATAAGGAAGGATGAGGTCTGACCTCACCTTCCTGTTTGCAGGAGGCAATGGTGAGGCGTGGAGCGGAGAGTGGTGCTGCTCAGCCACAAAGCAAAGCTGTGTCCTTCATGCTCCTTTCCTGGCCCCTACCTGACCCATGTTGAACCTGACTTTGACTCTTTTATCCCCACCCCAGTCCTGGCCTGAGGAGACCCTGTATGCCTAGAAAGGTGGGCGGGTGGGGGTCCTTCTGGAAAAGAGCTGAGTAAAATTCTTCACTAGGAACAAATCTCATTTTCAAGAAAGTCTTGACAAAATGAGGCATTAAATTACAATTTTTCAGAGAGCATCGTAATTCTATTGCAGACAGCCCTTCATCATGGAATCTGAAAGCTGGGAAAATACAAAACTCATTAGATTAAAATAAACCACCCACTGCTCTAGAGAAAAGCTTATTTATCAATATCAATTTACTTATGATTACTTTGACCTGCAATTTGTTATTTTTAAGAATTATGATTTGTGTATTGCTCATACAGATGTGAAATATTTTTTCTTAAATTGAGTATTTTAAAAAAGTTATCTTTGTCCTTAGTAAAGGTTAGAAAGTAGTTATTGGGGAGGGGAGAAAGGGGTGGGTCAGAAAATGAAAGAGGCTGGGATGAGAGATAGTGAGGAAGTATGTGTGTGAGGGCTGAACTGAAGTCGATGTGGTCAGAGTGAACCTGAAGTCATGTGAAGCTTTTGGGTCTTTCAAAGAGGCTTTTGATTCATTAAGAGGAAGAACATCTTAATTAACCAAGGTGCCCAGAAGGTGGACTGTGTCTTGTGTAGGTAGTGAGCTTTCCATTACTGGAGGTATGCAAGTTCAGGTTGACAGTCTAAGAGGAGGGATGCTGTAGAGTACAGCAGTCTGATGAGAAACCAACTATTGTCCTCTCCAGTTCTAGTATTCACTGATTCTCTGAGTCGCACACACTACGTGTGGAAGGTAGGACAGTGTGGGGCAGCCTTGCAGCCTGTAGGAGAGCAGTCATAGGGCATCCATCTTGAATTCACTGGCTCTGGTGCTCCTGGATCCAGGCCAGCCCTTACTATGTGATGCTACAGAAAGAGCTTGGGTCCTGGAGGCAGCACCTGCTGGGTTTTAGTCCTGCCGCCATCACTTTGTGCTGTGAGACCACAGTCAAGGTATAGACTCTCCTGAGCCCCAGTTTCTTCATCTGCAGAATGGGTCAATAAGGCCCCTCACACGCAGTGGTGAAGGTTCATCAAGTTACGTAGAAAGTCTAGCACATAGTAGGTACACTCGACATATGCAAACACTCTTCCTGCCTCCCTCCGGAGCTTCAGTTTCCCTGTCTGCAAAGTAGACGGCCTGCTGAGGATCTCTAGGTTACTTCTTGCTCTAGATTTCTGCCCCAGGTTTTCAGTGCTCCTTGTGTGAGGAGGGAAGGTAGTTGGGGTGAGGAGCTTGTCCCCTGGGGTCTCAAGGCTTCCTCAGGCCCGTCCAGCAGCTCCTGGCACTTCCCACATGGCCACCTGCACTAATGCGAGTGGTTTTCCTGGTCAAAGGGTCTGCTGCAAGTCCTTCATGTGCTTGTCCTGCCTTTGGAAACTGGATCCCCATTTCATAGATGGGGAAGTAGAGGCCCAGAGAGGAGAATGGTGTGCTCCGCATGCCTGACAGCTTTGTGTCCCCTACGCTTGACTTTATTTCCTGGGCAGCTCCATGTGGGGTGGGGCGCAGAGGGGAGAGCCTTCAGAATTCTTGGGAGGGTTGGCATTGGGACACCCTCACTGTAGTCTCTTTGGGAGAAGCAGTTGTGCTCTGATTTCCCTCTCTCTTTCCATCCCTTCCATTTATTCTTTTACATTTTCTACATCTAATATTGAATACTTCCTATGCTATGACAATGCCTGTGTTAGGCTCCAGAGCAACCAAGGAGAGTAAGGCAGGGCCCTGATTCTAGGGGACTGCAGAGTCCAGTGAAGGAGAAAGGCATATTTACACACAGCACACAGAGTGCTCGAACAGGGGAGTCTGTCGGGGGCACAGTGGGCGGAGAAAGTCACACAGAAGCCTAGATGATGAAATCAGAGATTTCTCACGAGAGGTGATGGCCAAGCAACCTATAGAAGGAGGAGGAGGAATTTGCTGCTGATTTTGTACCCCAGCTTTGTAGACCTGAGTTTACTGACAAACCAGATGGTTAAAACTGTGCATTGCAGCTGGGGCCAGGTTTGAAACCACTCTGTGCCCCAGGCTCCAGGCAAGTGTGAATCCTTTGTCTCCAGAGGAGGAAGGTGGAGCAGGAAGGCCCTCCTTGGGGGAAGTGGGAGGTGAGGAGCACATCTGGGCAGAGGTTAGCAATGGACAGACAGTGGTGCAGGCAGCCAGAAGGCAGCTCCAGGAGGCTGATCTGGCCTTTGTGGGTGGGTCTGTTTGCTGGGGAGAGGGATGAGAGAGGCAGGAAGAGCTGTGGCTGTAGGTGATGCGTTTGGGGCTCACCCGAGCTCCAAATTCTTAGTTCAGTTAGTTGTACTGAGGTCCAATCACTTCAGTGTTTGGGAGTCATGCCTTTTATTCTCTCTAAGATTCAGTTTCACCATCTGGAAAATGGGGTGACATTCCCTCCTCGAAGGCTCTGTGAGAGCCAAATGACCTAAAAGGCTGGACCCCACTAAGCTAGGCAAGACAGGGTGGATGGTGCTTTCTGTTCTGCTCTGAGACCACCAAGAACAGTGTGGTCTGGGGTCCCCTGCCCCACTCCATCCCTGCCCGCTCTCCCAGAGTTTGCAGTCTAGGTGTGGGGCTGGGACATGTGAAGAGTGGGGACTGTGACAAGCGTGACAGCAGCGGCCTGCTGTGCACATGTAACAGGACATAGCTGTCGCTTCTAGGGTTGTTAGTGTTTTGTGAATTGGGCAGAAGAGACAGGGACTGAGAGTGGGCAGGGCAAGAGGACACGTGACTCAGGCGGATGTTTACCATGTGCTAGGTGAGCTTGTCGGCATTTCCTTTAGTCCTCATGACATTCCTTGCCAAGCAGGTGCTATTCTTTGTTTGTACAGATGGGAAACTGAGACTGAGCAGGGCTCTGAATGCACTCCAACCTCCCGATGGTTCCCATCTGGAATTGTCCCTTTCTCCCAGCCCCATGGTAAGAGAGCCTGTGGGAACCATGAGCTCTTAGTCAAGAGTCCAAAGCTCCTTGCACACCTAGACCCCTTTGGGTACCTGTTTCTCCTTCAGTGGCTGTGATATTAATAAGCATAAATACAGTCAAATAGCATCTCACACAATTTTGTGGGAAGAAGCTGCTGTCTCAGGCAATCTGGAAAAGGTTTATCACTTTACTTACAAGGAAAGCTATCAGCTTACAGTTAATGTGCACCTTGGCCTCCTTCCTTCTCATTTCCTGGGGTGGTGTCACAGCATCTCCACGGGGATCCTTTTCCTCAGTTTGACCTAGAGGGTCTTCCCTGCTGGATGGTGGGACTCGGGACTGGGCTTTCCCTGTACCACAGCCTCAGGCTATTCAAGCTAGAAGGGCCTTCATCCATCTATTCATTCAATCATTTAGTCATCTACTGTTGACTGTGTACCTACTATGTGCAGACTCTGGGCTGGCTGGGGAGGGGCTCTCTGTATAGTCTTGAAACTGGCACATGAGCTAGAGCTCACACTGCCCTGTGTCAAGTATTTTAAAGCAGCAAGAGTCATCTATTAGGGATCAGACAGAGGATGGAGGGACTGTTTCTGCCTGGGAGGCTGGCAGAGGCTCACAGAGGGCTCCTTAGGGAAGGTGACATTTGAGCCTCTTCCCGACAGATGAGCTCCATATGGCTAGGTCAGGGGAAGGGCCTCTGGCCATAAGGTCTTCCCCAGGTAAAGACAAGAGCTGTGATGTCCTAAGTGGCATTTTGCAGACAAGGACACAGACCTGGAGAGACCTGATGCCTTCATAGTTGTGCTGGGGCTGAGAACTCCCATTTGTACCCGAGGACAAGGAGGAGAAGCTGAGTGCTGAAGGGGTGTCCGTGAGAGCCTGGAGTATATCATGGAAGATGTCTTGGAAGGGGTGAGGGTGGAAGACAAGGGAACCAGTTTGGCTAAAGACACTGTGAGAGAGAAGGAGAGAGAGAGAGAGAGAGAGGGAGGGAGGGAGGGATGGAGGGAGAGAGCGAGCGAGCGAGCGAGCGAGAGAGAGAGAGAAAGAGAGAGAGAGAGAGAGAGAGAGAGAGAGAGAGAGAGGGTCTGGGTCATTAAATTTCAGGCATAGAAATGAAGAAACTGGCAAGGATCTTTGCCTAGAAGTGTGACTGGCTGGCCTGAAGCCCTCTCTGCCTATCTGCAAGATAGTTCCTGCCCTGGCCTGGGCTTTAGGGTTCCATTGTGGGTGAGACCACAAAAGGAAGTGGGCACGGGCATGTTCTTTCTCTCGTCTTCACTGCCTTAGACCCCTGGGATCCTGTGCCAAGGAGGAGGTCCTCTGTTCAGGTGATAGGCCCAGGCTCTGCAGCTGACCCCTGGCCAGTCTTCAGCATCAAATTGATCTTCTCAATGCTCAGTTTCCTCATCTATAAAAAGGGCATAACATCTGCATTTGCAGTCACGTTTACAGAAAGCCTTTGCAGAGTTAAAGTCAGCAGAGATGTTCCGGAAGCTGCCTGGAGTCAGGGGTTATGCCTCAGGACGCAGAAGAGAAACTCCATGTCCATGGGGAAGCTCAGTATTCTCTGGGCAGGTTTTGGGGTGCAGGGAGTGAGAGTGGAGAGGGCAAAGGAGAAGGAGATGGAAACTTGGAACAGATGTGAACCCCTCCTCCATGCGTCTGGTGAGAAAGGGGAAATAGGAAAGAGTATCCTGACCTTCCTCCCACCCTCAGTCTTGAGGATGCCAGAGAATTAGCCAGTGGAAATTGAACAGGTGGCCACTGGGAGTGGCCTCAGGCCCCCACAGTTTCCTTTACTACCTGGATGGCCCTGGAGGAAATGGTCTTGACTTGGCTGGGGGTGAGGTGGGGTCAATGTCCAAGAAGCAGAGAAGAGTAGAGCTGGGAACATCTGAGAAAACCAAGTCTACCTGACACTTTACAGAGGGGGACCAGGACTTTCTGAAGGCCACCCAGCAAAGGAACATAAGGGGACAGGCTCTGGACTTGGGGTCTTCGCGTTGATCCTTGGCTCTTGGGCCGAAGGCCTGAAGATGGAGAGGGCAGCCTCTGCGCACTCAGTTTCCTTATCTTTCCGTGAGCTGCCCAGCCCAGCATGGCTCACCACAAGGAAGAGACTGAGCCACCTCTCTGCTTGGGTAGAGGGGAGGCAGGGCCCAGGGAGGCCCTGAGCGTCTGCACCATGGTTAAACTTGGCAGGTTACCTAGTGTAATTATGATAAGCTTCAGTTCCTACACTAGCTTTATTTATTTATAAATTTATTTTTATTTTTAAAAACAGCTTTATTGAGATATAATTCGCACATGATAGCATTTACCCATTTAAAGTGTACAATCAATGGTTATGCATACATAGTTGTCCCTCAGTATCTGAAGAAGATTGGTTCCAGGACCTTCCCCTCCCCAGGAAACCAAAATCCTTGGACACTCAAATCTCTTATATAAAATGGCATAGTATTTGTATATGACCCATGCACAACCTCTCATACTTTAAAGCAGTGGTCCCCAACCTTTTTGGCACCAAGGACCGGTGCTCCTATGAGAATCTAATGTCTGGTGATCTGAGGTGGAGCTGAGGCGGTGATGCTAGCGCTGGGGAGCGGCTGCAAATACAGATGAAGCTTCGCTGGCCTGCTGCTCACTTCCTGCTGTGCGGCCCATTTCCTAACAGACCTTAGACTGGTACTGGTCCACGGCCCAAGGGTTGGGGTCCCCTGCTTTAAAGCATCTCTAGATTACTTATAATACAATGTAAATGCTATATAAATAGTTATTCTATAATTGTTTAGGAAATAATGACAGGAAAAAAGTCTGTACATGTTCAGTATGGATACAATCATCCTAGGCCTGACCACATAGTACATGTCAACAACAATGTAACATTTTTTTGACTATTTCTTCTCGCTGGTTAGTTGAATCTGCAGATATGGAACCTGTGGATGTGGAGAGCCTACTGTATTCACAGAAAAATGCAACCATTGCCATAGTATATTTTGGAACATTTTCATCCTGTCAGAAAGAAATCCCATACCCTTTAGCTATCACCTCCCTATCCTCTATAACCCCCAGTCCTAAGCAACCCCTAATCTACTTTCTGTCTCTATAGGTTTGCGTATTCTGGACTTTTTATATAAATGGACTGATATAATATGTGGTCTTTTTTGACTGGCTTCTTTGACCTTGCATGGTGTTTTTAAGGTTTATCCATGTGGTATTAGTACTTCATTTTTATTTCTGAATAATATGCCAGTGTATGGATACAGAGTAGATCCTTGAAAAATATCATTTCATTCAGCGTTGTTTCATTGTAGCAATGATGAGATGCTGTAGGAACTTAACTCTTGTTTATATCAATTAGCCTATGGTAAAATTGGTTTTGTTACATATTTCTTTTGAAGTCGCAGAACCTATTGATGATTTTAAGTGAGGAGTTACCGTACAATCTTTTGTTTACCCATTTGTCTGTTGGTGGACATTTAGGTGGTTTTCATCTTTGGCTGTTGTGAATAATGCTGCTGTGAATATTCACGTCAAATTTCTGTGTGGACATATGTCTTAATTTCTCTTAGGTGTATGTATAACTGAAAGTGGAATTGTTGGGAATACAGTAATGCTGTTTAACCGTTTGAGGAACAGCCAGACTATGTTAAAGTGGCTGCACGATTTTACATTCCCATCAGCAATGTAGGAAGAAGGGTTTCATTTTTCCACGTTCTTTCCAACACTGTTATTATCTGTCTTTTTGATTATAGCTATACTACTGAGTGCAAAGTGGTATCTCATTGTGGTTTCGATTTGCATTTCCCTGATGACTAATCATGTTAAACATTTTTTTTCATGGGCTTATTGGCCATTCGTACGTCTTCCTGGGAGAAATGTATATTCAGATTCTTTGTCCATTTTTTAAAATAGAGTTGTCTTTTTAGTATTATGTTGTAAGAGTTCTTTATATATTCTAGATACAAGTCCTTTGTCAGATGTATGATTTGCAAGTATTTTCTCCCATTCTGTGGGTTGTCATTTTATTTTCTTGGTAGAAACCTTTGAAACACAAAGGTTTTACATTTCGATGACTTCCAATTTATCTGTTTTTTCTTTTGTTACTTGTGCTTTTGGTATCATATCTAAGAAAGCTTTGCCAACTCCAAGGTCATGAAGATTTAGACCTATTTTCTTCTGAGAGTTTTATAGTTTTAGCTCTTCTATTTAGGTCTTTGATTTATTTTGAGTTAATTTTTATATAGGGAGTGAGGTAGGGTCCGACTTCTTTGGCATGTGGCTATCCAGTTGTCCCCATACCGTTTGTTGAAAAGACTGCTTTTCTCCAGTTGAATGGTTTTGGCACTCTTGTTGAAAATCAATTGACCATAGGTATTTGATTTGATTTCTGGACTCTCAATTCTATTCTATTGATCTCTATATCCATATGTATGCCGGAACCATGCTGTCGTAACTGCTAGTTTGTTTTTAAATGGGATATCTGCTACTTTATTTAAATGCTATTATTAACTCAATGTAGTTAGCTTAGGAAATACAGAAAAACAGTAAGGATAAAAGAAAATCAA
This sequence comes from Pteropus vampyrus, assembly GCF_000151845.1. Classification (NCBI taxonomy): domain Eukaryota; kingdom Metazoa; phylum Chordata; class Mammalia; order Chiroptera; family Pteropodidae; genus Pteropus; species Pteropus vampyrus. Next base: position 2,626,081 of record NW_011888983.1, read on the forward strand.
CTATTATCTATCTATTCAAAGATATAATAAAGATACAAATGTGTTGCTATATGACTTCTGTACAGATATATACATATATAATTTATAGTTTTTTTCCAACATGGGAACACACTATGCATAGTCTTGTAGCTTGCATTTTCTATCTAACGGTTTGTCGTGAAAATTTTTCCTTGTCAATAAATGTTCTCTGAAAAATGTGATTTTCTGTGGCTGCTCTATGAATGCACCATACTTTACTCATGTAAACCTCTGTCGTTGAGTATTGAGTTGCCTCTTTTTACTGATGTAAACAGTGCTGCTACGAACATCCTCAGAACAAATCTTTGTGCTATGATTCCGATGACTTCCTTAGGGAACATTTCTATCAGTGGAATTGCTAAGTCAAAAGGTATGAATGTTTTAAGGCTATAGTTTTATTGTGCCGCATGGCTTCCAGAAAGTTGTACCATTTATGCTAGGGAAGATTTTCACAAATAAATTACTACATGGAATAGTCTGATTCAAAAGCAGGAGGACTGACTGTTTGACCTTTTAGGATCTCTTTCCGTTGTCATGTTCCAGTTCTTGCATTAGAGGAGACAGTTGGGGAAAAGCTTGAGAGATGTGCACAGAAGGTTGTCAGTGGGGAGCCCACCTTGCCAGAACCTCTCTCCTTGGTCAGCACCTGGCTAAGGGTTTGAGTTCCCCCCACCCCACTGTAACCTAAACTAATGGTGTGGGGAGACAGACAACCAATCAAAAGATTACTGTGTACCCACAAAACGTGTTGAGAGCTATGGAAGGCAAAAACAGGGTATAGTGAGAACAAAATAAGAATGACCAACTGTAGTGATGGGTGGTTAGGGAAGGCATTCCTGAGGAGGGGAGGATTAAGTTGAGATATGAGAAAATAGAGGCCAGTGTGTGGTGCCTGAGGGGACTGCACGTGCGATGACTGGGCTGATTTTCAGTTGGTGGCCCCATTCTGATTGGGCTGGCCCCTGCTGTTCTCTGTGGGCCCCTCTCTGTTTGGCTTGTTAATTTTTTTTTAAAGTAGTAACATGAGATGAGTAGTGGCCTTTTGTTTTATTTTAAGTTTATTTTGTATATATTCACTGTAGCAAAACTTATAAAACATAACATTTGCCAATTTAATAATTTTAGCATTTTTGAGATAAAATAGACATAACAAAAATTGCCATTTTAACCATTTTTAAGTGTAAAGTTCAGTGGCATTTAAGTACATTCACAGTATTGTGTAACTTTTACTACTACCCATCTCCAGAATGTTTTCATCTTCCCAAACTCAAACTCTATACCCATTAAACACCAACTCCCCATTGCCCCTTCCCCAAGCCCCTGGTGGCCACTGTTCTACTTCCTGTCTCTATGAATTTGACTACTCTTGATACGTCATAAAAATGGAACCATACAGTATTTATCTTTTTGTGACTGGCTTTTTCACTTAGCATAATATCTTCAAGGTTCATTCGTGTTGCAGCATGTGTCCGAATTTTATTTTTTAAGGCTAAATAACGTTCCATTGTAGGTATATACCATATTTTGTTTATCCATTTATACACTGATGGACATTTGAGTGGTTTCCAACTTTTCACTGTTGTGAATGATGCTGCTCTAAACATTGGTGAATAAATATCTGTTCAAGTCCCTGTTTTCAATTATTTTGCTTAAATATCAGAAGTGGAATTGCTGGATCATATGGTAATACGATGCCTAATTTTTTGAGGAATCACCATACTGTTTTCCATAGTGGTTATACCATTTTCCCACCAACAATGCACAAGTGTTCCCATTTTTCCATATCCTTGTCAACACTTGTTTTGTTTTCTTTTTTTTAAATAATAGCCACCCTAATGAGTGCGAAGTAGTATCTCAATGTGATTTTGATTTTCATTTCTCTAGAAACTAATAATGTTGATCATTGTTTCATGTGCTTATTGGCCATTTGTGTATCTTCTTCGGAGAAATGTCTAATCAAATCCTTTGCCCATTTTTGAATCAGATTTTTGTGTGTGTGTCTTTCTTTCCTTTTCTTTCTTTCTTTCTTTCTTTCTTTCTTTCTTTCTTTCTTTCTTTCTTTCTTTCTTTCTTTCTTTCTTTCTTTCTTTCTTTCTTTCTTTCTTTCTTTTTTGCTATTGAGTTTTAGGAGTTCTTCATATACTTTAGATATTAATCCCTTATCAGATACGTGATTTGCAAATATTTTCTGTGGGTTGCCTTTTTACTCTGTTGATAAGATCCTTTGATGCACAAAGTTTTTCATTTTAATGAAGTATGATTTATCTCTTTGTTTATTGCCTGTGCTTTTGGTGTTATATCCAGGAAATTATCGCAAAATCCAATGTTGTTTTCCCTCTATGTTTTCTTATATGGTTATATATATTTTATAGTGTTGATATCAGTCGGTTACTGCCTCAATAAAGCTGCATAACAAACCACTGCAATAATCATTTACTCTCACTTATGTGTCTGTTGGTCACCCTGAGTGTTAGCAAATCTAGGCTGCGATGACTGTCTTTATTCTGGGACATGTGTGTGTTCAGTCTGCTCACTCTGCCTGGAGCATGTCCTCAGGTTGAAAGGCAGTAGCTCAAGAGGCAAGCCCCTCAGCACAGGGGCCACTCTTCTGCTAGTGTGGAGGCCTCAGCATCCATTGGTCAAAGCAAGTCATATGGCCAAGCCCAGCATAAAGGGTGGGACAGCATACTCTGCCCACCAGGAGACGCCAGCCTGCATGTAGATGTGTAATTTTATGCAGAGTGAAGGGTTAAGACCAATAATTTGATTAACCACAGTGATGGCCGAGGGGTGGGAATGAACTTGGCAGATTGGAGGCTGAGAGGGGGTAGTGCGCCTGAAATATGGTGATCAAAGGGATAAATAGAAAAGTGCCACTTACTGGATGCATGAAAGATAGTAACTGAATTAACCAAAATAGTGTATAAATGGAAGTGATTTTCTCAAAATGGGAAAGGCAAGAACTAGAACCTATTTGGAAAAGAAACTGGATCACTTCTGGATTTGTTAAATGTTAGAGACATATCCAAGAGGAGATGTTAAATGCGCACATGGCTCCAAGGAATGAAGTAGACTTAGCTTGCAAGGAGCTGAGAGTCTTCTAGGAAAAGGAGGACATGTGCGTGTCTAACTAATCTACGCAGCTGGGATAGCTGCCTCCAAAAATCTAAGGAGATAGCGGGGAACTGAGGATCCCAGTTCTGGCAGGGATCCAGGATGGCTTCATGGAGGAAGTGGCATTAGAGCTATGTCTTGAAGGTGGGTTGGACATGCAAGACGGAGCCAGGTGGTGCTCCGGATGGTGAGAACATGCTGGCCAAAACACAGGGGGAGAACACAGAGTGTGGTGACTGGCAGTGACCCCAGTGAGGGAGAGGGTGCAGATTTCAGCAATGTGCCAGAGCTAGGCAAAGTTCTATTGGTTATTACCCTGCTGGTGAGTCGGGGCGGCGGGGGGGCGGTAGCTGACCTTGGAGGAAGCTGACCTTGATCAACTTCATTTTTCTTCCATGCCCTGATAGGGCTGGGAGTTGAGGATTAGGAGCCTCAGCTGCCTTTTCTGGAACTTGAAAAAACAGTAAATGCCCAGTGCTGGCAAAAGTATGGGGAAACTAGCTCTTTCATGGTTGTTGAGGGGAGTGCAACTTGGTGCACCCTCTTCGGAGTTTGTCAACAGCTCTAAAAATATGAAAACTTTTTCTTTCTAGATGTATTCAGACATGTGTGTAGACATAAGAACAAAGGATATTCATTGCGGCTTCATTTGTCAAAGCCAAAGGTTAAAAATAACCTAAATGTCCGTCAGCAAAGGACTGATTAAATTATGGTCCCCTCATGTAGTAAAATACTCTGCAGCTGCTATAAAGAGTGAGGCTGTGCTGTATGTACTAGAACAGAATGCTCTTCAGGATATATTGTCATGTGAAAAGGCCAAGACTAGGATTAAATGAATACTATTTGGATTCCTTTTTTTTTTAAGAGGGGGAGAGACATATGCTATATCCTTATATGCACATATAAATAATACTTTGGAAATAGAACCTCAAGGGTTGCTTCTGGGAAGGAGGTGTGGGGCTTGGGTAGAAGAGAGACTCGCTTCCTGCTGCGCACCCTTTTGTATAGTTATTTATCGTGTCCATGTATTAATTTCAAAAAGAATAGATTGAAATAAAATATATCTCCTGGATGATTAAAAAAAAAATTACAGGTGCAGAGAACTTGGAGATAGAAGGCCTCGTGTGGAGGATGCTAGACCACTATGACACCCCATCCTGGGGGGTCTCAAGCTGTGCTCCCCCAGCCCTGCTTGGCTTACCTTCCCACCCCTGGGTATCACTCAATAGGAACTACAGGGAGGGAGCCGGGGGAGGTTATAAAAACAGAATGGCCACAAGGTGGTCCTTCTCCTCCGTCCAGGTAGGGTCCTTAGTGACCTTCCACCACAGCTGCCTGAAGTGTGGCCATTGGTGGCTGACACAGTTTGTCCATTAGGGGCCCTAATGGTGTCGTCTGCAGGTGCCTCCTTGTATGCACGAATCTCTCTGTGTGTAGTGGTTGTGAATAATCCCTAAATTGTATTTGATTTCTGCAGTGTATTTTTGTATTTCTATTCAAAGTTGAGTGCATCTGATTTTATGGGAATTTATAATAGTTCAAACTAAATTGTGGCACCCTGCTGTGAAAATCTCCTACTCCTGAGAAACCAAAATGCTGCTCAGATGTCCCCTCGTGCCCTTGCCCTCCCCCACCCTCTTGCTCTGTTCCTTCCTGTCCCCTTTCTTGCTGGGACAAAAGACACTGCCTCTCACCAGGAGTATACCCCTCTGCCCCTGTCCATCCTGGTTGGGCTGCAGGGAGAGGTGGGAGATGGTGACCATGAGGGTCCCGCCCCAGGAGTTGGACCCAGAATGGGCTGTCTTCCCAGAAGAAGGGAATGTGCTTTGCTCTGGAAGCAACAAGGAATATACTTTCCAGTCTCTGTCCAGGAAACCAGTCTGCAAAGGGCTTCATCTTGGGTTTGGTCCAGAAGCATTTGCTCAAATCCCTACAGATCGGGAGAAGCTTTGCAAGGAACCTGGCCTCCTCCAGCCTGGGAAAAGAAGTAGGGACCGGAAGGAGGGGCCCTCCAAGGTAGGGCTGGAGGACCTAGCTGAGCAGTGGGCATCTGTGGGCACATCTCCTACAGGGGCTCACAGGGCCCAGTTTGTGTGTATGATCATTTGTGTGTATGATCATTTGGGTACACACTGTTCTTTTAAACTGTTAGTCCTCACCCAGGAAAGGAGAGCCCTTGGTACAGGACCAAGCTTCAGACCTGAACCTTGTCTCCAAGGCCTTAGTTCTAGCCTATCATTCTGTTCGTGGATCCTCATGGGTAGAACATGGGGAAGTCCTCCTGATAATGGCACGGTCAGACCTCCTGCTCCCAGTGTGGGGAGGTAGCATGGCTGGGCTGACAGGGCAGAGAGGCAGGGCCTCCAAGCTGGGACCCACTGCTTGGGATGGAGGGAGCTCCCTGACCCTAAAGGTCTGAATTGCAGTAGAGGGGTGCATGGTTAGCCAGAAGGCCATCGAAGACCCTCTCAGTTCCTCTGGTTTTTAGTTCTGAGACTGTGGGCTTCAGGGAATCTCAGCAGAATATATGCAAGAACTTTCTAGCCAAAGTTGTCTGTCTGTTCACAGGCGGCTGGCAGTGTTTTAGTAGGATGGGTATAAGCTGGGCCTCTGATTATAAAAACATTGAGTGTTTATTATAGAAAATTTGGAAAATGCAGAAAGTATGTAGAAGAAGATAAAATCAGTCGTAACCACACCACTCAGATAAAATTACTGTTTCACATAATAGTCCTGGATGTGTGCCCCCCGCCCCCGCCCCGCACACACACATATCCATATATGAGCCTCTGCTTGCTTCCTGTAGATGTCTCACAAGTGAACTGGTCCCCTGTTGGATGTCTGGTCTGTTCCAATATCAGAAATAATGCAGCAGTGAATACTTCTGTGGCTTAGTGTCCATGCACAGATGTGATGATTTCCACAGCTAACGTTCTGGAAGTGGAATCGATGGGCCACAAAGGTGTACACATTTTCAGACTCTTCTTATGAATTTCAAATATTGATTGATTCTCAGCCGAGTTACATCAACTTCAGAGTGTGGGAGCCTTGGGAATCTTGCCCTTCTTGTGGCTTCAAGTACCCACTATGTGCTGATGACTCCCACATTTACATCTCCAGCCCCACCTCAGGCCTGAACTCAAGTTGAGGGTATTTGGTTGTCAATAGCCATGACCAAGTTACCATGTTCCAAACCGAACTTCTGATCTTGCCCCTCAGGCTCCTGTCCTGGTTAATGGTAATTCCATTCTTTCAGGTTCTTGGGCCAAAATCTTCAGTCTTGATTCTTTCTAGCACAGCCACATCCTCTTCAACAGGAAACTCTCAGCTCTACCTTGAAATGTGCCCAGAATCTGCCAGATCCCATGTCCTCAGCTAAAGCTCTCAGCCATCTCCAACCCTTATCACTGCCGTAGCCTCCACACCTGTCTACCTGCTTCTGTCCTTGCCCCCTACAGTGAGTACTCAACACAGCAACCAGGGAGCTTCTTTAAAACTTGACTCATTCATGTCATTCTTGGCTGTCTGGAGACCTTGACTCCCCGTTTACTAACATCAGTGGTTTACAGGTGGCCATCATGGGCCCGCTGTCTCTCTGGCCTCATTTCCTGCAACTCACCTCACCGTTCCAACTATACTGGCCTTCTCCCTGTTCCTCCATCAAGCTAGCACACTCTTGCCTCAGAGTGTTTGCACAGGCCGTTCCCGCTGCTTGGAAGGTGTTTCTCTCAGATATCCACCTCTCCTGCTTCTACAAGTGTTTGTTCATACATCACCTTCAGTGATACTCAAACCACCTTTGCCCTACTCCTTCCCTCTTTCTTTAGCACTTATCATCTTGGACACTGTAGAACTTGCTCACCTACACTGTCTGTGTTGGTTTTTCCTGGGAGCGTCAGCTCCTTCAGGGCAGGGTTCTTTTCTGTACTCTGGTGTCTGGCACAATACCTGGCACACAACAGGTAATGTCAGGGTAGATGTGTGCAGTGTGGCCAGATCTGGCTCAGAAGCCTCCCCCTGCAGCTCACCAGTTCTCTGGGGTATCAGTGGAGGCTTTGATTTGAATTGGAAGTTGATTTCTATGTGGAATGACTCCCCGCTTGCTGTATTGATGCCACCCCCCAGAGCCTCCTGTGTCAGTCTGCAGCCCAAGGCTGCCTGGGCAGCAAGTCTTTATGGGTTGATAACAGGAGAAGATGGAGGCCAGTATGGGTGGGGTTGCTGCCTTGAATTTGGGAAATTTTGTAGTTTGCTTCCACCAGGGACAAAGGTGTTAACTTCTCAGGGATGGTGCTAGAGACAGGCGTGAAGAGTGAGGAAGTGGGGGACTTGGTCACCTCTGGTATTGCATGCATTGTCTTCTTGGTACTGGTACAGAGCCAATGCCTATGAGACGCCAAATAGCTTGGAATAGCAGACTAAACAAGAGCCCACCTGCCATCCCAAGCCTCATGCCTTCTTGGCACACGCAGCTTGACCTCCCTGCTGGCACACTGTGGTTCTGAGGCACTTTGTAATCTTCACCCAGGTCTGCCCATTGGCCTCAGAGTAGAGGCAGGGTCCTGCCCAGGGCCTCCTTGGCCGAGGCCCTGCCTGGGGGCAGATCTGAGTTCAGCAAATGTTAGGACTAAGACTGGGAGACTGATCTTTGACAGCCTTCAGAATAGGGTTCAAATCCAGACTTAACCACTTACTAGCTGTGCAACCTTGAGCAAATTATTTAACCTCTCTGAGCCCTAACATGCAGAGCACACTGTATATCACAGTGCTGGTAAATAATATGTGCTCAGTAAATGTTAGTATTGTGATTCCTGGAAATCTGTACAGCTCATATCTCACCCCCTCTGGAAAGCTCTGCACCTCTCTTCTGATGGCCCCGGACAGTGACAATCTATATCACTTATTTGGTGCCTAGCACACATTTCCAGCCATTCTCACGACCCTGTATCCTCCCACAGTGTTTGGCACAGGGCCTGGCATGCAGAAGGATATTAAGAATTGGCAGCCTGAGGGCTTTTGGGTCTGGCTCTATCTTCTTGGCAGTGGGTATGTTTGAGATATTTCTAGAAGGTTTCCTTCAAGAATGGGCTCTAAGTTAGGCCTCTGAAAGTTTTGGGGGCAGCTGGCTATGACCCTGCTCATACCTCTGGGGCAGGCATCTGCCACTAGTCCCAGGCCCAGGCAGGAAACCCAGCGTCGAAGGATGTATATCTGTGTTTCCTGGTCCAGCGGGGACATGTAGGATTGGTGGGAGCTCAGGCCCCAACCTGAAGGTGATGCAGCCTCATATAATGAAGGAGCCCATGTAGGTCTGCTGGGCAGGAAGTGGGGAAGGCCAGAAGGCTGGGGAAACAGCTGTTGCACAGGGCAGAGCGAGGCCAGGCTCTTCTGGGGGACCTATGTCACTTGCTACAGCACCAGTGCCAAGGGAATGCCAGCAGCTACAGGCAGATCTATCTCAATGCTGGCTGGAGGTGGGAGCCCAGGTTCCTCTTGCCATTGTCATTAGCCTTTGCTCTTTCTGGGGCTTGCTTCCTTCCCCATAGCCAAAGGAGCCAGATGAAGAACAAGATCTGGGATCTCAAGGAAAACTCAGCAGCAGGATGGACCCATGTTGGCCTGACTATTTTGCTTCAGCCTTTAAAACCTGTGCCGCCTTGTCCCAAGGTGAAGATGCAGAGTCAGGATGGACTAAAGATTGTCTCTGCTTCTGGATGTTCTGGTGGTGGGCCCTGCAAAGTTAGGACTGTTTGGCTGTCCTTGACTGACAGATAGGGGGCACCGAAGCAGTGTGATCATCTATGGGGAGAGAGGACGAACAGACATTTAAAGAGAGAGGTTAGAGGCCTAGTGTGCCTCTCAGTATCAGAGCCTGCACCAGCATTGTGGAAGAAGAAATGGATAATGCACGTGTGTGTGTTGTATGCATGTGCTTACTTCATCCTGTGTGAATTGTGTTTGTATGAGTATTGTGCTCCTTGAAGGAGGGGCTGTGCCTTTCCCTTTTATAGATTAGTAAACGGGAGGCTGGGGTGGGGGAGACAGCAGAATGGTGTGATGGAAATAGTGTGGGACTAAGTTCTAATCCTAGAGTGACCTCTCTGAGCCTTAATTTCCCCATATGTAAAGTGGACACAATAATATCTACATCATGGAAGGATTTTGGAGGATTGAATATAAATAATACCTGTGACAACCCTTGGCCTGTGGGAATTTCTAATAAGTGTTTCCTTTTCCTTCCTTCCTTCCTTCTACTGCAAACTCCCTGTAATACCTAGTAGAACAGTGTGCACTCCCCAGCTATTTGTGGATGATGTTCTTAGCAGATGTTGTTTAATTCTCATAACATCTGGTTTAGAAAGGCAGAGGGCCGAGATTTCTTTAAAAAGATACTCAGTTACTATGAGATGTCAAATTGTCACTTAATTGCTCTATGCCTCAGTTTCTCCACTTGTAAATCAGGGGTAATGCTAGCGATGCTGGCTAGGTTCTTTGCAGGATATGGTAGGATAACGTAAGATAACAGATGGAAAGTGGTTTGCACATTTAGAAAAAGGCATCACACTCAACCTCACTAGTAGTTAGGAAAACGCAAATTAAAGCCACAATGCTGAACCATTTTTCATGCGTCGGATTGGCAGCCATTTAAAAGAGGGATCACTTCCAGGATATTCTGCTGGAGGGAGTAAGAACTACCAGCACCTTTCCAGATGGTAATATGGCAGTGTCAAATAAAAGTTTACATACATGCTCTTTGTTGTATTTAATTGACCCAGTAATCCCACTGTTGGACAACCAAGTTCAAGAGCCATCAAAGTTCCAACACAATTCTATGCAGAGAGATGTCCATTGTGGTGTTGCCTGTGGTGGCAGGAACCTGAAAACACCCAAATGCCCAATAGTAGGGGATATTTGTCTCTAATATGCTATATCCATACTATGAACTGTTATTTAGCTCTTAAAAAGAAGGAGGTAGCTATAACAATGTTGATGTGGAGGGTTATCTGTGAAATATTATGACATGGGAAAAGCAAGTTGCTATTGTGCAGAGAGTGGCTCCATTATTCTGAAGCTAAGCAGAAGCCATACGGCTCCATGCATGTGTGTAATATGAATGTGCTTGCCTGGGTGCAGGGAAAGGCCTGGTAGGAAGCATGCTAGGCTCACCCTGCTGCTCTGGCCATCAGACTGGTCACCTTTGGCTCACAAAAACTGAATTATTTGCCAACATTTAAAAATTGAATTTACATAAAAAGCCAAAACTCCAGCTTTTCATTGAGAAAAATCAGAAGCTCTAGTCATACTGGGCCCACATTCCTTCTTGGATGAAACACATCAGCAGCTGCCGCTTTTAGACGGCATGTGGCCTCAGAATGGCCACCATCCCCACCTACTTGGTGTCTCCCTCATTTACAGTCCCTGCTCAGCTCTTGCAGACATTGCGGTTTGCACCCTGGGACAGGCTGTTGACATTTGGGAACTGAAGATGGGTAGAAAGCAAAGAGATCATGGGAGTATTTGTCTTTACCTAAATACATCTTAGACTCTTTTATTCTTCAAATGACTGTTTCATACCTAGTAATTAGGACATTTTAAGTACAATGATAGAAGGAAAACGAAAGGATGCCATGGGCCATTGCGTGATGTGTGGGTCAGGAGCCACCTGATGGGGTCACTGCATTGTCCACTCGAGGCACAGGACTGAGAAAGAGAGACTGCTCCAGTAAGGGATCTGAGCTCCTGGCCTTTTCTGAATCTCATCCCTACATCTTTCAGAGATGGGGAAGAATCTCCAAAACATCCTTTTCTTTAGTTCCCTTTACCTCTCCATGTCTTTCCTAATCACTTATTGAGGAGAGTGTCAACTTGAATCCAGATACTGAACCCCCTACACATGCTAGTTTGGTTTCTCCAAGCAAATTGTTCAATGGCTCTCAGCCTCCAGACCCTACCTGTGAACCAGGGAGGATAATACCACCCAGGCAAGGTACGCAGTAATGCTCACTGCAGGATGCTTTGCAGGCCCTTGCTAGATCCTGTAGGGATATGGAGGTGAGTGGGCCGTGTACCTGCACTAATAGGGCTGACAGTTCAGTGGGAGGCAGGGAGTCCCAGCTGAGGAGCGTGGGCCCTTCTTAGTGTCACCTTGTCTTCAGGGAGGCCTGCCACTTCAGGGATAAGGAGGAGCCAGAGGACCATGGCCCTGCTGTAATAGGGCCGGGTATGCGACCTCCAGGATGGGAGTGAGCAGCCCCCCTCCCCACCACCCTTAGAGCTGCGATCTTGCCTTGCTAATCCACTGGTAGCTGGGCTCCAGATCTCTCTGGAACTTTGCTCTGTGCCTCTAAAATTTCAGCTCCAGCTTTCCACAGACTTGCTGTGAGCAAGTCTGCTCCCCTCTCTGTGCCTTTTTGGATACTGTGACTTGCTGCCTCCTTTCATAGCTAATAATGTTTTGGGATAATTTGGTGGATGTTAAAAAAAAAAAAAAACAAACCAGGAAAAAACATCCTTGTCAGGCACTTAGACTAGGGCAGGCGGGGTAGTGGTCCTGCCAAGCCTACTCTTAGACCCCTGTCTTCCTGCTCAGTACCCATCTCTTAACCCTGTCCCCAGACTAATCAGGCTCCATTACTCACAGGTAATGCATCCTGGAGGATGGAGGCAGCAGCCCCTCCTACCACCCACTGAGTTCAGAATATGTCGTTATCCCATACTTGTGTCTGCTGCTGAGCTTTCCCTATGGGGCTGAGCAGCCAGCCCCTACAAAGCTACCCTCAGGCTGCTGTGTTATACCAGGACTGGACGATGATAAAATCAATGACATAGACCCTCTCTTCTTCCCCATGTCCCTGCCTTCATTTGAGTTGACTCCCTCTTATCCCTTCTCCCTGAAGATACAGGGGTGGGGAGGTGCTGGAGGGCCTTAAAGAGCAGGCTTCCCACCAATAAGAGGCTTTATCTCACCCTCTTCTTCTTTATATCCCCAGGAGCCATGAGGTGCCACGTCACCACCAGCTGCCATGTGATCTGGCTTTTTGTGCTGATCTCTGGATGCTGGGGTAAGTTCAACGCTCTTCCCCACAGCCAGCATAGGAGGCCAGTGGCTGGAGGGTGTGTGGGCCAGCTGGCCACTGGGGTTTGTACTCTGGGGCAGGAGTTGGGAGGGGGCTGCTCCAGGACTCTGGAGACCCCATCTTGCTGTGTAACTGGGTACACACTTTCCTCTCTGGGCTTTGGTTGCTTCTGCAGCACTCGCAAGGCTGAAAATACCCATCCCCAGGGCCTGGGCCCTGGGAAGGGGTGGGAGGAGCCTTGAGAAATACTTGAGCTCTAAGGGAAGGAGGCATCTGTGGTCATGAACCCATTGTTCTTCCCAGATGCAAGACTGGCCAAAGTTCTGTTCAGTTTTGTAGCTGTCTTTTGAGCACCTACTGTGTGTCTCCTGTGCCCAACTCTGGGGGTGTGGAAGAAATGACTCATTCTTAAGGAGTTGAGAATCTAGCAGGCGAGAAAGACACAGCTAGAATTTACTCTGATACGGGGTAAAGAGAATAGTAATAAAGGATAAACATAGCTCCAGAGAAGCCTGTCAGAAGGAAAGATTAATTGGACCTGCAGGGACAGGAGACACCCAGCCAGAAGGGAGACATTTAATCTGGGCTTTGAAGACTAAAAGGTAGTTTTAAGTAGGGAAGTTGGAAGAAGAGAACCCTGCAGGAGGGAGCAGCCTGAGCAAAGGTGTGGCAGTGAGGAGCCTTTTCTCTCTGAAGGGAGGACTAACCCTCCTTCCCCTGGTCCTTGCAGCAGCCCGGTCAGTACCAGCTCTAGTTCCCACAGCAGAGACCAGGACAGGCCTGGGCGTGTGCCTCTCCTGGACAGCAGGAACAAAGCAGCTTTGGTCTGAGCTGAAGGCCAGGACAGCAGGCACAGCTGGTACTGTGTTCCCTGGGGCCAGGGTGTCCCTAGGGAAGAGCTGTGGGCATGGGGTGCCTGGCGACACAGGCAAACACATTCCTGAGCGGGGCCAGCTCTTTCTCCCACTCCAGGGACCTGGGGAGCCTCTGGAGGAAGTCACAGCCTTGTGCTTGTAGGAGTGATGCTGGCATCCTGCTGCCTGGGAGTCCCTTGAAGTTCTCCTCTCCTGGCCTCCATGCTTGGAGGGATCTCTGCTGGAATGTTCCTGTGATGGAGAGCTTACTCCCATCCAGGGAGCCCAAGATTATGGCATGGTCACAACGACTCTCAGGGGCAGAGCCAGAAAGGCTCTCAGACCCTCTCTCAATTCCCGGCCCACTTTGCAGAGGAGAAACTGATGCCTGGAGAACTAGATGGCCCAAGGTCATTCACAGCAGGGCCCATCTGGGCCTTGATTCAGGTCTCTGATCCTCCATGGGGGCTTTTGTCACTATACATGCTCCCTTCAGGGAGGCCTGAGTGGGGAGCATCTGAGACCAACTCGGACCCTCTGGGTTTGCTGGACAGTGACAGTCAGGGCACTTTCCTCAGCTTCCTCAGGTACTCTGTGACCTTGGACACTGATGTTCCAATGGAGCCCCCCCCCCCATTAAAAAGAAATACATATGTAAAAATAAAACAGGTGCTGAGTGCTTGCCTGCCTTCTCCAGTAGAGGTGGCAGTGCCCCTTGAGCTCTCCAGATGCATCCAAAGTGGGCAGGAAGGAGCAGCATAGACCCAGGACTCTTGGGTTCCCACCCCACTTCTCCAAGAGGTTCCCTTGGACAAGATTCTTAGCTTCTCTGTGCTTCAAATTCATTCCCTCTAAAATAGCAAGGACAATAGGACTTTGCTCTTCCCACAGTCAAAATGATCAGATGAGTTAATATGTATCTCGGGCACTTGGAATAATGCCTGGCACATATTAGGTGCTAAATAAGTGTTACCTCTTTTATTATCAGCTGTATCTTTCTCTGAGGGGAGCAAAATGGTGCACAGAAAACAGAGAAGTTAAGTAAGCTGCCTGAGGCCACCCAGCAATTCTATGGCAAAACCAGTCTGCCTGTAGGCTAGCCTGCTTTGCCTGTATGTGTGAGGGTTCCTCCCTTTCTCATTCTAGGCACAGCCCCTCTTCCCGGTCCCCATCTGAGACAGCCAATGTTGTTTTTTTGGCAAGGTGAGCCGGTGGCTGACCTTAGGGACTGAAGAGCACCATCTTCCCACTGTGTCCTTTCAACACCTGCCACTGACCCTGAGCCCTTGCCTTGTCTCGTAGACCATACCACACTGCCTCTCCCCACTTTGTTTCTAGCTGACTCACTACCCCTGCTGATTTCTTATCCCATCCCTTGCAGCCAGAGATGGGTCAGGCTTAGGGACAAGTTACCCCTAGATGTCAACCTCCCTTGTCAGCCTGTCATCTTCTCTCTCCGACACTTCCTACTCTTTTGTTCTCTGGCCTCAATACACTCCCTGGCATTTCTCATTCCTCACCTGTGGGCTTGTTGGGAGGGTAAGCGGCAAAGGCTTAAGCTGGCCTGCCTTGCCCCATCCTTGTCTGGCCTGGCCAGTGAGCATCCTGCTGGGTCGTAGAGGCAGTCTCCCGGCACCGAGTGTGAGGGTCCCCTCATGTGGGGTTGCCCAGCTTCCCTCCCTGGCGTCAGCATGTACATCCACTCACATTCCTGCTTCACTGGAGGCTTCAGAGCTCCCAAGGCAGTGATTTTGTCTCCAGAGAATATATCCTTCATGCCTTAAAAGTGGTTTTTAAAAAAACAAGTAACCTAGCACACTCCTTTTTACACCCCCTCCTGTCAGCCCCCTCCCATTCCCCAAGTGCCACACTGGCTGCCCAAGACCATCCACTGGGCCTCTGAGGGTGGCAGGCCTGTTCTGACAACATCGGTCCTGCTTGGTATGTGGCAGGCGATGCACATCCCTGATGTTCTGCCCAGCTGCCCGTGCAGAGCTCTCAGCAGCTGATTATTGGCAGGTCCTGTAAAATGAAATTTAAAAACGAACGGTGCTGCTGCAGGCAGTTCTTTTCCTGCTTATTTCCCTCCTCCACCATCCCAAGCCTGCTGCTGAATTCTTGGCCCCCTGAGTCTCCGCTCAGCCCGAGGTCCCCAGCAGGGAAAAAGGCATTCCCCTCTGGCCGAGTAGTCAGCACTGTTATTAATACCAATATTAATAATAGCTACCATTTATCAAGTGCTTGCTGTGTACCCAGGCACGACGCTAAGCGCTTTATGTATGTAATCTCATTTAATCCTTAGGACAGGCATGATGTAAGTCCTATTATTGCTCTTTTACACATGAGTAAATTGAGACATGGGAAAGAGGCACAGGGAGGTAGGTTCCAAACAAAGATGAGACCCTTGACTGCCAGCCTCTTTTTGAGGCTATGGTACATGTGAGAGGCTGTGAATTCCTGATAGGAGAGGGTGGGTGGGTATGTGTGAGTGTATTCACATAGTTGAGGTGGTCAGGGAGGGCTTCCTGGAAAAGGAGATATCTAAGATGAAACTTGAAGAAGTAATAGGAATTTGGCAAGTGAAGGCAGAAGGACCAGTAGTCCTGGCCAGGAAGTGAGAGTCCAGAAAGTTTGAGAAACCAGAAATGCCATCATCCTGGCTGCCTGACCTAATTAAGGAGAGAAGGAAAAGATGCTACTAGTTCTGCCCAGTTCCCACTAGTAGGCATTTCGGGCAGGAGGGGAAGTGCCCCCTTGACTCCAGCCTTCACACCATCTAGGAGCTGGCCTCAGTGTTCTTGAGCCTGGCTTGAGATCTCAGGAAGCCCCAGGTCAGCAGAGATGAGAGAAGGGAGGGCTGCACCCCTGCCCACATTCAGGGCCCCTGGACAACCCAACAGGAGCTGCTTATGGCAAGTGCTGCACAGTGTCAGCCCCATGTGAGAAGAACCAGGGGTTGAGGGAGAAGTACCCTCGCCTGCTTACTTCTGGGGTGTTTTCCAACACCAGCAACCAGTTCTCAGAATCTCCAGACACCAACTGGGTGTCCAACAGTTCAATTCTGACACTAACTACTTGAAGTTAGATTCCACAGGTTTAAGGGTTCTGTCCCACAAAACTGACCCACTTCAGAGGCCAGTTGCAAGTCCCAGGCCACCTGTGCTTCTGACCGACTGGCTATAAATTGGGGGTTCCCAAAACCCTTCCTCAGGTTCATTTAGCTAGAACAACTCGAAGGACTTAGGGAAACACTATTACTGGTTTAGTATAAAAAATATACCTTAGGAACCCCAGAGGGAAGAGATGCATAGAGCGAGGCATGGGGGCGAGGGCGGATGAGGAGCTTTCATGCCCTCTCCAGGTGCACCACCCCCTCAGCACCTGCATGTGTTCCCCTGGCCTTTCTGGTGACCAGCCCCATCCTGAGCCTCTCTAGAGACCTCACCCTAAGTCACCCCATTGGCTTAAACTCAGGTGCGGTCAAAAGGGACTCCTTATGAATAACAAAAGATGCTCCTATCACTCCAGAAATCCCAAAGGTTTTTGGAACTCTGTACCAGGAGTGGGGACAAACACCAAATATATTTCTTACTATGTCACACTAGAGAAGGCCACTAGAAGGGGGCTTGTAGGACAGGTGAAGCCAGCCTCAGGGAGTTTTCATGGGGGACTCATGGAATGGGGGGCTCTTTTTAGGTGTGAAATTTCTCAGCCCATGTGGATATCACCCTGACCCCTTCCTGACCTGACCCCCACTCTGAGGTGTCACGGAGTAGTATAGGCTTAACCGCCCAGAGTTCTCATATGGCCTGTCGCTTACTAGCTGCATGACCCTGGGCAAGTTCCTACTTATCCCCTCTAAGCCTCGTTTTCTTCAATAATAAAATTGGGATATGATAGCACCCGCTGTAGCGTGAGGATTGATGGAGATGGTATAAGTGGCTGGTACAGGGAAGGGTTCCATAGATGGCTATTATTATTATTATTATTATTATTATTATTATTATTTTTATTATTATTTTATTATTTATTGAAGGGCTTCTAGGTGACAAGCCCTTTCATGGGCACCGGGGTTGTAGTGGTCATCAAAGCAGATAGCCCTGTCCTTGCTGCACTCACACTGCAGAAATACAATTCAAGCCACGTGTGTGATTTAAAATTTTCTGGGAGCTGCATTAGAAAAGAATATGAGGTGAAATTTGATTTTAATAATATATTTTACTTAACCCAATATATCCACAATATTATCATTTCAATACATAATCAACATAAAAGATGAATAAGGTATTCTACACTCACTTTTTTGTATAAAGTCTTTGAAATCTGGTATGTATTTTACACTTCAGCGCATCTCAGTATGGACCAAGGCTCAATAGCCACATGTGGCTGGTGGCCTTGCTGACCATATGACCTGACAGTAGTCTGCCTGTCTGCTGGCATTATTCCCTACTTTCCTCGAAGAGGGTAGCTATGGCACGGTACACATGTTCAGTGCCCACTGAAGCTCCAACTCTGTGTCTCCTTGCAGAATGCATGAAGCTGGCATAAGGGTAGTTGACTGACACTCCTGTCTTCTGACTTCCAGGCCAGGTGAACCGACTGCCCTTCTTCACCAATCACTTCTTTGACACATACCTGCTGATCAGTGAGGACACGCCTGTGGGTAAGTTGGCCCGAGGGCTAGTGAGCAGGTTGGGCGGCATGGGTTGGGGTCCTTTCTCACAAGTGAAGGGGATCTTAGAGTCTGAGACCATCTTCCACCCATTATTGGAAGCTCTTCCATGGCATTCCCGATGGATGTTCATATGGCTTTTGCTTGGTCGACTCCGGGGGCGAGGCACTCAGTACTTCCCATGGTGCCTCATTTCAGCAGAGGGGGATTCTGTTTCAGAGTTTATCACATTGATCCCGAGTTGCTTGACTTTCACTTTTGTGTGAGTTTTGTCTTACGAATTGGTTTGTTCCTCCTCCTTGTGAAAATTTGAAGATGGAAGCTGTTATAGAGTTTGTTTTGTAGCCTTTTGTACTTTTCTGTGATTAGTGAGTTTTTTTACATTGAGTATGCCTGTTTTTGTCATTAGAAAAAAATTAACCAGGATCATAAGCATCCTGGTGTTTACATCTCACCTCCCAACCTGTTGTCTCATCACTTAGGTCTGTCTTCAGAGGCCCCTTCTGAGGGCCTGACTCCTACACCTGTAACTGGAGATCTTACATAGCCCCATGGCCTTAGCTCAGCTCTAGGGACCCAGAAGCCTCTCAGGAAATGGGGGTTGAATTGAAGGAACTGTCTTGCAGCTGTGCTCATGGGAAGGCATTTGTTCCTGTGAGCATGCATGCAAACAACAGTGCCTGGAAAGGTCACGCCCACCTCCATCAACATTCCCTCCTCTGTCTTCATCCTTGTCTGTGTCATTTAGGGAAAGTGCCTGTAATCTGGGGCTTCATAAACTCCAGTCTGCCTGCTGTATGGGTATGAGAGCGGGGCTGTGTGCCAGAAGCAGCATACAGCATGGTTCATCTTTCTGGAGCTTCGCTTGTATTTAGAAATGAGTGGGATGGCTTGGAGAGGGGAGGGGTATTAAGATATTTAACTAACAGATAATTTAAAAATCTTTTATATAAAACTAAATGTAGAGAAGTGGTAGTATAGATGCAAAATGCTTCAAGGAAAAGCTCTGCTTGAAGAGGGGAGCTTTAGGCAGGACCCAGACTCTCCCCTGCTGTTTGTGGGGTCATGCGCTCAGCCCTTGAAGAGGTCTTTCCTTCTGTTCTTCCTGGTGGAAGCCTGTTTGCAGGGGGGTGCTGGGCACAGTAGGTGTGCTTCTGACTGCAGCGGGCATTGTCCCCATGGCCCAGTAGTGTTTTATAACTAGGGATCGTGTTGAGAGAGAGGCCACTCTTTTGGTGACTAGCAGCCCCCACAGATCAGCATTGGGAGGCTGGATTTGGGGACTGGGGTTTGGGAATCTGCATGTCTGAAGGGCCATCTAGGAAGGAAGAACATTCTTGCCTCTCTGGAATGTTCTTCCAGAGGCTTAGCTTACCTTCAGCGGTGGGGGGCGGAGGGGCGGTAGGGTAGAGAGGATAACTGCAAGCCCCTTGGGGACCTTGACTGGGGGATGTTTATGGGCTCCTGGATTCATTCATGGTTCTTCCCCACACTCAGACTTGGCATGGGGCTAGCATGGAGCCAGCAGGGTAGACGCCTAGAAAATGTGTAACGGTAACTGAATGAATGCTAGCAACGTTTGTCACTATTAGGGGCTCTCCTTTTTTTGATTCATTCATCAGTTTATCAGACAGATGTGGTGCTTGCTCCAGACCAGTCCTAGGTGCGGTGGACCCAGAGAGGAATTAAATAGAGCAATAAAGAAATTGGTGTCGTGGGTAATAGGGGCTGAGATTGATATCTGGTTGTGTCCCAGTGGGGGATCAAATGAGGAGGGGGTCATCCCTTTGGGGGCAAGGCAGAGACAGGAGGCAGCAGAAGAGGTTTTGAGCATAGTCCTGAAAGAGTCCCTTCCCATTTTTTTTTTTCGTTTTTTATTTTTAAATTTTTTTTTTTAGGGGAGGCACCCCTTGGTTGACTTCACAGATTACAAGGACCTTGTCAGTTTACAATCCTTTATTTTTTATTCTTTATGCCTATAGCACCTGGTCTTCCAAGGTAGTCTCCCATCCAAGTACTAACCAAGCCAGACCCTGCTTAGCTTCCGAGATCAGACGAGATCGGGCTTGTTCAGAGTAGCATGGCCATAGACTCCCTTCCCATTCTTACACACACTATTCCCTGTGGACGATTTTCCCAAGTGTCTGTTTTAACCTCATCATCTTGGAGATCATTTTATGGTGGAGAGAATATACATGGGACAGGTGGCCATTGAGGCAGAGGTGTGGCTAGCCGCTAACTGACCAGAGTGGCTGGCTGAGGGAGGTGAAGGCCCCTGTCAGGTGAGTGGTGCCGGCCTGTCACCCCAGCAGTGACATGCATTGCCCTGCTCAGAGGCCTGTGGTGCAGTGAAGGTGATAAGTGGAGTGGGGTAGACATTGCTTGGCCAGTGCTAATAGTGACAAGCCTTAGGCTGGAAGCCCCCCAATGAGCCCTCCCACAGGCCCTGCTTCAGCTACCTTTGTCTCTGGCTCTTGATCGTCTTGCAAATACTGGCAGTGATCGCCTCCAGGAGCAAGTCCCAGGACTCAGACCCGTTAAGGCTGCACTTGGCAGTCATAGCGGGGGCGTCCGCCTGTGCAGTGGGGATTGATCACTGGCTCTAGAGGGCTGTAGCAGTGAGAGAGGGCTCAGTGAGCTGGAAGAGAGCTCTGCTCATCTCTCTCTGGGCAGGGACTGGCTCTGAGCTGGCTCAGCACCCTCCTGGCCTGCTCGCTTCGTTTTGCATCAGGAGGAGGGCAGCACAGCTCTGGCCTAAAAGTCATGAGCCTGGTTTTTGTCCCTTGCTGTGTGACCTTGGCCATAGCACTGCCCATCTCTGGGCCTCTACTTTCCTATCTCGTCAATGAGAGGACATTGAAAAGATGGACCCAATGGACTTTGACTTGGGCAGCCTAGCTGGCCACAGTTGTCTCTGGGCCCTCAGATGAGATAAGCCTGGAGATCTCCACTGAGTGCTGTCACCTACATGGATGACCCTGGGCCATTCAGAGGGTGGATGTGGACTCCAGTAGACATGACAGGGTGCAGGCCTCTGATAAGCTATGGCCAAGATGAGAATGAGAGTTGAATCAGCTTGTCCAGGGGACTGGCCCTTTGTCTGCTGTGTGGAATGGGGTGGCCTAGAGACTTCATTCACTTTGAGTCTTGGTTCTCATTAACTCTGTGCTCTCAGTGTTCCAGTCTGCAAAATGGGAATGAGGTAGCCCCCTCTCTGGATTGTTGGAATATTTACGTATGATATCATTAACTCCAAAGCCTCCATATCTGGAAAGTTTTGTTATTTATTGAAAAGAGAGGCTGTGTGTGGCCTAGGGATGGCTGGATAATCTGTTTTGCCAGCCACGGGTGTGCGGGGGCAGGGGGAGGGGGAAGTGGGACAGACAAGTACATGGGTGAGCTGGGTCCAGTGGGGTGGTCGATACCAATGGCAAGAGGCATCGTCCAACCCAGTTAGAAAGTGTCAGCTCTTCAGTGGAGGAGGTCAGTGCTGTTGGCAGACTACACTTCCAGATCTGGGGTTGGTTATCTCCTTCTGCTTGGATATATGCCCAATGATGGGGAGTCATCATCTTACAAGGCAGCTCACTTCTGTGCTGTGGGATAAATCTAGGAATGAAAAATTCTACCAAATGTTAATATAAAATCTGTCTCTCTGGCACTCCTACCCATTAAGCACTGGAGCCTTACAGAATAATAATAATAGAACATGCGCTATGATATTCACTATGTATGTATAGCATATATTATTATAACAACAGTGCTTTGGAGTCCTCAAGGCAGTGTCCTAAGCATTTTAATTATTTCATTTTTAAGATTCCTTTCAAGAGTTGGAGATAGAGTTTGGCTACAGGCTCCATCATCAGTATGTAGTTTCCGTGATTGTGCTTTCCTTGGTTAAAGAGTGAGACGTTCATCTACCCCAAATCATCTGAGCCTTTCCATTTTTTATGCTTTTGCTTCAGTTCCCCTTGGTGGGCCAGCGGCCCTGTGCCCAGGGGTGGAATTGGAGGGCACCCCTGCACGGCCATCTGGAACCCCTTGCAGAGGCTGCGTGCTCTATTACTATCTCCAGGTACACCTCAGGTTCCAATTCCCTCTGCGTGATAGTTTTTTTTTATTCTTTTTTTTTTTTGAAGACCACCTCCCAGCTGGAGAAGACAGCAGCAAAATGAAGTCACTCCGTAGCTCTGTCCCCCTTCCCCCAGCCTGTTACCACTCAGGGCCCCCTCGTATTGTTCCCCCTTGTACCTGTGCATCTTGCTCCAGACATGCACATCGGTTGTTGGCAGCGGAGCCTGGCATGGGCGGGATGGAGCAAGGGCAGGTCAAGGACTCAATATCTGGTCTGGATGGTTGGCATTGCCCTCACCTTGGCCCTGGCTGTCAGCAGTGAGTGGCTGCATGGCACCTTTAGGATGAAAGATACTGCAAGGGTGCTGTTTCCAGGTCATCTCCTGAATCCATTCCAAACACTCCACCAATACCACTCACGTCAAGATCACCAATGACCCCCATGTAGCTAAATTCGATGGTTAGTTCTCCGACCTGTGGCCTTTCGGCAGCCGATCTTTCTCTCCTCCAGGGCATCACCTTCCTGGCTGTTCCTTCTCAGTCTCCTTGGCTGGTTCCTCCACATCTCCTGCACCTCTCAGCATTGGAGGGCCCTGGGCCTGGCTCCTGTGTCTCTTGTTCATGTTCTCACTCCCACGTGACCTATTGTAGTCTCAGAGTTTTAGATACTATCTGTATGCTGACAACCTTCCGCCTGGGCCTCCTCTCAGAGGAGATTCCAGCCTTGTGTATCCACCTCCCTACTAAACATATCCTCCTGCATGTCTGAGGGGCTCTCAACCCCAGAGTCTAAAGCTGAACTCCAGATCCTATTCCTAAAAACGCCTGCCACCCCTGCAGCCTTTTCCATCTCAGTTGCAACTCTGTCCTTCCAGTCGCTCAGAACAGAAGTTTGGGGTTGTCCCTGACTCTTCCCTTTCTCCCTCACCCTACATCCAGTTCTTCTGGATATCCTTAGCTCTATCGTCAAACTGTTTCTAGAATCTTCTCACTTCCTGCCCCTTCCATTCCTACCCCGAAGGTCCAAGCTTGGGTTATCCCAGCAGCTTCCTAATGATCCCTGTGGTCTCCATGAGGCAGCTTCTTCTCACCTTAGCAGCTAACTGATCAAGTGGTCCTTTTCGACCTGGGACAGAGCCTGACATGAGGTCTACTCCAGCCTGCCCACCCCTCTCGGAGCAACCAGCATTCTTAAACGGCATGAAAGCTGTTTGCAGGCCAGGTCCTGCTCCCTCTCACACCTCATTCCCTCCCCTCTCCCCAAAGCGCTCCACTCCAGCCACACTGGTCTCCTTCCTGACCTTTCAGCCTTTGTAGGTGCTGCTCCTGCCACCTGGGGTGTGATGAGCCTGTGTTGGTCAGTCAAGTCAGGTCAGATGCTACCACTCCAAGTTTCCCCAGGCAGGGTTCAAGTGCTGTTTCCTTTGCTTTCTTCCCTCTGTTCATCCCAGTTGGGGTGCTGTTGTTACTCAGTTGTTTGTCTGTCTCCTCTGTTGCTCTGTGAATGCTTCCAGGTGGCTAAGGCCATCTCTGTGTCCCCAGGGCCCATCCCTGTGCTTGGCTGGCATCTGTGGTTTGGAGGGCCTTGGAGAAGGAGTGAAGTCTGTAGTTCGTGAGCACAGAGGGGGATCTTCAGGACGGGGGCTGGGGCTGGCTCCATGCCTACTTACCACCCCTCCTGGAGTCTCAGGCCAGACAGTTCCCTCCAAAAAATGTGTCAGGAACAGTGTGTGGTGACAACAAGGATGGCTGTCCAGAGAATGGGCCCAGGTGAGCTTATCCCCCAAATGGCACAGACACTGTACATGCCTGTGCTTGTGAATGGTGAAGCCTGCGCCATGCCAGGTGTCATGTTTTTATCACTGCAGCTGCCTATCAGGGTGGTATGTGGCATATTTGTGGGGTCTGGCTGGCTCCCAGGGAGGAACACAGAAGCAACAGCATGAAGTCTGGCTTGGAGGCACTAGCTGACTGAGGAGCTCTGAGAGGGGCAGAGGGCATCTGGTCCACTACCTCAGCGGCCACCGATTCTCACACCTCAGGTCTTGGAGGGAATGGTGTCCCTTGGGCCTGGACACTGAGGTCACTCCTCCTATCCCAATTCTAAAGAGCCCCAGACCAAAGCCTTCCAACTGCTTAATGGAAGGAGTAAGAACTCTATCACAGCCTGTCACCTACTACTACCTTGCTTTCCAGCCACGGTGACCCGCCTAACACCCCAGAACCTCATGCTGTCTGACCACTGCGCCTTCGCCTGTGCTGTCCCCTTGCCAGGGGAGCCCTTTCCCCTTCCCTGTGTGGTGAATTCCTACTCATCGTGCAGGGTTTAGCTTAGACATCACCTGCCTTCCCCGCACCTACCTTCTGTCTGCTTTGTATTCACCTCTAGAAAGCTCTCAGAGATTTCTATCTTGCTATTTGTGTGTAACTCCCCATTGGCTGTTCATTTTTACTTATTACTTTTATTAATATCGACATTACAATTAATTATAATTTTGCATTTATGTATAATATAGGATTGTGAGTGATAATATTAGCGAGTATTTATTGACTGCCAGCCTCCTGCTGGGGCCTCGGTTAAGCCTTTTAAATGCATGACTTCCTGTAGATCTCACAGTGACTGTCAGAGAGAGGTGTCATCCCTATTTTACAGCTGAGCCAGTTGAGCCTGCGTGTCCTCTGTGCCCCATGCAAAGCACAGTGCCCCGTACAAAGCGGTCTCAACAGATGCTGGTCGAATGAGTAGAGGGATGAATGAAAGAATGAAAGGATGTGTGGATGGTGAAAGTCTTGCCAATTCCCCTCCCCTCGTTCCCCTGTCCCTTTGTATGTCACTTGAGATTGGTGCACATGGAGCCACCTTCCCCAGGCAGATTCTCCAGTTCCCCCAAAGCGTTTTCAGCCACAATTCAAGTGTTAATGCCCATGCTAATCACCTACAGGACTAAATTAGTCTTGTCAGGACCCATTAAGGAAGGAGCTGGGATTCATTAGGATGGATCGGGTCCAGGCAGCACCTGGCACCGCCTGGCACTGCTGCCAGTTGGTGCTGATTAATTTCTCTGCAAACTCCATCAATGCCCAGCTGTTTCGTCTGGACCCAGGGAGAGCAATTTTCAGGCAGGCTGACCTCATGTCAGTGGTCTCAGCAGACAGAGAAGCTGTGCCCCTGCAAGCACGTGGACAGCTCCCCACGGGGGTGGCCCCCACGGAGCACAGAGTGGGAGGCCGATGTGAATGGAGGGCTGTGTGGGCAGCAAACACTCAGGGATGGCAAGATGGCTGGCATGGGATGCTGGAGCAGATGTGGAGAGAGGTGGGTTAAAAGGGAGTCTGAGAGGTCTCAGGACCCAGTGTCCTAGAAGGAGCTGTCCCTCCTCCCCTATGCCCTCTCCCCTGTCTTTTTAAAGAGAAGAAATGATCTCTCAGGACAGAATGGAGAACCACAGCATGAGAATAATTTTTCTCTTAACCAGAGGGTTCCTTAGGGCTGACACGGGATAGAGGGGGTTGTGATACCCCAGAGCAGTTCCTCGGCAAGGGCCGGTGGCAAAGCTACAGGACTCATAGGGCTAGAGGGACATGGACGTGAGGAGTCTAGTGGATTCCAAACATCTGCTGGGTATGTGCTCTGAGCGTGGCTTGGGATTTTCTGCCAACAACCACCCCATACAGAGGTAGTGTTTCCTGGTTAACTTCTAATTATACACAAAAAAATAGAGTATGTTAGATAGTAATGAGTGCAAAGGAGAAACAATAGCTTCTGGTTAAAGTTAAGGTCAGAGGGAGACAGTGGGGCTGTAACAGCCTGTATTCTCACTTTCACTTTGAACCCCCCAATCCTAAGAATCTTCACAGGGCCTATGATGAACCCCTCGGGCCTCCTGTAGGACAGTGTGATGACCACTCTCTTAGTCAAACACACTTTACAGATGGAGAAACTGAGGCCTGAGAAGGGGAGCTTGCCCAAGGGCCCCAGTGAATTACTGTTGGATTGCAGACTGAAGCCTACCCTGACTTCACATACCAGCTGCAGAAAGAATTCAAGGGGGCGGGAGTCTGCCCGTGTAGGCATGTGGTGCCTCCTGGCCTGGGGAAGAAGGGGCGTCTTCCTGGGTTGATGGGCTGCAAGGTTGGGACTTAAAGTTTGAAGAAAGGGCTCCAGGTGCCTCACAGCTTCCTCAGTCTGGGGGTAGAATCCTTAAAAAAGAGAAGTAAGGTTAGCCCAGAGGCTCCCTGGGGCTGTCGACATTGGGGGAAGGGGGCATGGTTTTAGGGGAGGGAGGTGATCTAGATTCTGTCCAGATGATCAAATGCTGGGACCAAGGGGCCTGAGGCCCAGGTTCTTAGTGCCCTCTCAGACTTCATTCTTCCTTCCGGGAGGTGTGTGTGTTGGGGCGGGGGGGATGGGGATTACTCACAGAACCCCTAGAAGGCCCTGGGTGCTTCTGTGGCTTTGCCTCCTCTGCCTTGCTCCAGGGCAGCACAGGCCCTCAAAAAGGCTGATAGAACAGATTAGTGCCCTCTTGGGGGATCCTATGGGCTGTAGTCACTCCCAAAAAGCCCCTGCCTGGGCACACCTAAAGCCTGTGTCAGCCCCTCAACACATGGGTGGGCTGTAGGGTGGATGTTTGGGATTTTAGATGCAGCCATAATAACGTCAATGATAAGGATGATGTGCCACCTGTCATGTGGGCAGGCTGTTAATAGCCTGCACTACACACCTGTACCATGCTGTACTGCGAGGTGGGCTAAGGACATTCACACTAAAGATAACTGGGGAAATGGCGCTTGTCTTTCATTACATACCTACTCTGTGTCTAGCTAAGTTCTTCCTACACATTGCTTCACTGAATCCTTATAGCAAACAAGAAAGTGGGCCTTATGACCCTCATTATACATATGAGTGGGCAGAGGCACAGGCTCAGACATCTTTTCTAGGATGGAAATTGGACTTGAACCCAGTACCGCCTGCCCCCAAATCCTGTGCACTTAACCACAACTTTGGGATTCTGTGTGTGGGTCATTGATTTCAAGGAGCCTCAGTTTGGAGTGGAGAAGAGGACCAGAGGTAAATGCCCACTGCACCCCAGGCAAGTGGGAGCATGAGCTACAGAGTGCTGCGAATGCTCAGGAAGAAGTAGTTCTTTCTGGGCATGGGGATGGACAAGGCTTCATAGTAGAGGTGGCCTTGAGTGGTGGGGTTTTGACAGGCTGAAGCCATGGGAAAAAGCATTTCAGAAGGCAACCAGCAGTGGGGCAAGCAATTTGTGCTGTGTCTTGGATGGCAGAAATAGGTTGTTGTGGTTAAAAATAAAAATAATAATAGTAATTATTTAGGACTTGTGTTTTACTAATTAGGTTACCTGCATGATCTCAGCGAATCCTGAATAGCGGTGATGGAGATCTGTTCTATCATGATTCCTACATTACAGGTTCAGAGAGATCAAGCAAGCTGCCCAAGTTCCCACAGCGAAGTCGGAATTTGAATTCCAAGAGTTCGAACTCTAATGTCCACACTCTGAATATCTCGCTGTGCTGTTTCTCAGGACTGTTTGGGCCTTTCCTCATCTGTCGTGCAGGAAAGGGACCCAGTGACCAAGGGTGTACACTGAAGAAGTACTGGGTGAAGGGGCAGCTGCTCCTTCATACTGGGGAGAGAGGCCAGCACAGCTTGGTTTGGGAGCATAGGCCCAGGACTAGGGCAGGTGTCTGGGTTCCAGGTGTGGCTCTGCTTCCACACAGCTGTGTGAACTTGGGCAGGTCGGTTTCCCTGTCTGCCTCTCACTTCACATTACTCAGAAAATGCTAGTCTTTGATGATGTACTATGCAAAGTTGGAATTAGTGCTGAAACATGATTGGAGAAAATAGATGAGTGTGAGATTAGCCAAGTCTTTTGCTCTTGGCCTTGCTGGGCCTTTTCCAGTGACGGAGGTGAGCGCCTTGGCCAGCTGTGCTGTGGCCAGGCAGCAGGTACCTGCTCCAGAGGAACTGGGGGGCTGGCAGCTGGGCCCGGCCCTGGCGATAGGTGAGGATGTGCTGAGCTTGCAGCCAACCGGGAACACTTGCGCTCCCTGGGAACCAGCTGAAGGTATGATTTACGAGAGCTTAAAATCTTCCAGCTGGTTGGGGAGTTGGTGGCAGGCTGAGCTGACTTTGAACTTGTCATCACTTCCCTATCCCAACTGTTCTTTACATGGCTCAGGGGACCTGTGAGCCTGATTGTCCAATTACAGCTTGGCCCAGAATGGGAGGTTAAGTCTTTTTGTCAGCACTTGACCAAGAAAGGATTTGGACATCCAGGAAAGTTGTCCTTTGGTGCAAGGATCTCCCTGAAGGTCCCCTCACCTGACCACCTTCTTCTTCCTATTTCCCAACTATGCTCAGTACACCAAGCAGTGGGAGGGGAGTCACAAGGTCTCGTTCTAATCTCAGCTTTACTACTTATGAGCTGTGTAACCACAGGCAAGTCCCTGAATCTCTCTGAGCCTCCTTTTCTTCCCCTGGAAATGGGGTATGATCATATTTGTCCACCTGACTTCATAGGGAGCTTTAAGAAAGAGCTTTGAAAACTAAATTTCTGTACAAATGGCAGACATTGTTTTTACTGAGCCATTGTCTTTAAGTGCCTCCTCTCCCAAGAAGCTCTCTGTTGCATCTTCAGCAACTGCGGACTGTGTCACCGACTCCTTATCCTCTCTCTACTTCAGCTCCCTCATTTGGAAAATGGGTATGATGATCACAGTGTGTATACTCGTAGGACTGTGGTGAGGATTAAATAAGTTAGTTAATTTTGGGGATTTAGTACTGTGTCTGGCATTAATAGATGTTAACTATTATTGTTGTCATTGACTAGTGCTTTCCTACTTAGGTGAGAAGCAGTTTGGGGACAAGAGTGATAGCCTAAGTGTCCAAAGCCCACTGCTCTGGACACATAAATATTCGGTCTGGTTTTATGCATTACTCTTCTAAGGGGCATTTTTACTTTCCAGGTGGAACAGACCCAGAGGTTCCTGGTCCAGCTCCTAGTCTGGCCAGGGATCCGCTGGGCACAGCCATCTGCCAACAGGTAGTGCAGGCACTAGATGGGCAGCTCCCCATCTCACCAGAGAGTGAGTGCCACCCACCTATTAATGGGCTGTCCACCTCCTGCTGCTGCTCCCCATCCATCCTGGTCTGCCCAGAGCTCCCTGGAGTCAGCCTGTCTCTCTTCAAATAATGGCTGTCCAGGGTCTGAAGACAGAGGCCTGCCCCTAAATCTGCTTGTCTCCACTCTGGAGGTCCCCAGCTCCTGTAACCAGCCCTCAGACTCAGGACAGACTTTGCCCACTTTTTCCCTCATGGTCACCCTCCTCTGTGTGCCATGCACTGCACCAAGGAGTGCAGGTCTCTCGCTCCCTCTGAAAGAAGGGGTCACTAAGCCCACTTACAAATGAGACAACTGAGGCTGAGAGGTTGTCACCTGCCCGAGGTCTCCTAGTCGTTAGGTGGTAGAGCCGGACTCAAGCCCAGGTCTTTCTTCCTAACACTCTACCTTCTTTGTAAATGAGTAGATCAGAGGAGGCAAAGAGAGAACCTTCCAGCCCCAGGCCTGGTGTGGTGTCCTCACCCACCTTCCCTGGCCTCTCTTCTGCTTCCTTATTCTGCCTTCGTACTACAGTGGATGGAGGGGACAAGCGCCTCAGACTCTGGCCCCCTCCGGCCCTTGGGTGAGGGAGAGGGCGTGTGCCTAAGCTGCTTCTCTCCATCCCCTCCTTCTCTGGGCTCTCTTGGCGGCAGGGCTGTGCAGCAGGAGCTCTGGCACTTCCCTGACTGCTTTGGCCTTTGAAGAGGATAATTCAAGATGAATATGCTGGCGTCCGGCTGGAGTGAGATGGAGGGATTATTGAGTGTTGAACCTGCTTCGCCACATCAGCTGCTTTATGAGCTCTCTAGAGAAACCCTATGTTGTAGATAACTCAGCCCTGACAGGCGGGGGGCAGCGTCTGTCTTCCACGTTCCCTCAGTGAGCAGTGCTGACGGGGCCCAGGCACCCCGCTCACCCTGTCTGGGTA
>NW_011888983.1:2655994-2657557 GCF_000151845.1 Pteropus vampyrus
CTGGTGTGGTGTCCTCACCCACCTTCCCTGGCCTCTCTTCTGCTTCCTTATTCTGCCTTCGTACTACAGTGGATGGAGGGGACAAGCGCCTCAGACTCTGGCCCCCTCCAGCCCTTGGGTGAGGGAGAGGGCGTGTGCCTAAGCTGCTTCTCTCCATCCCCTCCTTCTCTGGGCTCTCTTGGCGGCAGGGCTGTGCAGCAGGAGCTCTGGCACTTCCCTGACTGCTTTGGCCTTTGAAGAGGATAATTCAAGATGAATATGCTGGCGTCCGGCTGGAGTGAGATGGAGGGATTATTGAGTGTTGAACCTGCTTCGCCACATCAGCTGCTTTATGAGCTCTCTAGAGAAACCCTATGTTGTAGATAACTCAGCCCTGACAGGCGGGGGGCAGCGTCTGTCTTCCACGTTCCCTCAGTGAGCAGTGCTGACGGGGCCCAGGCACCCCGCTCACCCTGTCTGGGTACCCAGAAGCAGCTTCTGGCCTCATTGCAATGCAAGTCATTGTCCCTCCTGCTTCGTTCACTCTAAGCTGCCCTGGAATGTGGGGTGAGGGCAGTGCTGCCCACCTGGTGGGTCTCTGTGTTGGCCTCTGGCTCCAGGCTGCCTTGGACAGTTCAGGTAGAGTGGAGGCAAGGAGACCAGAGCCTTGAAACAAATCTCTTTGATCTCTCTGGGGGCAGCCCAGCCCCATTGCTAGGGACACTGTCTCTGCAGGTTGGCAAGTTCCCCTGCAGATTAGAGCAGTTCTGTGGTGCGGGGACTTGGTACACTATGGGGGAGGTGTCCTCGTGGGATCAGCCTTGCTTGATGTTGACACACAAGGGCACGAGAACAGGGGAGCAAAGCCCCTTGTGGGGCCTTGACAGCACAGCTCAGCCTGGGGCCCCTGGGTGTTTGTCCTAATCGGTCCCTCCTGCAGCCCCATGGCATGCCAGGGGCCATCTAGGGTGGAGCCGGCCAACAGACAAGTTGTAAATTCTTTGAGGGCAGGGACCTTGTCTTAAAGTCTTGTTTAGTGAGTCGCCTGGAAAGTGCAGTCAGCCGACAAGGAGCACTGATGACCTTTCTCAGTGGCCCCTGCGAAGCCTGGCACGGGGAGTGGCACACAGGTGGCACCTGTTCTGTGTGTTATGCCTTACGCATCTGTCCCAGCCCAAGAGCAGATTTATCCCTGGTCTGTGACAGCCTTAGGTCAGGAAAGCCTTTCTGAGAGAGAGGCATCCAGGAGGGGAAATGGCAGTGAGGCACACTACATACACAAGGGATAGCTCAGGTGGCAGGCACTTCCCTGTGGCAGGGGTCCAGAGTACTAATAGTTGGTGCCGTGGGGATGGGAGTGATCCAGTGCCAGCACCAGCATTCTGTCATTTTTAACACAATCCACGTCTCCTCCATCCTCACTCATCTCTGTGCCCTGTCATTATCACAGGACTAGGAGTGTGATGGCAGAGACTGGGGATGAAAACAACTTTTCCATGTAATTGATCCTAAGGACAACCCCTAACTGCCCCCACTATGTAAATGAGGAGGCGTTAGTGACCTGTCCATAGTCAAAGGGCCCCT
>NW_011888983.1:2657607-2661800 GCF_000151845.1 Pteropus vampyrus
GCATCTGTCCCAGCCCAAGAGCAGATTTATCCCTGGTCTGTGACAGCCTTAGGTCAGGAAAGCCTTTCTGAGAGAGAGGCATCCAGGAGGGGAAATGGCAGTGAGGCACACTACATACACAAGGGATAGCTCAGGTGGCAGGCACTTCCCTGTGGCAGGGGTCCAGAGTACTAATAGTTGGTGCCGTGGGGATGGGAGTGATCCAGTGCCAGCACCAGCATTCTGTCATTTTTAACACAATCCACGTCTCCTCCATCCTCACTCATCTCTGTGCCCTGTCATTATCACAGGACTAGGAGTGTGATGGCAGAGACTGGGGATGAAAACAACTTTTCCATGTAATTGATCCTAAGGACAACCCCTAACTGCCCCCACTATGTAAATGAGGAGGCGTTAGTGACCTGTCCATAGTCAAAGGGCCCCTTCATTGTCAGTGCCAAGGTTTGAACCCGAGCATCTGACCCCCAGGGCAGGTCTGGCTCCATTCCCCCTGTGTGCCCTGGAGTAAACTGCTCAGTCTTCAGGCCTCAGTTTCTTCTTCTTGTAAAGTTAGGATAACGGGCCTCTCCCATTGTGTTCTTTCCCTCCCACCAGCAGTGCAGAACCCCTGGAGGGCTTGTCACAACACAGATGGCCACCCACATCCTCTGAGTTTCCGAGTCAGTAGGGTTGGCCTGGGGCCTGAGAATTTGCATTTCCACCAAGTTCTTAGATAATGCAGTTGGAAGCCTGGGGACCCTAGTGGGAGACCACTGCACTCACCATGCTGCTTCTCAACATCTGGAATTGGCTCCCAAGCCTGCTCAGTTCACAGCCCTGGTGGCGTCTGTCCTAGGGACATTGGGCCGGGCTCCCCAGGTGCCGTCTCTTGCCTGCCTGACCATCTTGCAGGTGCCTTTACTGGAACACCTCCTGTGCTCTCTACACCTCAGCTGGGGCTCATTCTGGGGTAATAGATGTGTGAATTAAGAGAGCGCGGGAGGAGGATGAGAAATTCAGGAGGGCCGCTTGCCCCCAGCCCCGCCTCTTGTGTTTACACAGAGTGGCCTCTCAGCAGCGGACATAATTACTCCTGACGGCCTTCATTAAAAGCTCTGGAGCAATTTACAGTCAATTAAGGAGAAGGGAGCTGCTTCCCTCCTCAGGCGCCCCCTCCCCCATCTGCTTCAAGGGAATCCTGCCCAGGGAGATGTGGGTCTGGTGGAGGGGTGGATGTTTCCAGCCCAGAGCAGGGAAGAGTGAACCCGCTGTCCTCACAGTCAACAGCCAAGCCATCCATCACTAGCTCTTGGCCGAGCACTCCCAGCGTGGTATTTGAGGCCCAGAGCTAGAGGAAGGCGCTCTGAGCCTTGGCCCTGCCTCGACCATGCTGAAGCCCCCACCAGGTCCTTCACCTCTGGGAACCCATTTTCTCACCTATACAATGCGGGCTGGCCCTGTGTACTTTACAGAGCTGTTGTGATTGTCGAGTGAAATGATGAATATGGTGAGCACAGGGCCCGGGCCCACCAGGTGCTTGGTGGCAGGGATGGTAACTCCTGTCCTGCCTGGGGAAACTCACCTGCACAGATGCTTTGTAAAAGCAAAAGTCTGTTCGGATGTTGGCAGCTCAATGTCCCCGTGAGCCTGGTCACACCCTGCCTAACTCTTTGGACAAAGAAAACTAGAAGACACTCACGGGGAGTGCCTAGGCAGGACCCCTGATCTCAGAGAGCCTTGGATCCAAGTGCGAGCAAACTCTAACTTTGCCTGAAGGCCAATTTAGGAAAATTAAGATATCTACCAGCTGCATTTCCCTCCATCTAAAATGCAAATAGCCTCACCGAGTGTCACAGGGGGCAGTGGGTGGGGAGGACAATCTATATTTTTACAATTTGGATTATCTACTTTATTGACTAGAACTATGTCAATGAGAAAAGTGGCACTGCTTTTTCATTCCAACAATATAAATATCTGAGTCTATTTGCGAAGTGGCAATAAGGAAGCTGCATTCTGAAATTAGATTAGGGGCCACATTGAGAAAACAGGCTGCTTGTGAGCCCTGGGATGCTGTCCCTTTTCCAACATGGCACCCTCATTTGGTGAGATGACATGGGCTATAACATATGACATGTGACATAGACCCAGCACAGAGCCTGGCACACCATCAAGGCTGGTTCATGCCAGCCTGCCCCCTCCCAGTTGGCAACAAGTGTTGCCTTTTCCTTGCCAGTTATTTTCTTTCTGTCCAGTCCTCTGCCATGAAAAGAATAATGAGGAATGAGGACAGGGTCATCCTCTCTCCCTCCCCAACACCATTCCTCATCTTCAAGAGGTCCCCTTTCTCAGCCCCTCTGTCTGGCTCTGCAAGAGGTGTGTGAGTGGCAGGGAAGGCAGGACAAAAGGTGGCGGAAACTAGCATTCTCTTACCAGCCAACTCTCCTGCCAGTCTTTGTCCGTAAATCAGGATGTTGACTCGTGACCAAGCATCAGTGGGTGTAAAGTCTCCGGGGTGTCCAAGAGCCAGGACCCTCGAGGTCAAAGGCGTCTTCAAGTTAGAACTGCTCTGTTTTGCCTGAAGTTTTTTTTCTGAGTTCCTCATTCTCTCCCCTTTGATTTGGTAGGGGCAATGTCCTGCCATCAGCAGATCAAAGCTCAGGCCTGCTGGGGGGTTTCTTACATTGTCACTTTTTTCTGAGGAAGGTGTATCCATGTCTACCCACCACCCTATCTTGAGGCCTCATTAGAATATTTTAACTTAACCAGCACATTTAGTACTTTGTGTCAATAACTGCTGAAAGCTCTTTTAATCCTATAACAACTCCACGAGGAAGGTGCTATTATTATCATTCCTACTTTATAGATGGGGAAACTGAGGTAAATAATTGTAGTGACTTGCCCAAGATCATACAGCTGGTGAGCAGAGGTGGAGCTGGGATTTGAACTCTGGAACCAGCAACTAGCCTCTAAACCAGTGTGTTCTGCTACCTCTACATAATAGTAATGACAGTAGTAATCACAGCTTCTATATATTGAGCACCTGTGAGGTGCCAGGCACTTTGTACACATTATTGTATCAAATCTTTATAATAACCCATCAGGTAGATATTTATGTCTCTATGTAACAGATGAGAAAACTGAGGCTCAGAGAAAACAGTTAACTTGCTCATAGTCACAGAAGCAATTGACAGTGGAAGCAAGACCAAAATCCAGGGAAGCTTGTCAGTGAGTCCCAGCTGATCCCGTTGTGTCTCCTGGATGATCTGGCTCTGGAGAAGAGGGGTCTCATGAGACCTGCCAGTTATCTGTGATGAGGACTTGTCTCCAGAAGCAATTTTGCTCAGCCCCACTGTGCCAGAGCCTGGGCAAAGGACTCGCCTTCGCAGTTCTGGGCGATGCCGAGTGTGAGGGGTGGGGGTTGGGGAGGAGGATGGTTGAGCAGAGGAGGAGGAGGATGACAGTAGTGCAGGACAACAGGACCTGCTGTGGACAATTGATTGTTGATCCTGGTCATGTGTCTCCTGTGCCCCTCACTTGTGGCAGTGAGCACTCCTTGCCAGTTATACTGAAAGTTAATGACAGGACAGTAAGTTACCCAAAGCACCCTTCTACTGGATTCAAATCACCTTCCCTTTTGTCCTTCCATTTCTGTTCCATAGAGTCAATGAGAGCTGTCACTGATGGAGGGTCAACTAGGTGCCAAGGCTTTATTTGCATTATTTCACTCAGTCCTTAAAAGCACCCAGGACAAGGGCACTGTAATCCTATCTTCATTCTTTTCTGTACGAAATACTTCAAGCACACGGAAAAATATAGTGCTGTGTTGTCCAAATCAGTAGCCACTAGTTGCAAGTGGCTATTTAAATTCACATTAATTATAGTTAAATAAAAATATAAAACTCTTCTCTTATTCACACTGGCCACATTTCAAGTGTTCAGTAGCCACCTGCATGGAGTGGCTATTGTATTGGACAGCACAGAGAATGTTTCTGTGATTGCAGCAAATTTGGTTGAACAGTACTGGTAGTTTCTCTGTTTTCAAATGAGCAACTCAACAGCCTGCCCACAGTCACTCAGCTGGGGACAGGCAGCCTCTCTGGGGAACGCCTGGGCTCTAGACCACTGTTCTCCACGCCTGACCATCACCACCCCCCCATGTCCTAAGGGCAAAGAACATTCTCTCCAGGTAGCAGCTTCAGGTACAAAGAAGCAGC
>NW_011888983.1:2661850-2663977 GCF_000151845.1 Pteropus vampyrus
AGAGGAGGAGGAGGATGACAGTAGTGCAGGACAACAGGACCTGCTGTGGACAATTGATTGTTGATCCTGGTCATGTGTCTCCTGTGCCCCTCACTTGTGGCAGTGAGCACTCCTTGCCAGTTACACTGAAAGTTAATGACAGGACAGTAAGTTACCCAAAGCACCCTTCTACTGGATTCAAATCACCTTCCCTTTTGTCCTTCCATTTCTGTTCCATAGAGTCAATGAGAGCTGTCACTGATGGAGGGTCAACTAGATGCCAAGGCTTTATTTGCATTATTTCACTCAGTCCTTAAAAGCACCCAGGACAAGGGCACTGTAATCCTATCTTCATTCTTTTCTGTACGAAATACTTCAAGCACACGGAAAAATATAGTGCTGTGTTGTCCAAATCAGTAGCCACTAGTTGCAAGTGGCTATTTAAATTCACATTAATTATAGTTAAATAAAAATATAAAACTCTTCTCTTATTCACACTGGCCACATTTCAAGTGTTCAGTAGCCACCTGCATGGAGTGGCTATTGTATTGGACAGCACAGAGAATGTTTCTGTGATTGCAGCAAATTTGGTTGAACAGTACTGGTAGTTTCTCTGTTTTCAAATGAGCAACTCAACAGCCTGCCCACAGTCACTCAGCTGGGGACAGGCAGCCTCTCTGGGGAACGCCTGGGCTCTAGACCACTGTTCTCCACGCCTGACCATCACCACCCCCCCATGTCCTAAGGGCAAAGAACATTCTCTCCAGGTAGCAGCTTCAGGTACAAAGAAGCAGCATGACCTACTCAAGGTTGAGAGGCTGGAGTTGATGCGGTAATAGAAACCAAGGGCTCTGAGTCATCGAGTGCCACCCAGCTCTCAGGATCCTAGCGAGGTCAGCTCAGAGCGGGGGGCCTGTGGGCGATGTGCCCACCCTTGGCCAGAGGCAGCCTCTGCTGGTTATGAATTTTTACGGCTGTTTACCTGGTGTTGTTCTGTCCAGGAATGAAATAACTCTCTTCACAGCCACTATGAATTCTTTGCTTCCCTGGGGGGAAAAAAAACAGCCCCAGTGATTGGAACATTGTCTGCAGTCCTGTCAGGTAGCTGGCAGTGAATGACAGGTGAGAGAAAGCAAACGGCTGAAAGCCATTACCCTCTTATTTCAGTGGACCTAGAAAAATAGTCATAAATTAGTGCCATGTGCTGAACGAGGGGAGAAGAAAAAACATGAAAAAAAATAAATAAATAAAAATAAAACCGTGCTCCCTGAGAAAGTCATAATTTTCCTCCTGAGGATGGGAGGGGTAGGATGTTCAGAAGTAAATGTCGCCCCACCTCGGCTGGTTGGCTCCTGCTGCCGCGCCCTGGAGACAGTCACAGCACCACAGGCCCATTCCGTAAAGCAGGGGACTTAGCTTCCCCTCCCCTTCCAGGGCCACCTCCTGCAGTGTGTGCATGTCCCTGTGTGAGTGCGTATGTACGGATGTGTCCTTGTGGGGTGAGCTCTGGGGTTATTATCACTTAAAGGACATTAGCTCTTTTTTCTTTGTGGCACCAAATGTGTTTCTTTGTGGCTGATGGTAGGAGGAGGTGTGAGGAGGGGCTGGCATGAAACAAAATGGCTGAATGAGGCACTTTGGAAGCCCCAGAAAGGGTATCTGGGCTTCTGGGGACAGCCATCTAATTTCAGTGAGTTAAGCTTATGAATATAAAAATGCGAACTTGAATAAGAACATTTTGTGGGTGGGTGGATAATGTGTACCAGTGGTCCTCAGACTTTGGCATGTATCACCATCCTCTGGAAGGCTTGCTGAAACAGACTACTGGGCCCCATCCCCAGAGTTTCTGATTCAGCAGGTCTGGGGTGGAGCCTGAGAACTTGCATTTCTCACTAGTTTCCAGGTGATGTTGATGATGCTGGTCTGGGGACCACCCTTCGAGAACCACTGATGCACACCTTCAACAAAGTCCTTTAATGAATCCCCAGTACCACAAGCCTGTGAAGTTGAGTGAGGCGTAGTATAGTGCATGGTTAAGAGCATGGGAGCTGACTGCTGGAGTTCAAAGCCTGACTGCCACCTACCACCTGTGAGCCCTGAGGCAAGTGACTTAACCTCTCTGAGCTTGGGCTTTCTCATCCATAAAGT
>NW_011888983.1:2665357-2667452 GCF_000151845.1 Pteropus vampyrus
GCTGGCTCTCAGGGGTTATCCTTCTCCTAGGCTCTTTCTCTGTGGGCCTGAGGAAAGCTCAGCAGCTCCCTTGACCCCTAAGAGCCCCAAAACAGGCTTATGTCTCTTCCATCCTAAAACACAGCCTCCTGGACCTTGGGTCACCCTCCAGCAACTTTCATTCCTTTTCCATTCAAACTCCTTTTAAAAAACAAACTTTTCTACAGTGTTATTGATGTTTAATTGACATATGAAAATGACACCATTTAAAGTACATAATTGGTAATTTTGAGATATGTGTATACCCTTGAAATCATCACCACAATCAAGATACATATCCATCACCCCCCGCAAAGTTTTCTCATACCCCTTAGTAAGCCCCTCTTTCCACCCCTCCCACACTCTCCCTCCCCAGGTGACTACTGATCTACTTTCTGTCTCTATAGATTAGTTTGCATTTTCCAGAATTGTATGTAAACGGGCTAATACCGCATGTATTTTTTCTGTCTTCTTTTGCTCAGTGTAATTATTTTGAGATCCATTCGTATCATTGTATCAATAGTTCGTTCATTCCTCATATTGTTGAATTGGTATTCCATTGTAAAGATATACCACGATTTGTCTATTTATTCACGTGTTGTTGGACATTTGGCTTGTTTCCAGTTTATGGCTAATCCAAATAAGGCTGCAATGAACATTCATGTACTTTATGTGGACATAACACTTTTATTTCTCTTGGGAAAATATCTAGGAGTGGAATTGCTAAATCGTATGTACACGTTGAACTTCTTAAGAAACTACCGAACTGTTTTTCAAAGTGGTTGTGTCCTATTTCCCAGTTGCTCCACTTCCCTGCACTTGGCATGGGAGGTCTTTTTTTAATTGTGGTAAAATATACATCACATAAAATTTACCGTTTTAACCCTTTTTAAGTATACAGCTCAGTGGTATTAAGTATTTTCACAATGTTGTGCAACCATCACTACCGTTTCCAGAACATTTTTACTTTCCCAAACAGAAACTCTGTACCCGTTAAACAGTAACTCTCCATTCTCCCTTCCCCCAGCCCCTGATAGCCTCTGTTATGGAAGGGGTTTTTAATTTTAGTCATTCTAGTAGGTGTGTGGTGGTAGCTCATGGTGATTTTTAATTTTCATTTTCTTAAAGACTAACGATGTTGAGCATCTTTTCACGTATTTATTTGCCATTCACATATCCACTCTGGAGCGGAGGCTTTTCAAATCTTTGACTATTTTCGCAAAACGAGTTGTTTGTTTACTTGTTATTGAGTTTTAAGAGTTCTTTTATATTCTAGATAGGAGTCCTTTATCTGATGTGTGATTTGCAAATATTTTCTCCTACTCTGTGGCTTGTCTTCATTGTCTTGGCAGTGGCTTTTGAAGAGCAGAGTTTTAATTTTATGGATTGTGCAACCAGCTTTCTCGATGGGGTGGTCTACACTCTCTCACTCTTGACTTCAGTCCCCTGTTTCCCCCCCCACTCTCTGCAGCCCAGCTCCTGCTCCCACAGTCCACTGACATGGCTCACACTAAAGCTAGCCAGTAGCCTTCCCCTTGCCCAGTCCTGTTGGGCAGTTTTCAGACCTTACCTCCCAGACTCTCTACTGGGTTTGACCTTG
This sequence comes from Pteropus vampyrus, assembly GCF_000151845.1. Lineage (NCBI taxonomy): Eukaryota > Metazoa > Chordata > Mammalia > Chiroptera > Pteropodidae > Pteropus > Pteropus vampyrus. The sequence goes on from NW_011888983.1 coordinate 2,666,976, forward strand.
CAGGTACTCATGACCTAACTCACTGCTCTCAGGTGCCCTCCTGCTTCTCTCTGACCTCTGTGACAGTTCCTCTTTGGTCTCCTCCCACTCAGCAGTGCTGCTTCCTAGGAAAGCACCCTCTGCCTCCATGGTGAAATTTCCTTTCCTGTTGTTCCATGGCCACCCCCTGGCCAATGATATCCAGGTGGCCACCTCTTCCAGCTCAGGATATGTGGGCCCAAGTGTGCCCTGGCAACTGCACTGAAAGGGCCAGAGGCTCCTCCACTTGTCTTGGCCCCATGGGAACTCCTCGAACCTGCTCACACTCCACTGTTTCCTGCCTCAGCACCTTGTTCATACAGTTCCTGCTGCCCAATGTGCTCTTTCTAGGTTTCCTTTCCTCTTTCTTTTCCTTCATCCATCTTATGATGTCTCTCTTCCATGAAGCCTTCCTGGAGTTCCTTTATGGTCTATCCCTTGGCCTCTTATGGCCTGTGA
>NW_011888983.1:2667502-2674147 GCF_000151845.1 Pteropus vampyrus
CAAAACGAGTTGTTTGTTTACTTGTTATTGAGTTTTAAGAGTTCTTTTATATTCTAGATAGGAGTCCTTTATCTGATGTGTGATTTGCAAATATTTTCTCCTACTCTGTGGCTTGTCTTCATTGTCTTGGCAGTGGCTTTTGAAGAGCAGAGTTTTAATTTTATGGATTGTGCAACCAGCTTTCTCGATGGGGTGGTCTACACTCTCTCACTCTTGACTTCAGTCCCCTGTTTCCCCCCCCACTCTCTGCAGCCCAGCTCCTGCTCCCACAGTCCACTGACATGGCTCACACTAAAGCTAGCCAGTAGCCTTCCCCTTGCCCAGTCCTGTTGGGCAGTTTTCAGACCTTACCTCCCAGACTCTCTACTGGGTTTGACCTTGCAGGTACTCATGACCTAACTCACTGCTCTCAGGTGCCCTCCTGCTTCTCTCTGACCTCTGTGACAGTTCCTCTTTGGTCTCCTCCCACTCAGCAGTGCTGCTTCCTAGGAAAGCACCCTCTGCCTCCATGGTGAAATTTCCTTTCCTGTTGTTCCATGGCCACCTCCTGGCCAATGATATCCAGGTGGCCACCTCTTCCAGCTCAGGATATGTGGGCCCACGTGTGCCCTGGCAACTGCACTGAAAGGGCCAGAGGCTCCTCCACTTGTCTTGGCCCCATGGGAACTCCTCGAACCTGCTCACACTCCACTGTTTCCTGCCTCAGCACCTTGTTCATACAGTTCCTGCTGCCCAATGTGCTCTTTCTAGGTTTCCTTTCCTCTTTCTTTTCCTTCATCCATCTTATGATGTCTCTCTTCCATGAAGCCTTCCTGGAGTTCCTTTATGGTCTATCCCTTGGCCTCTTATGGCCTGTGATACAGCCTAGTACCTATCACATTACATAGAAATGCTCTGTTTATGTGTTTATTCCCTTCACTAGGCAGTAATTGCTTTGAGGGCTGATGTGGCTTCCAATCTGTGTTCATATCCCCCACATCTCAGGTGTGCCTAGGATGAATTCGGTTCTCAGTAAACGGTAGATGAATCAGTGTCAGGGCTGGGCGAGTCCTAAGCTTGTTTAGCCTCAGATCCATTCACAGGGAACTGCCCCTGGAAACTGCCTTACTGACTCCCAGGGCAGCTGGCTTCCGTTGGATTTTGCCAACAGGAGGCCCCTGGAGGAGGGGAGAAGCCAGAGTATTTCTTCCCCTCGCTCTCTCCTTGAGTGCTGGCTCCAGCTCTCACCAGGTCAGCACAGCCCTCAGGCTTTGGAAATTACACTTCCTCTCTTGTCCCTCTGGTGCAGAGCTGGCAGAGGTGGATTCCTGCCGTTCCTGATCCCTGGGTCACTGCACCATCATCCCCTGCTTGGCCTCTCAGCAACTCTGTCACCCATGTGACTGATTCCCTGAATTGGATTCCCTCTCTGCTCCACACGAACAGTGCTCTCTCTTCCTGGTCGGACCCTCTCAGACTTTTAGGGACTTGTCGGCAGGGTCCCCTCTGTTTGTACTGAGGACTGGCCCAGGAATCACTCACCCAGAGAAGGCATGGGTCAGTGGTAGACATACAGACTCAGGTTGCAGCTTGCTCTGCCCTCATCCTTTGGCCCTGAAGGTTCTGCCGGGTCCGCCACAGCCAAGCAAGGCCTGCATCCTTGTGCTGGGCTCACTGAGGGAGTGGTCAGTGGTGGATTGAACAGGCTGGCAGGACCTCTGCCTCCTGTGCTCTTGGCATGGCTCTTTATCTATTAAGCCTGCTGAGTGGTAAGAGCCAAAGTGGCCCCAGGTGGTGGGATAATAGCGTCTTTAATTGTGCCCGAATGAGATTAACTTCTTATCTGACAGTTTGACATCTTTATTATTATTAATGCCTGAATAATGCATTGTTATTTTTATAAACTCCATGGTGGCAAACATTTTTCCTTTATTTGGATTAAAAATAGATGTATCTGTTACTTTCCCTTATTACCCGGGCAGGACTCAGCTTCCCCGTCTGGGGAACAGGGACTGGGGTGAAGGGAAGACAAGTTACTTCCCAGGAGGCCTGAGGGATGAGGGACCAGAGCTGGTCACTTGGGAATGGCGTAGCCAGGGTCTTGGAGAGCTGAGGTCGCCAGTCCCTGCCTGGGAAGCTGGGGTCCTCCCGTGTGTCCCCCTGGCCAGAGAGGCAACATTCTAGGATGTAGAGTCTGGAGACTGTCCTAGGCAGTTTAAAGAGAAATGTCTTAGTGGCCCCAAATTGAAATTCAGGTTTTCCATAGTACTAAGCCAACTGAGAAAGAAAATGTAAAAAGTAAATAACTAGAAACACTCTGGAAGAACTCAGAGTCCCCTCTGCTTATTCGTTTGCTCATTCCTAAATATGTGTTGATCACCCATGGTGTTAGATGCTGGATGTCCTATGCTGTGCTCACTGAGGGAGTGGTCAGTGGTGCCTTTTTTGGGGAATGGCATTGAGGAGAGACACAGAGTAATACAGAGGTTATGAGCATGGCTATGGAGTCAGACTGCCTGGTTTCCAATCCTGCTACTCATATGTCGCAAGGCAAGTTACTGAACGACCCCAAGCCTCATTTTCCTCTTCTGTAAAATGGAGATAATGGAAGAATTTTCTTCCAGGGTTTTGGAGGCATTAAATATGTGTGAAACCATTTAATACACTGCCTGGGACACATAACAGCCAAATAATATTAAAGGTAGTTATAGGTGAAGGCTCACTGGCCCTGGCGCCAGCTGTCACCACTGGTTGGCCTGGGGATTCCAGAAGCATCTCTCCTGTGAGGATAGGCCTTGCAGAATGATGGCTGGAGGGTCAGGTGAGCCCTGGGAGGGAATGCTCATAGCCTTGCCCCAAGGGTGAGAGCTGCAGCAGGACTGTGCTCCAGAGAGCCTTGTGTCTCCTCCCCAGTGACCCTTTATCCACTCTCAGTCCCTCTGTCACCTCCACTTACCCAGGCGTTAGCCCTGCTGACAAGGTCAATAATACCTCCATCTCGGAGAGCTGGCGCCAACATCTTTATCAAAGCCAATATTAATTTTCACTAATTAGGAGCTGCCACTAATGAGCGTCACAGCTAATTTAGCTCATCTATAACCCAGGAATGGCACCGCTCGCATGCCAGGCTCCGGAGTCCAGGATGCCGGCTCCCGCTGCCTCCCCTGCCCCCTGGACGCAGTGCTGGGGCACCAGCTGCTAGTGTAGCCTGCACTGCCAAGCCACCAGGCCAGCTTGTTCTGCCCTGGGTCCAGTGGCCCCTTCCTCCAGGGAGTCCCCCAGGTGAGGCCAACGGGGCGAATTTCTCAGGGATGGGTCACAGTGTGTGCTGACAATCCTGAATCTGGAGGCTTCCTATTAGGAAGGCTCTGGCTCCATTCTAATGTCTCTGCCGCCTCCTCCAGAAAGCCTTCAGAGACTGCCTCAGTCCAAGGAGCCCTTTCCTCTCTCGGAGAGCCCAGCCTTCATTGGCCAACATCGGCAGCTAATCAAGGCCTGTCTATGATTTTGTTTGTCAGGGTGCCTTTTCCTGGGAGACAGTAGAGTATGGTGGTCAGAATATGGGCCCTGAATTCTGACAACTAGTGACCATTAGACTTATGCTTCACTTTCTTCTTTGGTGAAATGGGGGAAGTAACATTACTCGTAGGGCCTTTGTGACAGTGAGGTGAACTAGTGCATTAGCTGATATCATCGCTCTTTCCCACTGTGGTTTTAGTACCACATGCATAAGTCTTGCCTCTTCTTTATCCATCCTTGTTTCCCACTCATGCCTAGTACTGGGCTTTCCTCAGAGCAAACAGCAGGTTGAGAGCCTGGCTGACAGGCTAAGCCCCCAGTGCGGCGCCAGAGATTGAATGGACTCAGACTCTTACTTCTCTTCTCTGAGCCTTAGTTTCTCCATTCGTAAAATGGGGCCATTGCCTGGTCAGCCTCTGAGGGCCCTCTCAGCTTTTCTATTCTGTGACCCTGCAGGCTCTGGGTAAATATTTAGTGAATGGATGGATGTTGACCTCTGCCCCTCACTAGGAAGACTGGAGCGGTGATTGATTTCTCCTCCAGGCCTCTCAGGGCAGCTTCAAGCTCTCAGGTGGGTCCTGAGATCAGAAGCTGGTCTGAGCTTGTGCAACCTTGGAGCAGGGCCACTTTGCCTGGGGGAGGCATAGCTCTCTTCCCCTCGCCATCCCCCAAGCCATCACTTTCAGAGAGCCAGAGAGGTGGTTCATGTGGCTCAGCCTTTGGGCACGCAGTGGCATCCCTAGGAGCTGCCCACAAGCATCCTCTGCCCCTTTGTCCTCCCATGGCCCTCCTCGGTACCTCCTAGCCATGTGTGAACACATTTGAGGATCCTGGTGTGGAGGGAGGGTGGGAAGGGAGGGAGTGTGTAGGCTAGGGGCTCAGACTCTCATTTGGAGATGTTTTATTTCTGCCTCCTTTTCTCTGTTTCTTTCTATGAAGCCTGAGCTCTTGCCCCAGAGGGGGAGGGCCCAGGAGGGCGGGCGAGGACATCTTTTTTGCACTTATCACCTCCTAAAAGCGACCTTCAGGCCGAGCCAACTTTGGGGGAAGTGCCTTCAGCCGTGACAGATTTGCCTATAAATCTTCGATATTAATGCCTGGTTCCCAAGGTCTGTCATTCTGTATGCCCGCGTGACAAGCGAAAACAGTACATGGCCCATCTGTCACCCAAGGGATCCCCGCCCCCAGCTGGCTTTATCTGAGGAGGGGTGTGGGCTAGGGGGCAGGGGTATGAAGAAGAGGAGAGGGTGGGGGAAGATTTGGCCAGTGACAGGAGGTAAAGATTGCAGCTGACAGCCTGGAGTGCAGGACTTGAGGGGCAGAGGCTGGAATCTCAGGGTGAGCAGGCCCTGGTTTCAAACCTGGGTTCCAGAAGCCTGGAAGTGGGTGGGAAGAACATCAGCCTGGGTTTAGCTCTGGCTTTAAAATAAAAGTTGGGGCCTGAGTTTAGCTCTGGCTTTAAAATAAAAGGGTAGTTGAGATGATTTCCAAAACCCTCTGCCCTTCTGGTTGTGAGCCTAGTGGCTTACAAACAAACCTTTGGTGATTTGTTTGATGGGAACTAAGTACAGCCGTGCACAGGCAATAGCACACACTGCAGGTGACTGCGTGAGGAGCCACAGAGGGGGAAGATGTGTCCCAAGCTCCAATTTGCTCTTCAGGGTTCTCAGGAGAGATTTGGGGCTGTAATAGACACTTCATGGCCAAATGGAAAATCACCTACTTGGCTGAGGGACAGAGGTGGCATCTGGAGGGGACACCAAACAGCTTAGGGAGAGTTTGTCTTCTAGGACTTGTCCCCCGTGTGCCTGTTTTAAAATTTATTTATTTATTTTTTTACTTTTGACCTCTATTGTGAAATATATCACATAGAACAGTGTATAGACCTCGATCATACATGTTAAAGAAATAAAACAAACACCTGTGTGATCTCATCCCAAGCACTGCTCCTCTTCCCATGCCCACTTGGGTGATTCCCTCATCCTCATGGGTGAGGACACCCCTCCTCTCAGTGCTCCTTCAGAGTGAGAACATTTTCCAAAAAAAGCCTGGAAAGATGCTCTGACGGAGAGGAACACTGAAAACATTGGGGCTGCTTTACTCTTGACCTTGAATGAGATCCTCTGTGCAGCATCCCACATGGCTGTCCTCTTCCACTGCTCTATCCTCTCTTCCAAAGCCCCCTCCTCCGTCTCTGACCATTCCTTCTTGGCCTTCCTCCCTGGCTCCTCTGAATGTCGATACTCCTCAGGCCTGTGTTCGGCCCACCTCCCCACTCCTTCTGCAACCTTTTCCTTCCTCCTCACCTCTCCCCTAGCTTCCCCTGCCACATGTAAGGTCCAGCTTTACAAACCACCTCGAGCTTATTCTCTCTTCTCCCAGAGTTCTAAACATGTATGTCCACCTCTTCTGGACCTCACCTGAGATATTCCTCAAGCACCTCAAACACAAGTCTAAATCAGAATTTGTTTCCTACCTATCTTCCAGAATTCATTAGTGGTACCAGATGCCTAAGCCAGAATTTTGCAAGTCAACTTTCCTGTTCCTAAGCCAATTTGATAAATAAATCACTAAGTTCTGAGATTTCTACCTGAAATGTCTCTCACACTGCCTGTTCTTTTCTTTCTAGGATGGGCTCTTACCATCTCTGCTTAGCCCAGGATTGGTAAAGCTCTTGCATTCATATCACATTTCTCTTATCCTGTGCCCCTGCCAGACATCATTAGTCAATCGGTGCACTTTTTCTTTTCTCAACATAATGCCCCAGGCGGCCACTACCAATCTATCAGAATTGGTGCATGAGATGAAAGGGATTCGCTATCCACGGCCTGGGTTTCATAACCTCCCGCCTAGCCTCCCTGCCTTCAGTGCCTGTCCACACAAACCTCTCTTTTACATGACTGCCAGAAGAATCTTTTTTAAAGTACAGATGAAGCTAGGTTATTTAAATATCTAATTAAATTTAAATTAATTACTTCAATTATTAATAATTATCTAACAATTCCACTTTAAAAATTCTTTCATAGCTATTGTTTAATGGCTATAGAGCTTCAGTTTTGCAGGATGAAGAGATCTGGAGACGGACGGTGGTGATGGTTGCACAATAATGTGAATGTGCTTAATGCCACCGAGCTCTACACTTAAAAA
>NW_011888983.1:2675427-2687830 GCF_000151845.1 Pteropus vampyrus
GTGTAAAGCAGACGTGCTAACCATTACACTATGGAGCCACCCCCTTTCATATTTTCTTAGAGCCCCTTCTTAATAAATGGCCATAAAAGGCTTTTTTCCCCCTCTCCTTTTTAAGAATGGAGAGGCTGGGCAGGCAGTGGGCTGGTTTATCTGTCCCCTTGGTTCTTATGTCTGTTCAATGGTCACATGGAGACTTGGCTTTGGGTTGGGGAGGGAAAGGAATGGCCATTTATGCCACATCCATTAGAAGGCAGGGACTTTCAGATGTGTTTCTTCACTTAATCCTCGGAGCAACCCTAAGAAGCAGGAGTGATTGTCCTCATTATATAGATGAGGCTCAGAGAGATTAAGTGCCTTTCCCAGGGTCACACAGCAGGTATGTAAAGGAGGCAGGATTCCAACTCACACATAGCTATCTCCCAAACCTTTTTCCTGATCTCTAACCTGCCCATATGAAGGAAGAGGGGAAGGGAGGGCTAATGTTGTTGGGGTTTCCCTATGCTCATCTTTTTCATCCTCTCTCCCCTCTCTCAAGAAGTGGTTTCTCTGACTTCCTTGGGAAGCCTGTAGGATGAAGCCTTCAGGAGGTTTGTCTAAGGGGTCGGGGAAAAGGTATGAGCTGAGTCCTTTAAGAGAGCAGGGGTCGGGAGAAAGGGGATGAAGCCAAGGATGAGCCTGCCTCTCTGCAGGGGTACTTTGTAAGGGGGCGAAGTGGATTCAGAGGAACCAGGACAGGTTCCGCTGAGCCGGGAACATGCCCCTTCTCCTGTCAATGCCAGAAATTTCACTATTAGGGTGTCATTCCTTCAGGTGTTTAAAATTTTGATTCTTTAAAAGATTAAGTGCTCCTCAGAAACATCACACCTTAAATAGTTATTGGGTCATGATTCACATGAGGTCCTGCCAGGGCATTAGAGAGTTGGGAGTCAGGTGAGGATCAGGGCTGGGGGTGCCAGTCAACCTGAGGGATGGGGAAAGACAGGGATGGAGAATAGGACCTGGGGGCCTGGAACAGGGGTTCAGGGAGGCGAGGGCACCGAAAGCACACATCGCTATGAGAGCAACACAAAAGGATCAAAGGAGTGTGTGTGTGTGTGTGTGTGTGTGTGTGTGTGTGTGTGTGTGTGTGTGTGCATGTGTGTATCCATGAGGGAACCCTCTATAGGGGCGTGGAGAGCCACTGGACAGAGACATAGCTGACATCATGTGCTTATCACTATCATCTCAGGGGCTTAACACAATAGATTTGTTTGTCGTTCACACAAAATGCAAGTTGGGCACCTGGCCTCTACACAGAAATTCAGTGACCAGGCTGCTTAGTCTCATGGCTCTACCGCCGTCTCAACATGTGACCTCTATAGTCCACCATGGCAAGGAAGGAAGAGTGAGAACTCGCCTCTGTTCCTCCATGTCTCCTGTGTCCAGACTCAATATATGGCCCACCCAGGTTTCAGGGTCTGGGAAAACGAGGGAGCACACAAGAGCATCAGGGAGTAGTAAATACATGTCTGCCGCAGATGGCCAGGCAAAACACAGGGTGTTCAATCCACAGCGTGTCTGCCCACACCTACATATTGTCATTGCTCTCTTGTTGTATCATGTAAGTTCTGCAGTAGTGTGTTCAGCAGGCATTTAAGAGAACCTACTGTGTCCCAGGATCTGCACTGGCTTGACAGTGGTAAGCAAGACACAACACTGCTGTCCTGGATCTGACAGTCTAGTGAGAGTCCACGTTAACAAAACCAACTCACGAATGAAGGTAAGACTGTATAGTGACAAGTGGTCTAAGGAAGAGGCACAGTCGGCTCTGCAGGCCTGTTCTAGGCAGGCAATCAGGGATGGATCCACTAAGGAAGTTGTGTCTGAGCTTAGACTTGAGGGACAACTTGGAGGTAACAAGACCAAAGGGAGGATGGAGGTGAGCGTCCCCAGAGGAGAGCAGCAGGAACAGAGGCAGAGGCAGGAGGGAGCTTTCGCCTGCACAAGGTATGTTACGGTTGGGCATCTGTGTCCCGGGAGCCGTGAAAAGCCATTGTCAGGTCTGATGAGGGGAAGGATGGGGTTGGATACTGAGTAGAAACCAGATTGGAGGACTGGAATGAGTGCAGGGTGACTAGTAGAAGGCAGTGATGGTGGCCCCTGCTCCCATAGGCAGAAGGATGTGGATGGGGTGTATTTGGGTGGTAGACTCGACAGCACTTGTTGATGGGCTGGCTGTTGGGGTGGTACATAAGGGAGGTAGTGCAATCGAGGGTGGCCTTTGGTTCTAGCTTTTGGAACTAGACAGGGATACCTTCTAGGGACCTTCTTTCCAAAGGAAAATGGGGTTCACTTTTAGCCTTTGGGTATCAAGCAGACATGTCAAGATGGCTTTGTAAAAATCTGTAACCTGACAGCCCAGAAACCTTGGGTTAATGTTGAGGTTGTGGGTGGGGACTTTGAGACCCCCAGGGAGCCCCACTTCCCAGTCTCGTCATTATCCAGCTACGGCCATGGTGGCAGCTCCATTTCCTTAGTCAGGGCCTGGACCTTGGCTGTGTTTGTGGGTGACCTGGCTTCTCCTGGGTGTCTGCAGCACCCCAGCACAGTTTAGGTCATGCCTCAAAGTGATGCTTTGATAAACAGATACAGTAAAAAGAGAAAGTTCTCTGCCCTCAGAGGGTACAGAGAAGCCGGGACGAGTGAAGGGGTAGGAGGTTTGAACTTGGGGGCTTACCTAAAATAGGCCAATGGCAGGCAGCCAGCTGCCCACTCACAGCTACCCTTGGGAGTCAGGAAACAGCAAAGAAAGGAGTATATGTTTAGGGACAAAAGGCCTCCACAGCCCCCAGGAAAGGGAGCAGGGCTCGGGAGAGAATCTGAATGGCACTGCTTCCTGGAGCTCTGATAAACTGGGGTCTTTGGGTCCTCTAGTGCCCTGGGGCAGGCCCTGACCTGTCATATCCCTCTGCTTGGGTGCCGGTCAGCAAATAGTTTAGTCAATACCAGCTTCTGTTTAAGCAATGAACAATTAAGGCTAGGAAGGAGAACTTTTTAAACAGGAAGCTGGGAAAGCACTGGAGAGGGCAGATAGGACAGAAGGACTTCTTGGATCAGTTTCTCTTCTGTGATTTGATCCCGAGCCATGCTCCAGAGACCAAGAGTTTCCTCTCACTCTCTAACTACTCAAGCTGAGTCTGAGGAGGTGGCTGTGGCAGGAACATCTAGGGCAGTTCTGTTTGAGGTCCTCTTCTTTGTAGGGGTAAACGGCTAAACAGGCTCCCGCAGGCCCGCAGCAAGGTGGGATACTCTCCCAGGCAGGGAGGAGTGCAACGCTGGGGCCTGTAGTGCATCTTGATTGTCTTAGGTCAGCTCGGTTGCTGAGAGGTGCTTCGAGAGCCTGGGCTGCCCTTGTCTGCAAGGGACAGGGGAGTCGGGGGCTGGCTTGAGTCCCCTTCCTAGCTATGCTCCCTGGAGGAGCAGGAGCTTGATGGAGCCCTAGTGCTCCCCACCACTAAGGCCTTATTCTAGCACCCCTGGGCTCCCAGGCTGGAGGGGAGCTTCCTTCTCTCTCTCTCCCTCCCCTCCTCTCCTTCTCTTCCTCTGCATTTCTTTATTTCTGCTGGCGCTGAACCTCCACAGTCCTGTCCTCTGACATCAGATCCCAGAATCCCTTGCAGGCCCACTCCCTCCTCATCTACCTCATCCTAAACAAGGAGAGGGACGTCTTTGTCTTCTCTCAGCCACAGCACTGCTCCAAAGTTGATGCCAGAAGTTTCTGGTCCCTTGGAAAACTTCCTTTTCTCTAGGCTGAGGTGGACAGCTGGGGCCAGGGGAGGGGGATGGACACCGCAGGCAGGGGAGAGGTTGCCTCCTCCACTCAGGGGACACCGGTGGGGTGGGAGCTCTAGTTCTCAGGACACAAAGGCCAGGCCATGCTGCTGGGCAGCTGAAGGGTCAGAGTATCATCCATGAGGCTGGGCTGATAGTTTATTTCAGATTTCTTACTTCCAAAAGGACCTGGGGGGATTAACAGGAAAAGCCTAGGACGACTGGAAACATGGAGGTAAAACATCGTGACATATCTGGGGAAGCCAAAGGATTAGGTTGTTTCGAGTTGAGCAGATTACAATATTTGGGGGCATCGCATTTGGCCCTAAATGTCCTGACGGTTAAATGCAAAAGGGAGCCGCACTGATGTGTTTCTAGGCAACAGAGAGCGTGCCCATTAATCTATGGAGGCAGTTTCTCTCCCTGGGAGGAAATCGCAAGCAGAAATTGATCATGTGGGTCTTAGTACGAAGGACACTGAGGGGCACGGTCTTCAGGGTCTTCCGTGGCAGTTTTGCAGACGATCGGAAACACTGCTCAGCACTGCTCCCGCATCCTGGCATTGACCATGGACAAAGGCGGGCCTAATGATCAGTCACAACACAGCAGTGGTCCAGATTCCACTCAGGGCCGGAGTCTGGCTTTCTGGGAAGCCCTCTTGATGTTAGGTAGTCCTTAGAACTTGATGACTTACCCCGGCACAACCTGACACTGTTCAGGCTCTGAAATCACACCCTCACACCTGCCATAGGTGATGGTCAGGATGCTTCCTAACTTTTCTGGCTTAGAACATGCTATGCTAAATGGACTCTGGCCTGCCATGGGGCTGAAGCGGGTCCCACAGACTCTCCGGTGGGAGGTTTGAATTCTCTGGGGAGGCGGCAGGGTGGTGGGATGGGGAGCATCTGGGGCAACAGCTCTTCATCAATTAGCATGTGGCATTTCAATGTTTTAACAACAGCCTGGCCGTACAGATGCATCCCAGTCGGATACCAGTCCTGCCCCTCCTTTTGTTCCTCCATGTGCTCTGTTCCCAGCATCCCTCATAAACCCAGGGACACACCATCTCTCTTCTACTCTGACAGTTTCTTCCAGGCACTCACTCCCACAAGCAAGTGTACTTTAATAATTACAACAATGAGAAGAAGGAGAAGAACCTCCCCTACTTTTTCCTGGGCCTTTGTCCACTGGGCCAGCCCCTAGGCTCAGCCCTTTATATAGATTATCTGACTTAATCTGTTCAGCAGTCTGTATCGTGGATGTGATTATCACATTCTATAGGAGAGGACACTGAGAGTTTAAATTCCAGTCCTGAGAGTAAGTAAAGCAAAAATCACTCTGTTAGTGTGTATGCTCACTTATGCACATTACCTGTGTGTGTTTTCACATTCATGCTCCTGCACACACACACGTGCATGCTTATGCATACATGCACAAACACACACCCACGCGTACTCTCGTACATGCACATTTTCACATCCTCACTGCCTGAGCCCCCAGAGGAAGCACTGGCTTTTGTCCTCCAGCTCTAGCGCTCCTGTCAAAGTCATGGTTTTGCAATCCTCTGCTGTTCCACACTTTCCACAACCAAAGAGCATGGCCGCAGTCTCTCAGGGCCTTTACTTGGATGCGGCAGCCAAGGGCCAGCGGCACAGTGGTCCCATTCCTCGCAGGTGAGAGGACGTGAGAACAGTCAGGCCATTCTTAAACATCTCTCCATGTCGTCCTCATTAATAACTGTAATGCCAGCATCACTCGCTCTTAAATAGCCTCATTTATCAACAAGCAATTTGCCGTGGCGAGGTGGCAGGGATGCAGATAAGCAGACAGGGCTGAGGTGCTTGCAAGACACCTGCCAAGTATCTTTCTCCCTCTCTATCTCCAGGGCAGCAGAAGAAAGAGGAGGCAGTGGGCAGGGAACTCAGCAAGAGGCATAAACCAGCCTGGAGAGAGGCTCTCAGAATCGCCTCTATTGCCAGACATGGAATGGACCCGTGTGGGCAGGTGTGGCTGCTGGCAGACCCCGCTCTCTCTGGGCCCCAGAGCTTGTGTGGTGCTCTTGTGTCCTAGAGGCACATGCCAGTCTGACAGCTCCTTCAGCTGGGAGTAGGACTGAGAGCCAGGTGGGAGCTGAGCTCTGCTCTGCCACTTCCTGGTGATGACCTTGGGGATGTAGTTTGACCAGCCAGTGTGTTGTCTATGAACATTAGTTGCAACGATGGGCATCCTTGTCTTGTTTCTGATCTTACAGGGCCCGTGTCTAAAGTTTTTCCTGTTAAGTATAACACCTGCTGTAGGTTTTTGGTGTATAGTTTCTATGGAGTTAAGGAGGTTCCCTTCTATTCCTAGTTTGCTGGGTTTTTATTACGAGTAGATGTTGGTCTTATAGGCATTAATACTCTTCACCTGCAAAATGAACACCATGTAGGCATTGAATAAGTAATTTACACAAAAGTTCTTATACACTTTAAAAAGCTATATTGTTTAGTGTGTTTCTGGCTGCAAGTTCAGAAAATTGGCTGACAGTGGTATAAACAAAGGGTCTAGTGTTTTCCAAATAGAGAGGGCTAAAGGTTGGCAGCTGCTGGAGTCAGTGGTTAGTGGATGAATGACACCATCAGAGAGCCAGGCTCTTTCTGTCTTTCACCATCCTTCCTGTGGTGACCTTTTGTCCTCAGGCTACCATAGCTGCAGACACCACCGCTGCCCCTTCATTCCAGGAATGAGTAAGAAAGAAAGATCCAAAGGCTTTTTCTTTGACTCATCTTTGAGAAGACAGTCCCACTTACTCCCAAGCAGACCTCTCTTTATATCTTATTGACCAGAATCAACCAAAGGGAGTGAGATGGTTTGACTGCTTCAGCTCAATCCTGATTCTGAGGCCAGTGATGGTGCTACCTCTCTGGGGTCAAGAATCCTTCACTGACTGGCTGCCTGAATAAATTGAGGTTGTGTGGGCAGAGAAGCAGTGTGTGAAGTGGGGTGGTCTGATTGCTGGGCAGGCATGTTGGCCTGTTGCCTCTTGGGTGGTGATAATTGGTTTGGAACCCATTGCTCTAGGCTGATCTCCCGACAACCCTGTGTCTTGCTTGCCCTAAGGATGCTCAGGTTCTGCGACATAGCCACATGAGCAGGAGGCATCGTCTGTGTTCTCAATGCTGGGATACATGGACCTAGCTGGCACACAAGTAGGCACAGATAAATCTGACTTATCTTTCTAGAGTGCTTATTTTATTTGACAATGGAATGGAGAAAGAAAAATGTTGCATTAAAATAAACATAAACATATTATGGAGTAGAATGCAGAATTTATATAGATTTTCAAGACAGGCCCCTGGATTCTAAGCCCCTTGAAGACAGGAGCCATATCTGCCCTGTTCAGTGTTATGTGGGCACTCATTGTAGATTTACTGAATGAATAAGTGAGCGAATTAAGATGTAAACAAGTAAAATATTAAACACAAGGCTTTGAATTAGTTTTATTTTTGTGGTCTGCTGCTTTAGACTCTATATGTCTAGGGTCTCCCAAGATAAAAGTTTCTTTCTCCTCTGAATCTAAGGATATTTTGTTTGCCGTGAATCACTGAATTAACAGATTATTTAATGGAGACTCCAGGTACTCTGAGAGTACAGAGGAGAAGGAGGCAGAGAGTGTGGGAATATCCGGGAAAGCTTCTTGGAGGAAGTGAGCCTTGAGCTGGGAAAGATGGGAAGGGAAAAGGGGAGAAGCACGAACAATGTCCCAGAGGAGGAGAGGAGTAGGGTGCTTTTGTAGCCTGGGCCAGCCCTAGAGTAGAGGGTGATGGGGGAGGACTGAGATTGGGTGAATGGCTGCAGGTAATGTGGCTTAAAGTAACAACACTGTCCATCAAAGTTTCCCCAAATATTATCTCACACCAGGCCTCCAACAGAGTGGGACAAGTATCATAGTCCTCATTTTATAGATAGAAAACGGAGGACCAGGACATAGCCATGGCTACATGGTAAGGGGGCAGCTGGACTTGAACCTGGCATAGCAATCTCTAACTCCTACTCTTGGACCACTTCTCATTGTCTTAGACCAGTTTCCTAGACTTTGAGATGGAGATTTGTATGTAGAAGGTTTATTGGGGTATGTAGGAGAGAGGGGGGCAGGATTGAGCAGAGGAGGAAGCAGGGCTTTGCCTCAGCTAAACCTCAGGGGAGCTCTGGGCCTGGGATGATCCAGATTGAGTCAGGGAGTCAGGCCTTTGTACCCTCCATCCATCACTCACTGGGCACAGAATGTACTGGAATGGGGCATCACCTTGGGCAAGGCATGTGCTCCGTACTCTTTCCCTATTGGCAGAAGTAGCCCCTCTCCCTCACCTCCCCAAAGCGCATCCTGAACACATTGTCCCCTCTGCCTGGAATGGTCCTCAATCCCTCTCACCTACAGAAATCTAGCATATCCTCCAAGTCCAGGTTCACATCATTTCCTTTAGCTCTAAAATCTACTATCAGAGATAGAGCAAATTGCAAGACAGCAGACTATCACTTGAATAAAAAAAGAGAGAGAGAGAGGAATAAAGTATATATAAATATATGTATATGTGTATACACATACATATGCTTGTGTATGCAAAAAAGCCATATCTGGAAAGATAAATAAGAAACCGCAAACAATGGATGCTTGCAAGGTTGGGACTGTGTGGGTAGGGGCTTTTTGTGCCTTTTGAATTTTGAATGACGTGAATTATTTAATAAAGTAAGATCAATCAAATAATTGTTAAAAACATGAAGGAGGAGGAGAATGGTTAAACTATTTGGTGTGGTAGGGCCTAGTTCCTCACTTTTCTCCATTGGGCCCCGTCGCCACTGTAATTAAATCATTTATGATATAATTATTTAGAGTCTGTCTCCACCCCCTGATCATAAGCCTAGTGAAGGCTGTCTTGTCCACCATGGTAACCCCGTGCCTAGCACACTCTAATGCACATTTAAGGATATCGAGTCTTATTCCTCTGGCTGTCTGCAACTTCTCCTCTCTCCTTCCCCCACCTCATGCATAAAAACAGCTTGCTTTCTTACCATTCTTTGCTTATTAATGCTCTTTATGATCACTTATGCAACCCGCCTAGAGGTCCTTTTCATAATATATCCACCCTGTGCACGAGGTGGAGAGTTTGCATACATAATGTGCAGGAGTCTGCATTCCCCAGGCCATGCTCCCTGCTCCTGTCTGTACCTTTTTAGGAACCTCAACTACTAACAGTAGTTAGTAGTGCCTACCCCATGCCCTGCAACAGAGCCAAGGTCAGGCTCTCTAGGGAATGGGGAGATGAACCACTGACATGTTATTTTATGTGGCTAAGTGCATGGTCTGATAGCAATGAGCACAAGTGTCTTTGGTGGTGGGTCAGGGAAGGCTCCCCACCTACCTCCCCAACCCCAGGAGATGTCTGGGCTAAAGCGTGGTGGAGAGGCATTTACTAGTAGAAAGATAGTGAAAGGCCATCCAGAAGGAGGAGCTTTGGCCTGGTACTTTCTCCTGAGTATAGGATGCTGTGAGTTTAGGTACAGGACTCAGAGAAAAAGACGAGAACCCTTCTGCCTAGGAATGAGTGCTGCCCACCAGGCCTGGGCCTTCGGGGCTGCTGGGTTTATCTGCAGAACCTTTTCCTAGTGCTGCCTTGGCTACTTTGGCATCCTTTACCATCATTTAGTTAGTCATTTGTCTGCCCCAGCTAATAGTGTGCACCAGTGACTCACTTGCCACATTTTGTTCCTACACTGGCTTTATTTGGCCCACTCAAGGTTTCTTTAAACATCTGATTGGTTGCCAATACTTAAACACTGGGAAATTCTGCATTAAAACATGGATTTCAAGATTTTGTTGATTGGATCTGGCAACAATCAGCCGGAACCAAGAAAGCTGCCCGCTTTAGAGCAGCACAGTCTCCACCTGAATTTCTCGGTTCATCTCTTTCCTACCTGACTCCTAATGACATTGAGCTTGTGATTTCATCGATTCCTAAAGAGACCAATTAAATAGTCTGAACATGTCTTCCTTTCACTCTTGTTCTTAAAAGATATTTTTGCTTAATAGAGAATTCTAGGTTGTCATTTACTTTCTCTCAGCATATTGAAGATACCAATCTATTGACTTGAGCATCCATTGTCATTGAAAATTAGCTTCTAATTTAAAATATTGGTTCCTTGATGGTGGTCTGTTTTTCTTCTCTGGTTGCTTTTAAGATACTCTGTTTTTCTTTGATGCTTTGCAGTTTTGTTATCTGGTATGAATTTCTATTTATCTGGCTTGGGTTTCACCAGATTTCTTGAATCTATAGGTTGGAGTCTTTAATCAGTTCTGGAACACTCTCAGCCATTATCTCTTCAAATATTGCTTCTGTCCATTCTTTGCTTCTGGAATCTCAGTTAAATATAGGTTAAACCTTTTAATTTTATCCTCCAAGCTTCTTAGCATCTCTCTTATATTTTCCATCTCTTATTCTTCACACTGCATTCTGAGCAATTTCTTCAATTTTATCTTTCAATTTTACCAATTCTTTTTTCAGCCATGTCTAATCCTCAGTAAAATCAATACGTTTAGATTTCTAGGTTCTCTCATTGATCCCTTCTAAAAATTTCCTTGTTTTTTATTCATATTGGCAAGCCTCTCTTTTAATTCTCAGAGCATATTTTAGTAAACATATTTCATATTCAATGCCTGATAATCCAATATCTGAAGTATTTCAGGGTCTGATTATGCTGGGTTTTTTTTCTCCCTGGGTTTTCAGTTGTGTTTTTTTGTGTGTGATAATTTGAACTGTGAGCTCCTTATTTAGCTGGCAGGGTGAGGGGAGAGATTCTCTGAGACCTGAGAACTTTAGTTACACCAGAGAGAATTTGTATTTGTTTTTCTTAACCACTTAGGCTCACTACTTGTCTGGGACCACTTCGAATTAATATTTTAAGGACTTCTAGATATCTAGTCAATATGAACTTGGCCTGTGAATGCTTGTGTGGGCTTTCTTGTGGTTATGAATTCTTAAGGGCCACATTTGCCTTTCTATTCAACACCGCAATTTCGGAGAGGCATTTTTTAAAGACTCCTGATTCATGTGGTGATTATAGGTTTGTTTCTAGTTCACTCTTATCCTAAGGGTGTGGTTCTTGGGGTCCTTGCTTTACTGGGATGGTTTGTTATTAGACTTCTTACCCTGAGTGGGACACAGTGGCCCCTGGGCTTCTTCTCTTCTCTGACCCTGGGGGCTATGACAATGAAAACTCAGGTTTACCTGGTTCGGTAACTGACCCTGGGGCATGAGCCAGCCTCTGTGGGTTTCTTCCTTCACTTAGTATTTGGCCTGAGTATTTCTTATTTTCTTAATTTATTTATCTATTTAATACATTTTAAAATATTTTATCTGGTATTTTTAGTTGTTTTCCACTTCAACTTGATCCAGGTACCTACATCATGTTGCCAGAATCAGAAACCAAGACCATATAAATTATGGCTTGTTTGAGAGCTGTATTTTTTAAAAAATACTCTGAGTATTTTGATTATCTAGTTTTGTATCTGGCCACATACTGAGGCCATATGATAGATCCTCCAAATTTTAATTGAGTAACAAATGACTGAGTAGGTGAGTGAACAATGAGTGGATTAGTTGATAGAATGGAAGATCAATATATTACAGACAAGGAAACCAAGGCCAAGTGACTTTCCAATACAGTAGTTGATAGCTGAACCAGGGCTACTTGAATGAATCTGATTAAGGATAGCCAAGTATACAACATAGTATTATTAAGTATAGTCACCATGACTAACTATGGTCACCAGACTAACTATAGTCACATTAGATCTCTAAGATTTATTCGTTTTGATAACTGAGATTTTATACCCTTTGATCAATATTTATCAACCAAGACTTTTGGTGCCATTTGGAAACTCAAGTGGGCAGGGGTCCCAAATACATGGATAAGGTGCGTGAAAGTGAGGCTGCCAGCCCCTTGAGTTATGTGATCGTAGCTAGGGTGACCATGGTTAATAGAGGTCTTCCCAGAGTATTCCCCTCAGGCTGGCCGTGTGGCAGGGATGTGGGGAACAGTTGAATTACTCTCTTTCTGGCAGCCCCACAAACTCACTCTCCTTAGACAGTGACCATGCTGGAATTGTTTCTCTGCCTTTCATCTTTGCCCACTGTGAGGCTATAAGGTAGAGATAAATGGGAGCTTTGGGGAGGAGACCAGCCCCCTGCCTGGGTGGAGAAGGTACGTGGGAGCCAAGGCTTCCTTTGTGGTCCAGGCTGGGCCTCTGAGTGGGTACTGTTGTGGAGTTGTGCCATCATATTCTGTGGCCTGGCTGCATCACCTCTCTTGGGACTCTTTAGGCATCTCCCCTAGTGCTGCCTTCCATCCAACACCACTAACTCACTAGCTTCCTGCCCATGGCACATGCCTAGGAAGCATAAGTCACTTTGAGATGACCCTGAGGTCCTCAGTCAAGTAAAAAGATTTGCACAGGCTTGGGCATATAGCTGATGTTGTCTTGATATGCTCTGTGGAAAGAAGGAGGTACAGCGAAGTTGATGGTTAGGGAAAATACATTTTGGAAGAGATGACGTAC
>NW_011888983.1:2688782-2724823 GCF_000151845.1 Pteropus vampyrus
GGAGTGGGAAGAAGTATCCTGATTCCAATGGAAAGAGGACCTCCAAAGACTCCACAAGTTTACCTTCTGCCTAATTAAAAATGAAACATACAGAATTAAAGGACATACTCCCAGTTAGGCAGGCACCTGGCAGGTCAGGCACTGGTGAGGCATCTGGCTCTTGCTCTCTTCTCTCTGCACTTCAAACAAAGAAAGCAAGACACTCCCGAGGGTGAAGTCCTGATATGGCTTTTAGCATTACTGGAACCACATTCCTGCAAACTCTAGAACCATACCACCTTTGTTTACACAGTGATTCATCATTCACTGATTCACTTCATTCATGTCTAATAGACAGCTGACTGAGGGTCTGTCCTGTGCCACCCTCCAGGACACAGCAGGGAACAAGGGTCACAGTCTCTGCACTTAGGGTGCTCATAGTCAGGTGGGAGAATCAGGCCAGATCATCAACCAGTTAGGATACCGTGTGCAAAGTGCTTTGATTTGGTCTGCTGTGGTGCAGTCAAAACATCTTTGGGATTTGTGGAGTGTTTTGCTTCTGTTGTCTGACTTGACCCTTGCCACAGCCTTCTGAGGCAGGAAGAAGGCCACTGAGGTAGTACGACTTGCTTAGGTTACACAGATGGGGGCAGGAATGGAACCAGGGCCTCTGACTGATTCTGGGAACCCACACTGGTTGACTCTGGACTCAACATTTGTGCTGAGCCATAGTATCTCCAACATTAAGAGTGTGTGTAGCCACTGGCCACCTCCCTGCATGGGGGTGTGGCAACGGAAGACCTGGAATCAGTGGCCAGGAAAGTACTTTCTGAGTGTTGGGCATCATGTACGTATTTAAAATTATTATGATTAATATCTCAGGTACTCAAGATTTGGCCTGAGTGAAAAGCAGCCCATCTGCCACCCAGCTAAGGAGGCCCAGGTTCCCTACTCATGAAGAAGTGACTTACAACCTGTCAGGGAAATGGGCTGGATCGTCTGGAGGAACAGTCTCAGACTGTACTCATATGTCTCCCTCCATATCAAAGGTTCTGATATGAGAGGTTCTTATATGCTCCTGGGATGAGAACAGCTTATTATTCATTTATTTGTTCCTTTGCTCATTTGTTCCTTTGCTCATTTATCCTTTCTGGCTATGGATGGGTCGATTGGCTACCCATCGATCCATCGATCCATCGATCCATCGATCCATCCATCCATCCATCCATCCATCCATCCATCCATCCATCCATCTATCCATCTCTCCTCCCACCCCAAGAAAAGGTATGCCTGAAGTAAAAACATCCAGAAAAGTTTCTGACCCAATATTTCCCTAATTATTATTTCCTGAACCACTGATATCCTTTGAAATGCTATTGGAAGCAAGAGTTTTACGACCAAATAAATTTAGAGAAAGCCTTATCTTCTCTACTATCTTGTGGGGCTTCTCAATGCATGTTAGCATACTAAGTCTCCAAAATGTCCTGCAAAAAAGAAACCTATTTAAAATTTTTTTAAAATGCAATGTTCCCTAGACCTTTTTGACCAAAGAACACTTTTTCATGGAGTACCGTTAGCCTCCAAAGGAATTAATGATTCGTGAAATACACTTTGGGAAGCATTCCTTTAAGCACAAAATCTTTTTTTAATTATAATGACTTGCATAGAATATTCATAAGATCTATTATATAGTACCTGCCTTCTTACATAGGGGTGACTCATCATTCAGCACTTTCTTGGCACATCATTGAACACATCACCATGAAGCTCTCTATGATGATGCATTGTCATTGACAGAAGCTAGTGAAAGGACTCAGATTATTTTAAGTTCTCACTTTTCAGAGAGTTTTGATCTTCCCCTTTTGTGAGCAACAGAAGCTATTTATTGCTTCCCATTATTGTTCATGTATCTACTTGAGTTTTCTATGAATCGAAAAAAAAAAAAAAAACCAAAGACCAATCTAATTATAATTGTATGTAAACTAAGAGTAAACGGGCTCTGAGTGAGGACCTGACTACAACTCTCTTTTTCATGATGGGCTTGAAATTTAGTGAATAGATTTGGTACCATGATTTTTAGCTGCTCACACCCCTTTGAGGCTAATTTCCTGCTTTTCATCAGTGTTCTGGATAACTGAGTATGTGGGATGTGACCCTCAGAAATGTGGAGTGTTTCTAAACCCCCAGTTTAAAAGGGAAAGCCTCTTGTGGAATCATTTGGAGCCAGCACTGAATAAGAACATTATTTCAGGGTCACATGGTCCTGATTTAAATCCTGGCCCCACCTCTTCCTAACTGAGTGATCTTGGGCAAGTTGCTAAACCTCTCTGAGACTTAATCTCATTTGAGTGTGGGAATACCTTTCTCACAGATTTTTCGTAGATATTAAATGAGATTCTGCATGTGAAGTGCTTAACAGAGTACCTGTCATACAGTAGGTCCTCAATAAATGATAACTAGTGGCAAGACCAGGACTGAGGTGAGGCAAGCGAAGCGCCCAGGGCACAAAATTTTAGGGGATACGCTGAGACTTGTGTAAGTACAGGGTCAGCACCTGAGAGTGAGTGCCACCTTAAGTGTGTCGTCTTGGGTGACTCTCTTACCTCAAACTCTGGTTAGTGGGATGCTGTCACCCACAGTTGTCCTAGAGACCGAAGGCCTGGAAGGCCTCTGATTAGATAAGGGAGACTCGCACTCACCTAGAGAACCAGCCCCACCACCTATAACTGCCTCTCCACCTGTAGCAGCAGGTGAGCCCCCTGAGGACCACCCCAAATGAATAAGAGTGTACCTGGGGAGAGATGGGACTGGGGGATGAGCCAAGTGGGAAGACCAAAGGGGCTTGTTCACCTGGGGCCTTCCAAGGGCAGGAATTGCCATGAAGCCCTCTTCCCCCGAGCCCCTGAGTGGGGACAGGGCCTCTGCCAGCTGGGCTGGACTCCCATTTCCCTGTCAAAACTTTTAAAAACACAAACAGTGGCAAGAGCACTATTTGCATAAATCTCATTAGAAAAAGTGCAAGTTTCATAAATCTTGTGATAAATTAGTGCGATATCATTCTCAACGTGATGTATTAATTTTAGAGCAAAATGAATGGTGCTGTGATCATTGTGGGTAATTATGAGTCTCCTCAAAGAGGAAGTGATTTCCGGAGGGACTTTTCTGGCCTCCTTCAAGGTGGGAGGTAGGAGAGAGAGCGGGGGTGAGGGAAGGGTGTCTTCTCACCTGCTTTTCTGGTTGCACCTTTCTTAATTTCTTAGTTTCCTTTCTTGCTGCTGAGAGGTGAAAAAAAGTGGCTCCTGTGCTTTGGGCTCTGGTTAAGGGATGGACAGCAGGGGCACAGGAATGGATGGGATTCTGAAGTCAGGCCTTAAGGTCCAAATGACCTTTGAAAAGAACTTTAAGTGATAGGACCTGAGCCCATTGGAGTGCGATCCTTGTTTCTCAAAGTTGTGGTCCCAGAGCAGCAGCTTTATCATCACCTGGAAGCTTGTTAGAAATGCAAATTCTGAGCCAGAAACTCTGGGCCCCTGACTCCGCCTTTTAAACAAGCCCTCCTGGTGATTGTGTTGAAGGCTCCAGTTTGAGAACTACTGCTCTGACCCAGTGATTCTCAGCTTGGCTGCACTTTGGAATCACTCCTCGAATAACCAATAACATCCTTTCATTCAGCATCGCTTCATTATAACTTTGATGAGATGTGATGCCGTAGGGATTTAACTCTTGTTTATATCAATTAGCCTATGGTAAAATTGGTTTTGTTATATGTCTTTTACTTAAAGTTGTAGAACCTATCGACCACATCGAGGTCTTAACTATATATCAAAATACTAATATCAAGGCCATGTGCTAGACCAGTTAATTAAAACAGAATCCGTAGGGACTAGGGTCTGGGCATCCTTATTTTTAGAAGGTTCCCAGCTGATGCTTATGTGAAATCAGGTCGAGATTCACTGCTTCAAAGTCATGATTTGGAAAATTTTGAACGTGAGAAGGTGCAACAAAGCAAATATATATTTTTTCTTTTTCTGCCCTGCCTGTGGAATTGGCTTAAGCCGAATGTGCCTGGGAGTGCCCACACATTTGAAAGCGTGGGGTCTCCTGGAGGAGGGTCATCAGGAAGCTGGCTTCCTGTTAGCCAAATGAAGATGTCACCTTCAGCCTTGCCTGCACATTAGAATCACCTGGGCATTTAGAACTTTCTAAATCCTAGGTGTACCCCAGACTGATTGATATAAACTTGGGATGTGAGACACAGACACAGGTCTTATGAAATCTCCAGGTGATTGCAAGATGTTGACAAGTCTAGGAACCACTGACTTATAGGTTTTTCCGCATTATAGTGTCTTGGATTAGTTCTAAAGATCGAAGGAAACTCAGGAGCCATCTAGATCTTGATTTTCAACCTGCGCTGCCCTTGGGAATCTCCTGGGCCTTTTGGTTTTTGTCATGTGTCCCTTCCCAGAGACTTTGTTGCACTTGGTCGGGGGTACGGCTGGGCATCTGGAGTTGCAAAAATGCCATAGGTAAATCTACCATGCAGCCAGGCCTGAGACCCGCTGAACTAAAGTACCCCTTAATTTGCAGGAGAAGAAAAGGACGCCATGCGGATGGCAGCCTGTTAGCAGACGCTGGCCTCGCTGTGGGTGCTCTCGCTCTCCCACCACGTTCATGTTCACATTGTGGGGCTGTGATGATGGGTGACGTTAGCATGGCCTCTTTCTGAGCTAGGGGGAATGTGAGTGG
This sequence comes from Pteropus vampyrus, assembly GCF_000151845.1. Taxonomy (NCBI): domain Eukaryota; kingdom Metazoa; phylum Chordata; class Mammalia; order Chiroptera; family Pteropodidae; genus Pteropus; species Pteropus vampyrus. The sequence goes on from NW_011888983.1 coordinate 2,693,508, forward strand.
TGATAGAGTGTGTGAGCTCAGGGAAAGAAGGAAATGCCAGTGTCCCTCTGAGCAAGAAGGAGTCAGCACGTGCCTGCAAGTGTTTGGATAATCTCTTCGTGAGCCTTTAATGGCCTGCAGTGCTCTGTTTATTTTAATGATAATGTCAAGTTCAATTTGCTGTCATTTTTCCACATTTCCTTTTGTAAAGTTAATTGAACAGTTCAATGAATTGAAAAGTTTCAGGAGAAAGGAAAATATTCCAGCCCCCTATTATCACTGTTATTAAATCTGGTAACTACTGCTTGACTCTCCCAGCCCCTGTGATAGGACTTCAACCCCCGTGGGCCTGAGAGCTTCAGCAAGGACTCAGGAAGGTCAAACAGAACATTCCAGAGCCCCTTTATTCATGGCTATTTCTGCTCAGGCTGCTATGCCTGAGCAGAAAGGAAAATCCAGTCTACCCTGGACGCTGGCTGTCCAGCCAGGCTCATTCCTGAGTGTCTCGACCAGATTGTAAAGCTTTGCCAGCCGGGCTGGGTCATCTATGCCCTTCCCTCCTTCACAGTGCCTTATACTGTGGCAAACAGAATCATAATCTTACAGATATTTTAACTAGATGGGACCTTAATGTGGTATAGTGAGAAGGATATTGGGGAACCTAGGACCGATCTGAGTCTCAGCTCTGCCACCTGTACCTATTAGCTAGGTGACCATGGACAAATCACCGAGCTGCCCAGCTTTGCTTTCACCTTTGTAAAATGAGCTTGTTAGCCTCATCAAGAATGTGAATGTGTGGCACATATATACAGCTACCCATGTCCCCTATTCCCATCAGATGTCTCCATGGATCACAGCATTCTTCTCTACTGAACTCAGATGTAGCCTCGGCATCCTCCTCCATACATCACCCACAAATCTATGACCTGGGGACCATCATGGGTGCATGATCCTGTTTGCCAAGCTTGGATTTGATTCTCCCCCAAGGACCTGTGTGCTTTGGCCATTGACATTAGTCCCTCATGGTGTCAGTGGGGAAAGAGAGGCTCAGAGAAATGAATGACTTGCCCATAGCCACCAGGAGGTTGGGACTGAGCGCCAACAGTGGCAGCCATGTTAGTTCTATGCCTGACTGCTTCTCTCTGTCATTGTAAAGGGATTTCACTGAGGCTGCCTTCCTTTCGAAGTTTCTTTTGGGTCTTTTGATCCTGTGTCCCAAGTCCTCGACCCCTGCCAAAAGGAGGAATGCTCATACTGGGGGAAGGAGGGGTCACAGCCCATGAACCGGGCTATGACTAGACCCCCAAACTCATGTTCATGCTTCCCAAATGTGCCAGTGAAAGGCCAGGAAAAGCATGTGGCATAATGGAAATGGAGGTCTGTCAACTGAATGTCAGCTCCAGGAGGGCAGAGACTTCTGTCTGTTTTGTTCATTGTTGTATCACCAATGCCTAGAGCAGTGCCTGGGACAGCAGGTGCTTAGGCAATGTGTCGAGTGAATGAATAAAGGACTATGATGGTGGCATGGAGATTAGAAGGGTCAGTGAATGACCCAAGCTCTGCCATGTGCTAGCTGTGATTTTGGCCAAGTAACTTAACCTCTCTGTGATTCTATAGAGGCTTAGAGCACGTGATATCTGCTCCCAGGCCTAGTAGCCCTTGGCAGTGATGGCTCTTATTTGCTATGTTGTGCCAAAAGCAGAACAGCTCCAAGATCCCGAGACTCAGGGTTAGGTTTCTCAACTATTTAATGTCTAGTCTTTCCTCGTGCTCTATTGATTTAAAACAACCACAACATGTAGCTCTTACTATTCCCCACCACCAGAGCCCCCGAGTTTGTATAATCCTGCTCTGTTTGGTGTCTCCTTCTTCACTGGTGAATTAGCCTGTCCCCTTGGCCATCTGACACCTGTGTGCCCAGGTGAGCCAACCACCCCTTTTCTGATTCTCAGGAGGAAGTCACCATGTTGCTGGCAGATGATGAGTGGGCTATGGAAAGCCAGGGCGACTCCCTCATGAGTCAGCCCCTGTTTCAAGAGTACTCACCTTCAAACCATCCGAGTAACCCAGGGGTTCAGAGCAGCCTAAAACATGGAGGAGCCTAAAACAAGAGAGAACCTGGAGGTCTTCCTGGGGTCAGTCTCTGTGGGGCGAGCAGAAGACAGTGTTTAGCTGCTCAGATGGGGCTTGGATAAAAGACTTTGCAATCAAAGCTATAAGGGTGGTGGAGGGAACATGAATTCTGAGTCAGACAGGAGGTTTCAAATACTTGCTGTGCCACCTGCTAACTGTGTGACCTTGGGTAGGTCACTTTACAACTCTGAGCCTCAGTTTTCTCAATGTGTAGTGGGGACGCTAACACCTCTTTGTAGGGCCATTGTGAGAAATAGATGTCAGAGAATGGAAACCATTGAGCACGATGCCTAGCAAATAGTAGGTGCTTAATGAATGATAGTTTCTTTTTCCATTTAATACTGTCTACTCTGAGTGGACTGAACTGCAGGAGACAGGGCTACAGAGGGCCTTTGAGTTTTGGAGATAGAGACAGTTCTCTTTATCCAGGGCAAGGGATTTCTGATGAGAGTGAAGACGTTGGCTAGTACAGGGCAGGCTTGAAGCTACCTGCTTCTCAGGAGAGAGGAACCGGTATCAAATTTCACTCTGGATTCTTCCAGGCAGGTATAGGCAGGGCCTTGTATAAGAGAAAAACCCCCAAAACAAAAATTGGTTCCCCTGAGGTCAAACCAATGTCAAGACCCTCGGGAACTAGAATTAAGGAGCCTTACTAAAGGCAGGAAGGGGGAACCTAAGACAAATGAGATTATTCCCAGGAATCAAGACACTTAACTGACCTGTCTGATCCCAGAGGAGAGACAAATGAGATGCAGGCTCCAAGACCAGGCTCTGGGAGCCTCATCTCAGGGGAGAGGGGAGGGCAGGAGCCCCAGGCTCTGATAAAGACTAAAGCCAGAGCAACCAGGCTCCTCTGGACCAAGAAGAAGAGGGTGGGTTTCCCTTCTGATGGGGATGGGGATTGTACAGCAAGCTTGATGGCCATGGAAAGGGATGGTGGTTATTTTCAGAAAGACCTGGTCATTACCCATGGCCTATAATCTGAGGTTGGGGTTGGGAGTCTTCCATCTGCTACTCCTTGGCTCAACTATTCACCAGTGTGCAGCCTGATCCCAAGCAGCCATCTCCCAGTCAGGACCCCTGATCCTTCCTCTGCAAGATGAGAAGGGGCTTTGTCTATTCTCTCCTTAGCCATAACCAATCCCTGTTTCTGAGCTTGCCTAAATGCCCTGAACCTCGTAGGGGCAGACCTTGACCCTAGATCTTTGGCCTCTGCATAGGAAGGGACAGTAAATTAGGGCTAATGTGAAGTCATTTTGGGTCAGAAGACAGCAAAAGCCTTGTTCTCATATGCCTATTAGGATTATTTAGTGATTGCATGGAACCCAGTGTTGTGAAGGATTCTGGAGTTGAATATAGACTCAACAGAAAAGGGAGCTTTGATTGATTAGTGATGTCTGCATGAGCCAGGGATGGAAGGGCTAGCCAGTTGGCCCCAAGAGAGGAGTGATAGTTAATCATGGAGGAGTGGGAAGATTTGCCAAGCATGTCCCAGAACATCAGTCTCCACCTTCGAGGGGTGATGGCCTCTCCCTGCTGTGTAGAGGTGCAAGCAGAGAATCAAGGAGCCACAGAGAAGAGAGAACTTTGTGACAGAGGTGGCATTTGAGGCATGCATGCATTTAAGGATGACTGGGATTTGAGAGGCAAGGAAAGGAGAAAGGGCTTTCCAGGTTGAAGGAAAGTAGTAGCACAGGTGTGGGAACTATGGTGTGCTGGAGGGATGACAGCAGTCCGGTGGGACGAGCCCAGGAAGCAATGAGAACCCCAGGGCCAGGGAGCCATGGACAGGTGGGAGGATCACTGGCCGTCATGGTAAAGAGTTCAGGTTTTAATTCTGTGGGAACTAGGTAGGTCTGGCAAAATCAAAGGTCTGCTTTAAAAAGATGCCACTGCAAGGAGGAGGCATGGTGGATTCTCCTCACCCTTTATTCATTCTGTAGCACCCTCTCTGTGTTTTGGGAATAAACATAGCTTTCATCCATCCCCCACCCAGAAAAAATAACAAGTCGTGCAGCCTGCCACAGCCCTGCGTGTGTTTCTAGCCCACCCTGTGTCTAGCAGGCAAAGACTCACAGCTTTTCAGGAACACATGACACACCAATCCCAGCAATAACAACAATAATAGTAATAACAGTCATCTCGGCGATCAGCATGGACACAGCAGGGCTGCAAGGGAAGCTATGATTGTCTACCCCTTGACTGGAAGATGGATGTAGCCTGCTTCTTAGTGACTGAGGCCACAGTACAGGGACATGTTGCCAGTCCACCTCCCAGGGTCATTTGCAGCCTGCTGAGAAGAACCCTGTTCCAACCTGGGCTCCTGAACTCTAGGATGGGGCATACTGTCCCAGGATGGGGCGTTGGGCCTCTGGATGGGGTACATCACCCCAAAATGGGGCCAGTTCTTGAGAGATTGGAGCCCAGCTAGTGTCCAACTGTGATTCTACCTGCATCCAAAACCGAGTGTTACTGGTTTGGGCATTATTAGATTTTGATTAGCTAGGCCTTTTCCTGTCCATTAGTGCACATAATAACAATTAACTTGCTTTACTCACTCCTTTCATTGTGGCTCAGAGATCTTCATGACTTTTGAGGCTATCTTCTTCTATCACCTCTAGGCAGTTGGCAGGATTCATTCATTTACTCACTGACTCCTTACTGAGTGCCTTGGGAATGCCAGCCCCTGTGTTAGCTTAGGGCTACAACAGGGAACATGCCAAGCCAGCCCGCTGCCCCTGGGCTTGGGGCAGGCAGTCAGCAAGTCAAATGAATAAACAAGATCAGTTCAGAGGAGGGAGAGCTGTAAAGGCAGTAACTCAGAATGCAGGGACACAGAGTAACTGGGCATCTCTTTAGATATAGTCTATGTGATCAAGTATTTGAGGCCTCTCCGAGAAGGTAACTCTTAGCCAAGAGCACATAGTAACCTTGGGATGGAACATCCCTAGCAGGAGTAAAGCCAGGGCAAAGGCACTGAGGTAGCCACAAACTATTTAGGAACAGAAAGAAGGCCATGGGGCCAGGGGGGTAAGTAAGTCTGGGGAGTCCATGTGAGAGGTGGTGAGAGGTGCTGGCTTGGCCAGAATGCTAGTGCCTTGGACATGATTTGATTTAAAATTTTTTAACTGTGGTAAATTACACATAACATAAACATTACCATCGTAACCACTTTTAAGTGTGTAGTTTAGTTGTGTTAAGTACATTCACATTATTATGCAACAAACTCTAGAATTATTTTCATCTTGTACAACTGAAACTCTGTACCCTCCCTGTTACCAGTTAACAATTACCTGTTACCCCCTTTCCCCAGCCCCTGGCAGCCACCCTTCTACTTTTTGTTCCTATGAATTTGGCTACTCTAGGTACTTAATAGAGATAGAATCATACAATACTGATCTTTTTGTGACTAGCTTATCTCACATAGCACCATGTCCTCAAAGTTCATCTGTGTTGGAACATGTGTCAGAATTCCTTCTTTTGTAAGGCTGAATAATATTCCATTGCATGTATATACCACATTTTATTTATCCATTCATTTGGTTTTCTTCCATCTTTTGGCTGTTATGAATAACGCTGCTGTGAACATGCATGTATGGTGATTTAAGTTCTTTAAAGTCCCACTTTCCACCCATGAGGTTGGGCTGGGCTCCAGCCTCGGCTGGGTTTGGCATGGAGTGGAGGGGCTAGCCTCCCCAGGTTACCCTTCCTGGTGAGGCCAAGAGCAGAGTCTCCTCCAGCAGCATTGATTGAGCCAAGAGCCCTAAGACTGAGCCTTTAAATCATCCTGAGGCCAGAGGAGATTTTCTCTGCATCTAAAGTGTGAGTCATAAACCAGGCTGACTTACAGGCAGTACTCACTGGTCCAATTGTTTATGGCTAGCACCCTTTCTGATTGGTTGATGCCTGTTCTGTGCTCATTGTTAAATATTTGAATGCCGCCCTGCTATAAACCAGTCTCAGGACTTCCAAACCTGGCTGTGTGCCAGAGACTCTTACAGGGAGAGTGGGGGCTGCTGTTCAAAAGTTTCATACTCTGGGCTCCCCCCAGCCAATCATGTCAATGCGGCCTGGGAATCTGTATTGTAACAAACTTCCTGGGTGACTCTTATACCATGATTTCAGGGGGTGTCTTATTTGGGCTCTGCCAGAAGCAGCCCTTGTGCCAAGGACTCAAGTGCACATAGTTAATTGGGGAAGGGAATTCTAGGAAACACAGGTTGGGGAGTGAGGACATGAGACAAGGAAGTGAAGGAAGCTATAAAGATGTGTTATTAACCAAGTCACCAGTGTGGGCAACTAGAGACGAATCCTGTTGGGGAATTCTAAGAGCCAGGGTAGAACACAGCCTCAGAGCTATCCCCGCAAGAGGTGAGGGAGCTGAGGTGTTTATCTACCAGCTCTTTACCTACCATCTTGCATCAGCCATTCTTTCAGTGCTGCTACCAAGGGCATTAATTTCCTGGCACTTCTGTCCTGTCTTGTGTGTGGATGGAGCAGTTGCTATTGTGGGAACCCCTCAAGCAAAGAGTCTCAGTGCTGGCAGTGGGAGGTCGGGCTGGTGTGTGTGACAATGGTATATGCTAAGACATAGTGGGCAACATACCAACAGGACCTGCTATGGAGGGCTGACCAGCTCCCATCTCTCCACCAAAGAGGGGATATCCAGCCCCTGTGAATTATTGATTATCATTCCTACCACTGAAAAGAACTCCTGGCCTCATCTATTGCTGGTAGGAATGTAAATGGTACAACTGTTGTGGGAATCAATCTGACAGTTCCTCAATAAGGTAAATGTAGAATTACTGTAGGACCCAGCAATTCCACGCCTAGGTTGACACCCAAAAGAATTGAAAACAATGTTCAAATAAAACCTTGACTACAAATGTTCATAGCAGTACTATATATAATACCTCAGATGTGGAAACAACCCAAATGTCCATCAGCAGATGATTGGATAAACAATAAGTGGTATATCCATACAATGGAATATTACTCAGTCATAAAAAGGGATTAGGTACTAATATTGTTATAACATGAGTAAACCTTGAAAACATGCTGAGTGAAAGAAGTCAGACACGAAGTTCACATATCATACTATTCTGTTCTTATGAAATATCCAGGCCAGGCAAATTTATAAAAAGCAGATTAAGAGTTGCCAGGGCCCAGGGGAAGAGGAATGGGGAGTGACTGTTTAATGGGTATGAAATTTCCTTTTTGGTTAATGAAATGTTCTGGAAACAGATAGTAGAGATGGCTGCACCACATTGTGAATGTACCTAATTTTAAAATGGTTTAAATGATACATTTTATATGTATTTTACTACAACACGGAAGGAAGGAAGGAAGGAAAGAAAGAAAGAAAGAAAGAAAGAAAGAAAGAAAGAAAGAAAGAAAGAAAGAAAGAAAGACAGACAGACAAGAAAGACAGACAAGAAAGACAGACAAGAAAAGAAGGAAGGAAGGAAGTCCAAGTATTCCACAGTCCAGTTGAAGCATATACTGTCTATTTCTCATGTGGGAAGCAAACCCAGAGCAGGGCATGTGCAGGGTCACACAGTCAGAGATGGTTCTTCTGAGTGACTGCTTCTAGGAGCATTGGGCTAGAGGTGGGCCTCATATCTTGGCCTTGTTCCTGTATGAGTACTACAAAGAGAGATTGCTGGAAGCAGCCTTGGTGGAAATGAGCCCTGTGTCCTGGAGAAGCCAAAGCTATGCCCGGCTTCTGCAGAATGGTGGAACAGCACTGGGCGGGGGAGTATGTGCCCAGCTGGAAAATTGCGGGGCATCTTGTCTTAAATATAATATTAAATTGGCACCTTTAATTAGTACACTTAGAAAAGGTCACTAGCAATTACCTGGGACACAAGGAAGGCGTGAGCAGGCAAGAGCCTGTGAGGAAGCTGAAAAAGACCATTTTGAACAGCACATAATTGCGGGAAAAATGGATAAAAGTCCAGGAAATTACAGGGTGGGTGACAGCAGCTGATGGCCCCTTCCCTGTCCTGCCCAGTACCCCCCTTCTTGGGAGGGCCCGAGCTTCAGATCTGAGAGAGCCATTTGGGATATTGGGCCTTTGTGCGACCTTGGCTGGAGTGCCGCTTTCTCAGAACCCCATCGGCTAGCCAGGAGCTTGGCCCTATACCTTCCACCTGGGCTGGGCCTGAAAGGAGGTTGGCAGATGATGCGTTCAGTCCAGGGGGCTACCATGGACTCATTGCTGATCTGTGGACAAGCAGGGTCCCTATAGACCCCAATTTTCTCATGTGGAATATCCCCAATTTTCCAGCTCAGTGTTCCTCAAACTTGACCACTAAAGGACCCCTGAGGGTAACAGAAAGGAAATGTGTATCCCTGGAAGTCAGGGCGAGGCAGTAATTCTTTTACAGCTTTAGGTTGTATCTCAAAAAACAAATGTTATATCGTATTCCCGATGTATTTCCGTTTGCTTTAGTATAAAATAATTTCTTGTCATTGAGTAGCACAGATGCTTTGGGAAGACGTGCTTGGTTTTTCTATGACTTCACATACCCCCTCCTTCCTATTCTAAAAGGAGCACTGTACTAGGAGTCTGAGAGTCTGGAAACTTGGGTTTGAGTCCTGACTCTGTTGTTCACCATCATACTTTGGGAAAATTGCTAAATGCCTTCAGCTTCTCCATCTTTAAAATGGAAAGATGGGCTTCTCAAATAGTCTCTAAAGTTGTTGCAATTCTGTTTCATGATTTTATTCCTCCTTCTCCTGCTTCTCACCTTCTCCCATCACCTTGGATGCTGCCATGTCCTACTCGGCTGTGTGACCTGGGAGAGACTACTTTGCCTCTCTGAGCCTCCACTGCCTTCTCTGTAGAATGGGTGGAATGATGACTGCCAAACAGGATTGCTGGGAGGATTTAATGAGAGAACCCATGTGAACAGGCTGAGCACCATGTTTGGCATATCACATTTTCCTTTTCCAAATGTTGGGTTTCCAGTTACAGTCTGATAGGGTCATGTCCATGGAAGTCCTAAATCTTAAGTTTACACATCAAATGTTGAGAGGTATAAAGTTGTGAAAACAAATGCAGGCTCTGGGCCCAGAGTGCCTGGGCTTTGAATTCCAGCTCCGCCCTTTGTAACTGAATGGCTATAAATTACTAATCGCCCTTTATTGCCTTATCTGTTAAATGGGGAAAATGATAGTAAGGAATGAATTAGATAATACATGGAAGTTTTTTAGCCCAGTGTTTGAAGTGTGGTCAGTACTTAGAAATGTTAACTATCATTGTCCTGTTAGAACTGTCCTTTTAAAAGATGACCTGGAAAAGTTCATTAATGTTCTTTTCTAGATAACATTCCCAGAGTTTGGAATTCTGCCTTACTTAACTTGATCATCAGAGCGATTCAGTAAATACGAGAGTCAGTATTCAGAGAAGCAAGAGTGCCTTCTTGCTTCTTGAAAAGAGTTCCATTTTATAGGGTAAACTGAAGCTTTGAAAGAAGTGGTTTGCCCAAGGCCATCGTTCTAATCTGACCACTCCTTTGAGAATCAGATGAAGGCTATAGACCCCCTCTGCCAAAAATGACACACTATACTCCTAGCATTTTGCACAATTCATAGGGGTTTAAGGACTTTTTGAAGCTAAGGTAACCAGATCTTTCAGTTGCCTGAGACCTCCTGGTTTTACTACGTGTCCTGTCTCAGTCCTAGACAAACTAGGGTAGTTGGTCACCCTACCTGATGGCTACTTAGGGAGGGCTATGAACGACAGGAGAAGATGCCCTACACTGAGACTTCTTGGACAGGGCTGCAGGCCAGGCATCCTGATGCCCAAGGTGCTCTGGCCAGGGCTTTGTTTCCTGGTAAAGGGTGATACCTTGGTCTTCTTGTGAACAGGAACTAGGCCTTGTCACCCAGTGCTTACCACAAGACCAGCACCTAGCCACTGTTGAATAAATGACAGGTTTTGCAAAGTTTTCTGAATTAGAAAGAGTGCTTCAATTTGCAAAAGACCGAAATCCAACTCAATTGACTCAAGCAAAACAAGAGTGGGGATTTATTAGCTCATGTAGCTGAGGAGACCAGAAGATGGAGCTAATATCAGGCATAGCTGGCTACAGACCTTCACCATCAGGAATCTCTGTTCGTGCACCATTTGCTTCTATTGTCCTCCTTGCTGGCCTCGTTCTCAGGCAAGCTCTTCCTGGTGCCAAAGACGACTGCCAGCCGTGCCAATTTAGCAACCCCAGTGGAAAGAGAGCTCCTCTTTCCCAATAGTTATAGCAGAAGTCCCAGGGTTGGCTTTGACTGTCTACGTTGGGTCACATGCTCATCGCTGAGCCAATCACTGTGACCAGGAAGATGGAATGCTCTGATTGGCTTGGGCTGAGTTATATGCCCACCTTGAAACATAAGAATGGAAGGATTGGGGGCCTGCTCTCATCTGAGCCACTTAGAGAAGGAGGTCTCCAAATTAAAATCAGAAAAAGGGGCAGGCAGTTCTCCAAATTAAAATCAGAAAAAGGGACCTGCTGGAAGTCTGTTGGGTGGCTGCTCCCTGCTGGGATTCAGCCACCTGAGCAAGGTGCTGAGGAGTGGACCAGCCTCCCATTTTTGCCTTCTTCTCTCTCCCTTGGATATTCTAGGTTCCTCTGTGACCCAGTTGCTGGCCCGAGACATGGACAATGACCCCCTGGTGTTTGGCGTGTCCGGGGAGGAAGCTTCCCGCTTCTTTGCTGTGGAGCCGGATACAGGTGTGGTGTGGCTCCGGCAGCCGCTGGACAGAGAGGTAAGACCTGACCAAATGCCTGCCTGGCCCTTGTTTTGGGGGTGGGGGAGGAGGAGCAGACCCTGGAGGAGGGGGGTCATCATCTTTTAGGGACCATCTTCTGAGGCCCCATTCTGACCCTGAAGTAGCATCTTCCTGCCTGAATGTTATCCCTCTTCGAGGGCCAGTGTCGATGTCTGGACTTGGGGGTGGAATGGGGTATTTGGGGATGTCTTCAAGGGAGGGACAATATTGGCTATGCAAGAGGGACGATGATTCTGGGTTCATCCCTTATAGAATAGAGGCTCCATAGGGTGTACAACTCTACTCCTGCCCCAAACAAATGTCCCTACGAAGGACATTTTCCAGAGACACAGGAATTGATGACCCTGTAGCCCTTAGCAAATTAAGATAAGAATTTGAACAAAACCTCAAACCTTGTTCTCACCTTACATTTGAGGAAGTGGCCACAGAGGTGTCCAGTGACTAATTTAAGGTAACACGGCAATTTAGAGGCAATGTTAAGATTAGAACCCAAGACTCTTCTAATCTGTTGCTCTTTTGGGGGAGAATCCCTATTCTGAACCTGTTTCCCTAACCCAAGGGGCACTGCTCGTTTTTTAGGGAAATCTTAGGGTACCCAGTCCCAGACCAGCTCCTTGGGCAATGCCGGGGGTCTCTAGCCCCACCCAGGGCTCAGGACCTAGAACTCCATTATATCTAATTCTACCCTCCTTACCTCTTCTCCTTTCTTTCAGACCAAGTCGGAGTTCACAGTGGAGTTCTCTGTCAGCGATCACCAGGGGGTGAGTGTTCCCTGAGGCCCCTGCTGCCCTGGGAGGAGAGTTCCAGGGCCCCTTGGGTGGAAAGAAGCCAGAGGCCAATGCCAACACTGACTCCCTGTCCTTCTCTTGCTAGGTGATTACACGGAAGGTGAACATCCAGGTTGGGGATGTGAATGACAATGCACCCACATTTCACAATCAGCCCTACAGTGTCCGCATTCCTGAGGTAGGAGCCCCTGAGTCACACTTGGGAGACATTGGGGACCTATTGCTTCAAGGCCACCTAGGAATGGAGTAAAGAGTCAGCTTGGGCAAGGGCAGGCCCAGCTTTTCTTCTCCCACCCACACCTCAACCCAGGTACCAGCTCTGGGCAGGTTGAACATGCTGGCACCTCTGAGGGTAGGGGCCCATCTGCTGGTCAAGGAGAGTAGGTTGGTGGGAGCATCATGCCTAAGAGAGAGCCTGCATTCGATCAGCCCCACACCTCTGCCTGGAATCTGGAATTGGGGACAAGACAGAGGTGGAGAGGGACAGGCGTTGAGCCTTCTTTTCTTCCATTCATAGCTAGTATGGGCATTGGGCAGGTGCGTTGGCGGCCTTAACCCCAGGCCTTCCTACTTTGGCCAGAACAAGTCCCTCCAGACTGGAGGGAGCATGTGGTTCCAAAAAGGGACTTTCTTTCTCTAGCCCTGTATTTGCCTTCTGTCCCCCTGGCTCTTGGCTCCTTTGGGTCGTCTGTGTACTCTGAGTGTGTTTGCATGAGTGCGTGTGTGTAAAACCAAGCCATTTCTGGTAATTGAGAAGTACAAATTATTGCATTATAAATGGTTCGTTAATAAGTTGGCTGCTGGCTTCCAATGGCACCAGAGTTCTCATCGTTTGCTGTCCCTCTGCCTGCTGGCTGATGGCAGACCTTGAAGGTGGTGGGTAAAGGGCTTTGAACTGGGAGTCCCTCAGGCCTGCCCTCAGGGCTCAGGGCTGGGCAGCAGTGAAGGGTAGGGATGGGAATGATGGGAGTGGAATCCACAGGGAAGAGGCAGTTTGACACCATGGCATTTGGGTTCTAGCCCCTTCATTTTATAGGTCATTGGATCAGGAAACTGGAAGAGTCTTTAGAAAACATCTATTCAGTTTATAGAGGAGTAAACGGAGGCCCAGGGTGGGAGAGTGACTTGCCAAGGTCACATAGCTTTGACTGTGAGCCTCCTGACTTCCAGTGCAGCCTCAGATTCCCTCAAGGATGAGGGACCTTGTCTCATGCCCCCCAGGTTCCTGTTCCTGGCCCTCTTTACTCAGCTATGAGCCAAGGGTCTGTGCTTATGTCAGACGGAAAAAAGTGAAGACAATTATGGGGTGAGAACACAGCAGTCTCCCATACCCCTCCTCTGGTAGGGCAGGACATAAGGAAGGAGAGGCCGCAGTCCCGAGCTTGGGGCCACAGTGCTTTGAGCTGTGGCCAACATGCCCAGGACTGCAGCTTGGCTCTGGGCCCCCTCTCATTTGGAAGCCTCCCTAATTTAATTAAGGGTCTCTACGTGCCAGCCTGCACTCCAGGCCCAGGCTCAGAAACCAAGGGCATGGCTCAGAGTTAATGAGCCTTGGACCCATTGCTCAGCTGCCATCCTGGCAGGCATGGCTGCCCTCTGCCTTCCCTCATAGGGGCAGCAGGCAGCAGTGATGGCAAGGGGACGAGAGGTCGCAGACCTCCTCCCCTGCCCTGGACTGAGGCCAGCCTTTTCCTCTCTCCCTTGCCAGGAGATGTAAGCTCCAACACCACCCTGTTAGAATCCCGTGGGATTCTCCAAAGGCCTCTGTCTCTGAGGAGAGAGCCTCTTCCATCATTCATTTATTTAACAAATATTTATTGAGTGTCTGCTGTGGGCTTGGTGCTATGCCAGGCTCTCACTGCACAGGGACCTGGAAGCCAGAGGAATGTGTAATGATAGGAGCCAGAACTAGCAGCAAGAGACCTCAGGCCCAGCCCTTGCTCTGCTTCTACATTGCTGGGTCCATCTGGGCATGTCACTTAACCTCTCTGGGCTATAGCCCTCCTTATCTAATAAAAACAGAGGACAAGTGGGATAAAGTGACCTACCTCCTGCCCATCTGATGAGGACAGGGTGGGCTGAGAGGGGCCATCTACAAGGACACAGAGTCCTTGGAGGATGGCCTGCATGGTTTACTTTCTCATGTGTAAACATCCCTGGGTCACTTCACTGGCCCGATACTTGATCAGGGCTGCTTGGTGTGGCCAGTGGGGATGTGGTGTCAGCTGGATGGAGGCCGGGCCACTCCTGACCTGAGGTGGCTTGGCACTTATCACCCTTGGCCTGGTGTGGTCACCTGAGCTAGAACTTAGCTGCCTGGCTCAGTCCCCAGCTGGGGTTCTAGCAAAGGACCTGCTGGCCCCTAGCCTGGAGTTGAGCCCAGGGTCTTCTGTTTGCATTGAGGTCACCCTGGCAACCCCAGGCCCCTGCCCTTAGAAAGTGTGATTTGTGGAAGATGGGGAGAATGCAGCTCAGAGAAACGGGGCACTGTAGACCCTGTGAAGCATCAGTGCTGAGGGTTTGCCAGTGGTCAGGGAAATATCAGAGGTGTGTTTTTAGCAGAATCTTGCCAAGGTGAGCAGTGTAGCTCCTGTATTGTATCATGGGAAAAGGGAGATAGGAGGTCAAGACACCTGGGTTCTAGTTCTGACTGTGCCAACAACTGGCTGGGTAAGACTCTCTAAACCTCGCTGTCCCTCTGCTGGCTTCGATTCCAATGGCTGTTAAACTAGGGAGTTGAACTAGGCCCCTTCTAGAGCTGACACCCGTGATCTGACAGTAAATCAAGCATGAGAAACTCCTGTTCCCTTGGGACTTCATTATTACTTGAGAGGTGGCAGAGAAGCTCCCGTGGCTGCCTCCTTGCACTCAGCTCCCCTCTTGGCCATCCCAGCCACCTACACTCTACCCCTTACCTTCCCAACCTCCATTCCCCCAGCCCTAGGGGCCCAGATCTGTTTGGGTCTATTGTGCTCAGAACCCAGAGAGAGGCATGGGGAGCTGGTTATAGGGAGGCAAATTCTAGGTCTGAATAATGAAGAACTTTCTAGATGAGACCCACCCCACGATCTACTCCCCTGCCCTGCTGTGGTTGTTCTGAGCTCCCAGTCCTGGAGTTATGCAAGCAGAAGCAAGAGAATCACATATTTCAGAAGCCATCCAGTACTGAGTATTGGAGAAGTGATGAATCAGAGGCTCCCAACGTACCTTGTAAGAATTTCTTGAGGGACTAGTTAGAATGCATATTCCCAGACTTCTGCAATCCTGAATCAGTGGTTTGGGGAGAGCTGGCTGAGGAAGCTGCATTTTTCATAAACTTCCCTGGCGGCAGCAGGCCCTGGAGGATGACCTCCATAGGCCTCGCCACCAGACGGTTTCAAGGAGCTGCTGGGGCAACCCATCTTTGAGGATAACTTTTTTAGCCCATCCACAATTGCCTGGAGACATGCCGAATGGGGACCCATATCCTCAGGCTGGAAAAGGAGTGGGTGGGAGAGAAGTCAAGGCCAGGTGCTGCCCCTTTCCTGGGAGAAGCTCACCTGCCCCAGCTCACCCAACCTTGCCCCCTCTCCCTCTGAAAGCCTCCCACCCTGGCCTCAGAAGAAGCCAGGCAGGTGTGTTTGGGTTTGTTTGCTCTTAGTTCCCCTCCTGCTCACCCCTCTCCTCTCACTAAACTGTTCTCCATGTAATTATCCATTTTATCAGGGTGAAAGGCCCTGCAATTCACTTGTCGAAGCCCTAACGAGGCAGTGTGGATGCTTTCAAGTCCGTAAAGAAAAGGGAAATCCTGCTAGAATTGGCAACTTAATTCACCAAGCCAGCCTCGACAGACCTCATTAAGTCCCCGTGTATTCATTTCAGGCTAATGGCTGTCACGCTGACTGCTGTTTGATTTGCTGTAATAGACTTTTATGTCGTTCCAATTTGCTCAAACGTGTTTGCCTGTGTCTGTGCCCAGCAGTACTGCTCCAGTACCTTCGTTCAGGTGCATGCCTGCCTTGCTGACCTTCAGCAGTGCCCCATCCCACCCCATCCCCCTCCTCCTGGGGCCAACTCCTCAGCCCTTCAGGTGTGCCCCAGAGTGGTGTCCTTGGGGCCTGGGGTGTTTGGGCTGGAGGATGGGTGTGAGGTTAGAAGTCAGATGGTGAAAGGTTCCTCCTTGAATCAAGGAGTCAAGGAGAGCCTTTGGAGTCTTGGGGACAACCATGTCCTTGAAGTTCTGACAAATTCAGTCGCCTTAGCTGGGCAGTCGAGTCTTTTCTCCATTTGGCCTCAAACTACCTCTCTCAACGGATCTTCTGGTAGTACACCACATGAATCCTTCTGCCAGCCCAGAGGTCGATTCAACGTGTCTGAGCTTATGTTCGTGTCTCTCGCTCTGACACACACTCTATACTCTTCTAACGAGTACTGGAGTATTTTTCCTTCTCTCAGCCTAACTCAATTCTGCCTGTCTTTCAAAGCCCACATTGATCCACTGTGCCCTGATCCACTCAATTTTTTTTTAAATGAACACAACAAACATTTGTTGAACAACTACAGAGCAGGGCCCAGGGATTCTAAGCCGACTTGGACATGTCGGGTAGAGAAAAAGGACTGCCGTCGGCCAGCTGTGCAACTTTGGGCAGTGACTTAACCTCTCTGGACCACGGTTTTCTTATTGATAAGATAGGCAACAATATTCGCCTTGTGGTGTCATTGTGAGAGCTGTAATAACACAGGTAGGAAAAACTATTAGCCCACTTTGTGGCTTACAGTATATTCAGTAAAATGATGGTGATTAAGACCAGGATCTTGTCCTCAGGGAAGGTAATTTTACAGAGAGAAAAACAAGTAAGTGGGTGCCTAACTACATTTAATGTATTAAATGCCACAATAGCTTAGGGTATGCAAAGTGGGATAGAAGCACTGTGGATGGAGTGACCTGGTCTATATACAGGGGCTATATGGGATCTTACAGAATGAGTAGGCATTTGTTAGCCAGAGAATGAGATTATTGTGTCTCTGAATATCATGTACTTTCTGAGACCTTTTAGCCTCTTTTCACATATTGGAAGTTTCCAAAGACAGAAGTGAACTCTACCCCCGACCAAGGGTCCTGCTGAGGAAGGACAGGGGCCGTGTGGCTATGTGCATCCCTCACAGGTGCCCACTGTTACCTTGTGGAAATAAAGCTGGGCTAGAAGTAGGCTCCCTGGCTTTTTGCCCAGGCCTCTGCGACAGACAGATCCTGCATAGATCTTTGTCACTTGTGGCTTCAGGTGACTCAGCTCCGAGGTGGGGATGAGGCTGGAGGAGGAGAGGGATAGAGCTGGGACAAGCTAACAGGGGCACTAGAGACTGTGAGTTCTTGCTTGAGCCTCAAAGCTGGCCAGGGGCAGGGTTAGAGCCATAACCCAGGCCTCCTGGCCCTAGGTCCCACTAGGCCACACCATCTCCCCATGTCGCTCGATAGGGACAGATGAAAATTACTTAATCCCTGTACCTCCTTACTAGAGATGGGAAAGCAGGGAGAAGAATATTCCTGATGATTAGAAATAATTTATTTCTAATATAATAATAAGTCGATGTTATTGTTATTATTGAGAGTTTTCTATGTACCTAATTCTGTGCTTTCCGTGTGGAGCTCACTGAGCCCTCACCATCACCTCATGTGGTAGTCACTCTTATTATTCCTGTCCTATAGATGCGGGGGTGGAAGTTGACAGGTTACTTGACCAAGGCTAGTCAAGGATAGAGCCAGAATTAGGAGACAGGTCTGGTTATGTGGCTTTGGGCAGGTAGTTTCAATTCTACCTGCAAAAATGGAAATAATTATATCTGCCTCACAAAATTGTAAGGATTAAAGTAAATGGGCCCTGAATGAGAAGTACTTAGCACAGGCCCAGTATAAGTTAAATGCCCAATAAATGGTCGTGGCCATAGTTGTTTGTATATTTGTCTCTCTCACCAGACTGAGCAAGGACTGGTCATTTGTGTATCCTCAGCACCCAGTTGGGGGCCTGGCCCGTGGACATGAACTTCACAAACAGACAGAGCCATTCTGCTCCCCCTGCCCCTTGGGCGGTTGGGAGGACAGTAGGAGCATTTATGCAAAGTACTTTGCCCCAGAGCTTGTTTCACTCAGGCAAGGGGTCCTTTAACGCTCACAATCCAGGGTGGGGGCAAGGAGCAGCCAGGCCTGGCACCGAGCTGGAGAGGGCGCTCACAAATGCCTCCTACCCCCATACCCACACTTCGCTTTGCTCCTAGGACACGCTACAGCGTTTTGCTGGTGCTCACTGGTGCCCTCTGTTGCCCACCAGTTCCTGAATCTCAGCCATGCCATCCTCCGTGCCATGGCATGTGGGGAGCCCCAGGGCATGCGAATACAGACTTGGCCAAACTTATTAGCACCTGCTGGTCTCAATAGCAGTGTCCCGAACTGCCCTCCTCACAGAGTGCCCATCAGACACTGGATGATTTATAAACTGCAACCTCAGGTTGCAGTGAGTGGTGGGGAGGGAGTATGGGAGGCTCCCACTGGCTCGTGACTGCCATTCCCCAAGGTGTCAGCTCTGCTCATGACAGTGTTGTCTCTCACGCCAGAAGCAGCAGCCCCTTGACAGGCCATATTAATTTATGCCTCAGGGCCATGGTGCCCCGTGGCCCCCTCTGCATCTATAACCACCTGCCTATTGATCTGGGAGAGGGAGACCAATAAATCATCTCAGGGGCTCCGGGTCCTTAAGGCAGAGCTGGAGCAGCTTGTTCCAGCCAGGCAGTAGCGCTAGGCTGCGTTCCTGTGCCCCTTGTGATCACCCTGAGGTGCTCATGCCTTCACTGATCCCCTCTCACTGCCAGCACAATGACAATACCTCCTCTCTTACAGAGGGCAGGTGCTATAGCCTGCTGCAGTCTGGACCGTGAGCTTTGGGCGTGTAGCGTGGAGTGACACATGTGCAACGGCAAAGCAACAGGGCCACCTGTTTGTACATAGTCTTGAGTTGCCGTGTGTGTTTGGTGTGTATGTATGTATTTATTTAAGTAACATCATCTTCTCTATAGCTGAGTGTTTTCCCTATCTTTCATTTGTTCTGATGACAACTCCGTAAGTTAGGGGAGAATTATTCCTCCCATTTTAGAGATGAGAGAAACTGAAGCCAAGGCAAGTTCACTGATTTCTCCAAGTCTCCCAGAGTCAGATATGCTTGCAACTAGAACCATAGTCTTGTTTTTTCTCATTTCCTAGCATGTTTACATGTCTGTTTGCAACTTTGCTATGGCCTGCTTGTAATTTGCCAAAAGTTACAGGGATAAGGTCTTAATACAGCCAGGATGGGGGACCATGGGCTTTGCGCACAGGCTTACCCCCATCCAAAGCTAAGAGCTGTCACACACGCACTGTGTACAGGCTGTGGGGGTCTAGCAGAGAAGCATCACTCAGAGCCCTTACTCTCTGGAGTGAGGACCACCCCAGTGGTCAGGACCTAGCCATGGTCATAGTGATACCTGTTCCTTGTGACCTACAAGGTTAGTATACCCCCAGAGGGAGCCTCTAAGATTTCAGTCCCCACATATGCATCCAATATTGTTCATGAGAAGCAGTAAACCCATTCAAATGAGTAAAGGCCAGCCTGCTCCCCCTGCCATCAAGGAAGATTCAGCATCTTTCTGCTACCTCCTCCTGGGTCTGAGGTGCCCAGGAGGGAATAAATGGAGTCCCACAAAACCCAAGGCCCAAAGTGCTCAGCTCCACCAATACTCTGAGTCTCCTTGCTCCTTCCTCCACCCCACGGAGTAAAGTCCCGCCTCTGGCCACCCGTAACCCCTGCAGCACCTCCACATTCCAAGCCCATGGCCAGGGCTGTGGGCACCCTCCTCTACCCTCACCACAAGGATTGAGGACAGCAAGAGATGAAGGAGCCCAGATGTAATTAAAATTATTATTTTGTTGAACGTTAATAATGTTCTTAATTACGTCGGTTTCCTTGCCGATTCTAGTGGGGAGACTTTAGGGGCCCATATAATTCTATTGCAATGACTACAGGACCCTCTGCCATGAATATGAAGCAGGAGACTGTACGTGGAGGCCAGCGTGTGTACAATAGCGATTCTCTGGCACATGCAGGGACACCTTTTATTTCACCCCATACCCTTTAAATAAAGAAGCTCTAAATGGAAGGCGGTGATAGCTGCCTGGCAGGAGATGTTCCTGCTGCATTGTTGGGCTGTCAGCCTCAAGTACCTGAAGTTCATCCGTTGTCTTTCATCTCCCTTTATCATAAATGTTCTCCTCTCTTTTGTGGTGGGGCCTGTTGGAGGAAGGGTGCAGATGTCCTGCCTGCACCCCTTTTTCTTCAGGCTCTGGAGTCTCCTTAGACTCTGAGTGGGGGGCAGGCTGAGGAAACTGATGGTCGAAGAAAGCCCCATGTGCAGCCAAGACCAGCTTTGGCTTTATTGCATCACGAAGACTCATGCCCCATCTGTGACATGGGGACCCTGATCCCTGCTGCAGCACAGTGTGATGGAGCCATGCACACCAAGGCTCAAACTCCAAACCAGGAGGCCATGAGCAAGCCTTTGAGGGCCTCTGTTTCTTCATCTGTAAAATGGGACACATTGCGTTATTGTAAAAGTTCATTGAGAGCATGTGCATGAAGCATCGCTCACATCGGGGAGCTGATTAGTATTCCCGTGGTTACGAAAAGTTCTCAGAGAGCTTCGTGAAAATAGCTTAAAGTCCGAGGAGCTTGACAGGTAGGCTCTGTTGCTATAGACTGATGAGTTGATATTGGGGTATTAGTGGTCAAAAAGCTTATAGTCCAGTGGGGGACAGAAAACATGTGGGAAACATGAAACGAAGACATGACAAAGAACAAAATGAAACCAGAGTCACCTAGAAATAACTAGGCCAAGAGCATTCCAAATGGACTTCTTAAAACCAATACCAGAGAGGCTGTCAGGGTGACTTAATCCACATTCTTTAGAGGTCAGCAAAACCCAAGAGGATAAAAGATTTACCCAAGGTCCTCAATAAATCAGTGGCAGACCAGTGAAGACTGAAGGTAATTGGGAATGTTATTAGGGAAATGGTTTCTGGAACTCGTGAGGCTGAGCCCATCCCTGCGCTGGGCTCAGTGCTATTTTTCCAAGTGGGGCCTGGTTTCCAGAGCTGGGCTAGGAGCTGGGATTTGGGAGCAGGGAGGTGCTGCCTCCAAGCCCAAGAGCAGTGTCCTGGTGGGCTGCCCTCTCGATGCAGGACACAGAGACCATGCAAGCATGTTGACTAACCACCAGAATGCCACTGCTCTTTCTCCTGTTCGAGGGATCTCTGGGCTTTTGCCTCAGCCCCTCTACGTACCTGAACAAGTTGGAATATTGTCAAAACAGCTTTGGGACAGGCCTGGCAGCCCCTGTGACATCGAGGCCCCCCACACAGTTGGCTTGTTTTGATGTGTTTGCGGGCTGCCTGACCCAGCTTATTTTCTACCAGGAGGGGGAAAACGAAAGAGAGAGAGAGCTCTTGGTTGATGAAATTATTATAACTTCTCGGATTCCTTAGCAGCCTTTAATTACTTTGCAACTTTGTGGCGCTGGCTGGAAGCCGGGAGGGGCTGGGCTCTCCCCCTTTATAATAACGTTAAGTGGAAGCCTCCCGTCCATCTATTAGAAATCCTGCTCTTCTCTCCAGATGCAGCCTGAGAGATTTCACCTTGGCCATAATCACTAGGTACAATGTAATCGTTCCTGCTCACTGTCTTCATCAGCCGACCAACCCACCTCCTGGGCACGGGGACTGCCAGCCACAAAGAGCCGATTGCATGGTCACGTCCTTGTCCAGGAGGGTCAAGGCTCAGGCTGGTCCCTCTCCCAGTCCTGCCCCCAAGGTGGAAATGGCACAGAGGCCTTTTACATTGACCTTTACTCCTCTAGGTGCCTCGCCCATCCGGAACATAAACCCTACATGTTAGAAATCCATTCTATTTGCATTTAAGCTCCAAGCTTTTCTGGCCTTCTTGTCCTCAATCCTTACTGTGGGTGGTCACCTTCCTGGTGCCTGGCCTTTGTTCAAGCACTGCCCTCCCCCAGTGTTGCCTTAACCTAAGCCATTGCACCATCTTCCTTCCCACCATGTAGCCAAACCCTGTTCTTTCTAACTTAGAGCAGTCCAGTGGGGGATGGCAGGGGGTAGTTGGTATTCTCTGTACCCATTTTACAGACAAGTAAATCAAGAGATAGAGAAGTCGGAAGGCTTGCCAAGTTATTCCCTTTGGATGTGACTGGCTGGGATCTAACCCCAGGCCCTTCACTTGGTTTTCTCTCCACTGGACCTGAAGGCACAGGCCTCTTTTAGTGCCTGCCCTTGGAGTTGCTCCTCATACCTACTCCATCCACCCTAGCTTCTAAACCTCCCTCTGAGCCCACCCTCTGCCTCCTGACCTTGGCCTGGCTTTCCTTCCTGGGGTGGCCCCAGGACCCCCCTGTGGGAACAAGAGGCTGACTAGACTCAGGTCTGAGTGCTAGGCTTTGCTCGGGCTGGCTCAGCCAGTGACAGCCCACCTGTCTGTATAGCTGAGTTAGAGTGGGGCGAGCTCTAACCTAGAGAGGGCGGGAACCCTACCACCTGGGTCTGGGAGACTCGGGTGAGTCACTTCCTCCTCCCAGGCCTCAATCTGCCCCTCTGTTAAGTGGGACTGGTAGTCCTGGGCCTGTCCACACCATCGTGAGGCTCAAGGACAGGACAGACAAGAAGGCCTTGAGCTTCAAGCCTCGTACAAGTGGGACAGATGAACCCCTGGAGTATTTTTTCCAGTGTTCCCCAATTGGCTTCATGCTTTTTCTTTTCTTGTTTTTTGACGAGGGGGGGGGGGACTCTATGTATTACTTATACATACATATAAAGAAGTGAGCAATCATAAGTGTTCAGCTTTATGAGTTATTGCAAAGTGAACACATTTGTGTAACTACACCCAGCATCAAGAAACAGAATTTCTTTAGCACCTAGATGTACTCTGGTGACCCTGCCAGGCCCTCCCTCTCTCCCCAGAGGGTAATCACTATCTTGGCTTTTAATGCCATGGATTACTTTTTCCCATTTAAATTTAATTATATACATTCTGGGTTTTTTTGTTGTTGTTGTTTTTTGTTTTTTTTTAAATCACCTAAGCCCCTAGAATAAGCAGCCAGCTTTCTCTTGAAGGTGACTTCACACAGCGATTAGGAGCACAATGGTTAGGTTAGTGGTCTGAGTCTTGGTCTCACCACTCACATCTGGGAGTCCCTGAGAAACTTCTCGTCTCTAAGAAAATAAGTGTGGTGCTCACCCAGGATTGCCACCATGCAGGTGACATGAGACAATGCCTGTGCAATGCTAGGCCAACAGCCTACCCATGGTGAGATCGAAGGGACCATTCCCTGTGGGCATCACCTCTAGAGAGCCTCTCTCTGGCAGAGGTCGTCTCTGCAGGTGAACATAGTTACCCAGGTGCTGGGACAGGAGGGTAACTATGGGAGAAAGAGAGTCATGGAGAACTAAGTAAAGTGGGTGAAACTTAGGTTGAGAGGAAGCAGAAGGGAAGGGGAAAAAAGGAGGAGGGTCCCTTTCCCCATACTGTCTCCTTCGATCCTCACAGGAGTCCTTCATGTTGGTAAGAAAAGTATGATCGTCTTCATGTTATGCCTGGAGAAACAGAGAGGTTAAGTGACTTGTCCGATGAGACACAGCTAGCCCCCAATTTTATCTTCTTTGTACTGCCCCCAAAGCAAATTTAAGTGCATTTTACCTGCAGCATATCCATTTAGGGTTTAGGGTTTACTGGAAGTCTGCTGCCTGCAGAGGAGCAGCCCCGAGTCTGGAGAAGATTGAAGGGGGAGGGTGTTTGGTAAGGAGAAAGATTCTTCTGAAGTGACCTTTATTGCATTCTAGCACCTCCAGCCTTCCACAAAGCTGTGGCTCCTATCAGCAAACCAATCTCAGGCCTGCACAGGAAAACACAAAAATCTTTAAAGGTTTCTGAGCAGCTTGAAGTGATTTTTTTTTTCCCCCGTTTGTTTTTCTTTCTTTCCTGGTCAAGGTTGGGGTAAGGCCAGCGCAATGGGAGGAGAATAATAAATTCTCCTAAAGCCTTGTTTTTCTCCCCACCTCCCCAAACCATCAGATCCCCAAAACTCAGAGGCCACCAGACCTTAAAAAAATCTGCCCAACGCAGCCCAAAAGCTGGAGATTGAGGGAAATGCAACAGCAGCTATTGGGGCGGAAAGCCCTAAATGGTGTGGAAGTAATGCCTAAAGTGTGCTGGCGATTACAGACATTTCCACGGAGCCACGCTCCTCGGGCTGCATGGGTCGGTGCCAGCGGCTGGGGGAAATAAATAAATAAATAAGTGAGCAGGTCTCAGAGATCCCGTTAACTGTTGCTGTGCAGAGGGAGGGATGGGGGCAGGTCACTGGTAAGGGACGGGAGGAGGGTAGACAGGCTTATTCAGTTATTTTTTTCTTCCATTCATTTGGCCCCAGCCCCCTCACCAGCCTCCTCTTAACATTCTGCTTTCCTGCACCTCAACTTTCTTTCTGGTCCCCAAGGGCACCATGCCACAGGGTCTTTTCACGGCCATTCCCTCCCCACTTCTCATGAACTCCTACATCTCCTGATCTCTTCGATCCCTGATTGATCCCTCCTCCCAGTGCAGAACAGATTCTGCACAGGGCTTCTCCCCAGAGCACCATGATCTTGGCATGTAATTACTTATTTTCAGGACTACCTGATCACTGTTTCGGTCTCCCGAAGGAGATGGTGAGCTCTGTGAGAGGCAGGGGCATGTCCATGTGGCTGTCTTTTCACCACAAAACCCTCAAAACCCTCAGGACCTGGTACCCAGTGGGGATTCAGTAGAGATTTGTCGCACAATGCAGTTTATACCACTTGTTTTCAGGGAGGTTCTCCTCCCCTCCTCTGCAGCCCCCCTTCTTTCAGAGTTGCTCTAGTCCTAAGGCCCACTGCTAAAGGCATCTGAGAAGTGCTGGCGAGTTCCCGCCAAGGCCTTCAAACAGGCCTGGTCTCACCAGAGTTTGCAGGCAGCCAGTGGGAAATGAGGGAGCCTGACTGAGGGCTATTGGAGGAAAGGGTGTCATCTAATGGGGCTGGGGTGTGGTAGGCGGAGGAGTAGCCCCAAAGATGTCTACATCCTAATCCTGGGAACATGTGACTATGTTTCCTCACATGGCAAAAGGGACTTTTCATGTGGGATTAAGTTAAGCACTTTCTTGGGGAGATAGATACCTTGGTCTATCTGTGTGGGCCCAATGTAATCACAAGGGTCCTTTCAGGAGGGAGGCAGGGGAGACAGAGAAGGAGATGTGACAATGGAAGCAGAGGTCAAAGAGAGAGGTTTGCAGATGTTATGCCACTGGTCTGGCGGTGGAAGAAGAGGCCATGAGCCAAGGAAGCTGAGTGGCCTCTAGAAGTTGGAAAAGGCATGGAAACTGACTTTCCTCCAGAGCCTCCAGAAGGTATGCAGGCCTGCTCACCCCTTGATTTTAGCCCAGGAAGACCCATTTTGGACTTCTGGCCCCCAGAACTGTAAGGTAATAAACTTGTGTTGTTTTAAGCCGCTGTGTCTGTGATAATTTGTTACAGCGGTGATAGGAAACTCGTACGGGGTGCTTTGAAGGCAGAGCAGTAGGGGCATGCATCCTACAGTGCGCCCCCCCCTCCAAAAAAAACCTCTCAAACTTTAGTTCACTCACTCCTTTGGGGCCCTTCAGGCAGGATGATTAATATACCCAGAGGTGGGTTGTCTGGACAAAGGCTTGAGGCTGGTGGTTGTTGATGAGCCATGAGGGCCAGCTGCGGGTCAGGGTACCCAGAGCTGAGAAGGACAATTAGCTGGGAAGGGGCCCTGCAGAACCAGGAAGGGTGAAGTGGGGGATCCTGAGAGTCCATGCAGAGAGGTGTGGAGGGAGGGAGAGCTTGCAGATGAAGGGGTGGAGATGGTGCTGAAAGGCGCCGCAGCCAAAACTGGCCTCCATGCCGCTAGGACCCCAGGAAGACCTCCCCATTGCACTGAGGAGGACTTAGCAGGCGCCTGAGTGCTGGAGATCCTGCTAGAAAGCCTGGCCTCTTGGCACCAACCAGCTCAGAGAACAGAGAGAGAGGAGTCTGCTTTGCTTACCACCAGAGTGATAATGAGATGCAAGAATGTTGGTTCCAGATGCATAATCCCATCCTCCATTCATTCATTCATTCATTCATTCATTCATTACACATATCACCTGGGTGCCTGCTGGATGCCAAGCCCATGCTGGGTGCTGGGGACACAAGAGGAATGTCACATGGTCCTTGGCCCCCAGGAGATTCTGGCTGAACCCTGCTTGCCCACAGCGGCACTCTTTAACACAGAATGGGAGGCCAATACTTGAGGACCCGAGCAGCCACCACTCAAAGCTTGGCCCTCTGGGTTGCTGAGGGGAGGAGCATGGCAGTTCGCCATCCCAGCTTTAGTGCTATAGGAAAGCTGGGCCCTGCCCTGGCTCCCAAGCCCCTTGTCCTCTTGTAGCAAATATCAATATAAAGCATGTCTCCCTCCAGGCAGCAGAATTGGACAAATGAGCTCTAAATGAGCTTGGCAAATTGGTTCTCTATGCTCTGTCCCATTCTTCTTCCTTCTTGCCTTGCAGCACCCTGGGTTCACCTGCAGGCCTGCTCTTAGTCCGGGCCAGGGAGGGAGGGAGCAGGGACTGATGTAGGTCTGGGGCAAGCAGAGAGGCCTCCCCCATCTCGGGGCTCCCCATCTGCTTCTTTGTATCTGAGGTGGGTGGAGGCCCCACAAGATAGAAAGGCCCTCCTGGAGAGTTCAGGGGCATTACTGAGGAAGGGGCAGGGCACAGGGCCCTTAGGAGGCCTGGCAGGGGCTCAGTGACCATGCCCTCCTCTGAGCTCCTGTTCCAGCTTCTGTTTACACCACTTGTCTGGTATATGGATCCTCCTGGTCTTAAATTCCAGGATTCATGAACTGATTCAAGATGGGGTCTGTATCTTATAACTCCTTGAACCCATAGGTCTGGGGATACTGGGGAAGCACTGAATAATGATAATGGAGATTGTGCATGCATTCACTTGTGTGCTTTTTATAACCAATCTGTGGTGTAGGTAATGGGATTATTCCCGTTTTTAAGATGTGGAACCCGGGGCTTGGAGAGGTTAAGTCAGTTGCAGAACTGGGATATGAACCTAGCCAGTGCGCCACCAGTGCCCCCATACTGCACTGCACAGTGGGTCTAGTGGCTGCGCCATGGAGGTGCTTGTGTCTTGCACATCGAGTAAATGTGCCCCGGATACTTGGAGAATCCAACAGGCACTGTGAGAGGGCTGCTAAGCTCCTAGGGCAGGACTTCCAGGCTGTGGCTCCTTGCAGCCTTCCCACAGTCTCCCCTCATCCTCCCAGTCACAGTGCCATGGCGAACGTGGGACAGAAAGGATGGGAATGCCAGACACCACTCCTAGTCCTAGAGAGCCAGGCTGGGCAGCATGTTCCTGGAGAGACAGCCCTCCCACCCCACACCAGTGCACGCACGCATGCACACCCCTCAGGCGTGACGGCCACCCTGCCTCCTTCTGTCCCGTGTGTCTCCCTCACGGGTCAGTGCTCTGGAGTGGTAAATTATGAGCAAAATCGGCCACAGCCAGCGGGAGGCCAAAGGGACACAGGGAGGGGACGCTGCCATCAAGGCCATTAGCACTGAGCTGGCCAGGCAGACGAAAGCACAGCTGATTGAGAGAGAGTAGGCCAGCCTCCTCCTCTGGCACTGTTCTGTAGCCCTCCAGAGAGTGACAGGGATGAGGCACACACAGGGAACATGTGTGCTCACTGAGTATTCATTGAGGATGCAGGATTCATAGCGTGGATACTTGGTCATGCCTCCCTGTCCCCCATGAGAACAATTTTCAAAAGGAGACAGTCATTTTATGTGCAGGAGAGTAGAGAGAAGCTTATTTCAACTTAGATTCTTCAGACTGGAGCAGACCTCATCCCCCTGCCCTCCATGGCAGCAGTATATCTTGAACTGTGGACTGGGATGCTTCCATATGTCTTTGAGCCTTTCCTTTCTTCTCCCTGGACCTCAGTTTACCCACCTATGCAATGGAGTTAATAACCTTAGCTCTGGCTAGCTTCCTGGCTAATCAGAGTTATTATAAGAAACAGATGAGCCAATGATGAAATGACATAAACTAAGACCCAGTTCCCCACGTTGTGGCCTGGCTGACTTATGCCATCAGGTCATGGCTCTAGGAGGGGTCTGGGTGGTGTTCCTGCCTCCAGAAGGAGAAGGCAGAGCAAGTGTAATGACAAAAGAGGCCATCCTATAACATGTCACTCCATGGTGCCTCATTGGACTTGGGTCTCAGTGACCACTCCCCCCCCCAAATCACCCAGGTCAAGGGTCAATCAATCCCAACAGTTAATGAGTGGAGGTGGAGCATGTGTTGGTAAACTGAGGCCTAGAACCCTAGTGCCTCTCTGTGCAGCGGTGCCTCGGACAGGTCCCTTCCCACAGTCTCACCTGGAGGGCTGTCAGGCGGACAGGCCCGTCCCTTCTGCACGGCTGGCCTTGCAGCTGGCCTGCAGCAGACACGGCTTTTTTGTTTTTGGTTAAAAGGCCTCATCGGAGCGTTATGATATTGGAATGTGAAGGGTAATTGAGCTGAAAGCTATTCTCTTCCTGCGACTCGCACGATAGGAGTGATTGAGGCGCCGGGGCCTGTGCACCAGCCTGGGAATCCTGATGAAAGGTCTGTGTAGAGATGGGGGTCGCTGGACGGAGTGGAACCAGGCCCCAGAGCCCTTCTTCCACACCCTGGGGGCCCAGGCCTGCTCCTCAACGTGCTCCCCTGGGACTTGGAGCTTCCAGGCCAGGCCTTTGCCTACCCGGAGCAGATCGCCAAGGCCCCTGGTGTGCTGGGGATAGGCAGAGGGTCTCCAAGGATAGGTGCATGAGGAGGGGGCTGGGCACTGGACTGAAACAAGCAGAACAGGCTGTGGCATGCATCCTCTACCGCTCCTCACTGTTTCATCTTCTCCTGAAAGAACTCATCTCCAGAAGAGGGGTCTCTTTCTGTGTTTTCTGTATCTTTCTCCCCATGTTGTACCCTATCTCTGCCAATGTTCAAACAACCCCAGTGTTTTTAAAGCCATTTTAATGCACCCGAGGAATCAGTTCTTCAGTGAGGAATCAGTGATAGGAATCACCTGAGGGTCTTGTTAAACTGTAGCTCCTGATTCAGTTTGCCTGGGGGGGGGCCTGAGACTCCCTGTGTCCGTTGAGCTCCCTCCCGTGTGATGCAGATGCCACTGGTCCTCCCACCTCACTTGGAGGAGTAAGGTTCTATAAAGCTGTCAGGATCGTGGGCCAAGCAAGAGTGACCCGGATTCTGAGTGCAGGGCCCCGCCGTGAGGAAACAGGGAAACAGCCCGCTCCTGAGCAGGGTTGCCCTCCGTGGCCGTGCAGGTAGTGCACTGAGCAAGGAGGAGAGTCCTGGGGAAATCCAGCCGAAGTATTGCTCATGAAGCCACATTCCCTGGAGCTGGATGGCATTGCCTAGAGAAAGGAGCGTGTTTTTCTTGACACAGAGGGGTGGTTTGGTTACTAAGCTGTGTACTCTGAAGGGGCTTGTTTGCACAAAGGCACCACACAGATCTTGGCCCCAAACTTAAGGCTGTGACCCTGTACCTGCTTCTGCATAACCCCACTTTTCCTCTTTTGCACTGCCCAGTTTCACAACTGCCCTGGCAGAATGTGAAAGTCCAGGAAAAGGTAGAGTGCATCACGCTCATACTTCAAGAATCAGTTTCTCCCTTCAGTCACTTTAGCCCTATCTGGGTGGGGAGAGGAGGCTCAGGCCTTCATGAGAAACAGGTTCTTTCCTGCCTCCTGCCTCCTCCTCGCCTGTAGAGCTCAGCTGGAGGGATTAGGCTAGGACAGGTCCCTCTCTCCCAACTTAGGGTGAGAACCAGGTCTGCTGCAGAGAAGGAGTGTCCTTGAGGAAAGATACTCTGGCCCACCCCAACCCAGACTACACCCTCCCCTGCAGCACATACACACACATGCACACACGCACCAAACCCAGTCTCTCTGCCTGGCCCGTTATTAATTGCCCTGCAGGCTGAGCTGAATGGGTCCCATTAATATAAGCTCTTACAGCTCCAAGGAGTTGGGGCTTGTGCTGGGACATAGTCGCTTATCTCTCTTGGCCAGGCTGTCCTGCACAGGATTCCACTGGCACATAACAAGCCATCTTCAGGGCCTCTGGGCCCATGTGCCAGGCCTGGCAAGGAGAGAGAGAGTCCCACCCCTTCCCTGGCTCTGCTCTGCCAGCCCCCAGCTGAGCACAAGCCTTTCTCTAACCCCACTGGTGCCTAAAGTCTGGGCAGGGTAACCCTCAGCAGTGAGAATCCTCAGCAGTGGAGCCACAGTCACAGTACAGGCCTCTGTGGGCTGCCACACCCATTTCCCACCCCAGCCTGGCCTGAAGCGCCCCTTTTCGCTTCAGACCTGGCTTCCCTCATCCCACAGTGTTGCTATGCCAAGGGCTGCAATAGTGTTGTCATCTATCTTGCCTGGTTGGCATATCATCAGTGGGCAGGTATGCAAGGCTGAGTCTCTGCTGGTCTTACAGGTGGGCAGAGCCACCTCATCCTCTCTTTCTCCTTCTTTCCCAAGCACCTACCTTCCTGACAGCCTCTCATCTCACACACCCCTGACTAAGGTTGGCATTCACAGTCCCTATGCCCATCAGAAGAGGGAGGAGTCTGACTGCTCATTTTCCCACCTCTTTGTCCCACCACTGAATAACGTGCACTGTAAATGCTTATTGGACAGTTAATACTTTTCAAACTCATCCCCTGTGCCAGGAACCATGCTCAGCACTTTCGGAGCACCGTCTTAGACCACCTTCAATAAAGATATGTTCACTCTTCTCATTATGCACATGAGGAAGCGGAGGCCCAGAGATATTCAGTGACTGCTCAGGGTCACACAGCTGGCTAGCAGACCCCACAATATGCATAACACTCATAGTGTCTGTTTGGATACTTTCCTGTGACGTGGAACTCTTAGCTCCCTGGGGTCATCCAGGACAAGTTCAGGCATCTCTAAATTGTAAGAAAATTTTTGTATTGAGCTGGAATGTGCTTGCCTGCCACTTGTACCCCATTGATCCGGGTTTGCTGGCTAGGATGAGGATCAGTCTGTGCTAGTGCAGCCACAGAAGGCTGCCATGAGTTTTACCCACCTCCTTGGGCCCATTAGCACTGATGTCTGAGCCTCCGACCAGCTCGTGACCAACTTGTAAAAACTTGTAAGGAGCAAGGGAGCCCCAGAGTAATCTCTTCTTCTCTAGGATTCCCCCAACAGTGAACCTCTAGCTTTTTGCCAGGTCCAACAGTCAGTACCCCTGACCCTCGGAGGTTATAAGCCCAGTGTCCCCATTCAAGATTCTGAACGTTTTTTGTTGGGGGTTCCCAGGCTCCACTGGCACTAACATACCTCCAAAAATACTATATTTCTTCCATTCTCACATGTGCATTTACTCTTCATTTAAAAATATATGAAATTGAAATTCGTCTGAATTAGTCATAGTCTTTGCC
>NW_011888983.1:2725898-2728245 GCF_000151845.1 Pteropus vampyrus
TTCAAATGTAGTATTAAGTTTGATGCCTGGCAAATATTTTTAATACTCTCTCTGTGCCCAGCACTATATGTAGCACTGCAGGTGTGACAATTTCTGAGGTTTGGCATCTTCTGGATGGGCTCCAACCCTTTGTAGAGCACGGGTCTCTGGTACTGCCCAACTCAAGATGACATTCAGGGTGTGAATGAATGGGTGGAGGAGCAGCATGATGTGCCTCAGTCACAAGACCCCTCTGATTCTAGTCCTGTCTCTGCCACCAGTCAGGTGACTTTGAGTGTCATTTACTACTGGATTTCGGCTTCCTCATTTGCACAATGAGGATATTACTACCTCCCTGCCCACTTCAGACGGATAGGCCCTGACATGCTGTATTTAGCCTTCGATGTGTGTGCCCTTTTATGGGTAATAAATTCAACAAATACTCATTGGCTCCTGATATATGGAAGACACACAAGTGCAATACAGCCCTGCCTTCCAGGAGCCTCTAGTCTAAAGAGACAGACATGTAGAAACCCACATAATTGAGAGCCCAGGCAGGCTGAACAGGACACATGTGAACACCCGCTAGGGCTGCAGGGGCTGAAAGGTACTGAGTGGGGGAGGCAGCCTTTGCACACGGCTAAGTGGGCTGAGATGGAGGGGAAGGCAGCCCAGATGAGAGGTCAGGCAGGCATAGAGAGGAAAGGCATAGAAGCTGGAAAAGGCCAGGTATGCTTGGGGGGCAGTAAGAAGAGGGTGCTGGAACAGGCCCAGTGGACATAAGGTAAAAACTTAGGGTTGATTGGGCCACACAATATGAAGGACCCAAAATATCCCAGTCAGTGGTTTCAACTTTCTTCCCTCAGGCAATGGAGAGGTTTGGACAGCTTTGGGGCCCGGGGAGGATACAGTCACAGCTGAGCCCTTGGGAAAGGTCTCTGGTGGCTGCAGAAAGGATTGTTGGGGTGGCATCGCGGGACATGAAGATACTCTCTGCCCCCACCCCACCACCATCACACACTGTTTAAATCTATAACTCCCTGTTTTAGAAAAGACCTCTTGTCCCACTTCCCATTTCCCTGCATTATTTTTTCCTGAGGTTTCAGAAAGCATCTCCTCTGAGGCTCCCACTGTCCCTCTTCATTCACGGTCAGGCTCTGAATTTTAACTATTCTATTTTCTTTACTGATTTTATGATAAACAGCCCAATGTTTTCCAATGCCTTTCCTAAGTGTGTCAGGCCATCCCTCGAGGCGCTGATGTATCCCTTCACTCTGAGATGCCTACTCTCATCCCCACCCGGATATGTGATTGTCCCCAGATCCACTGGTTCCTTTCAAGTGGCCGGCACTTCTCCAGCCCACCCCAGATCCATAAAATTTAGGGGTGAGTGTCCATCATCTCAGGCTGAATCTGGGTCACGCTGGCTCACAAACTAGCTGATGGAACAGACCCCTCAACTCAACCAAGGGACATCTGTTTTGATTTTTCATATTTTTTCTTCCATTTCCATGTCTGGAAGGACTGGCTGCCCCTAGGAACCACTGAAGTGCCATTGCTCTGCTGAGCAAGACTTTCCATTGCTGTGGGGTCCCCCAGCCCCAGCCTGGCTGGTGCCTGACCCTAAGTCAGTCATTCGTTGCTGGTATAGAAATTAAAGTTTATTTAAACCTCTCCGAGCCAGGTACTTCTGGAATTAACTCTCATTCCTAGTGTTCAGAAGAACTTTGCCAGTTAGACAAGCACACCCATTTTTCTTTCCCCCTAAATCCTGCCACCACCACCACCAGCCATGTCAGAACCAACAGTTAAATTCATAGAATTGTCAGACTAGGTTACTCAAAATGTTTGACCCCAGTGATATTTTAAGATTCTTCCCCCTGCTCTGACGTCCACATTCCTTGGCTCTGATCTGAGGGTGGTAATTGCCTCCTATGCTGGACACCAAAATAAGGGAAGGTATAGACACTGCCACAGGCCACCTTGCTTGGGACCAAGGAGTGAGGCTTGGGGTCTATGGCATTCACTTTTGCTCTAAACTCTAGGAACCTGGAAGCCTACACCCCATTCTGGATAGGCAGACGGAAGAGGTTCTTTCAGCTGAGAAAGCCAATAGTTCTGGCCTAGTGTCTGAAGAGCCCCCATCTTTCTCTCCATGTACAGGCAGCCAGGAGAGGGCTCCGCAGGCTGGGCTTACGCTGCTGCCAGCCTGTGTCCTCTGAGGCTCTTCAGGGAAGCGTGGCCAACTGCCTGCTCCATGCCCAGTCTCTTCCATCCAGACTGCTCATTGCACTTTTTATGGCTCGGAGCTGGTGGTTTATGGAGCAGGAGAAAGACAGCAGTAGAACCAAAGGAAGGGCAGACCAGT
>NW_011888983.1:2728295-2730928 GCF_000151845.1 Pteropus vampyrus
GCCATCACTGCTCTGATCTTCCTAGCTATAGACAACATCCACATTTGGCACTTCCTGTGCAGGCAGGAAGTGCTGATATTTTTAACTCCTAAACTAGGCCTGCTTCAGCATTAGCATGGTACCTCAGCACCAGCCCCTTTGGGCCAAGATTTTCCTCATCCCCTGACCTCTGAATATGCAGGTCAGAGCCAAAAAGGGGAACAGCAGTGTTCATTTTTGCATTCTGCTCACAAGTTTCTAAAGAGTTGAACAGTTTTGGACTGGACTGACTATTTCTCACTCATGTTCAGAAGAGCCTTAGTCCTCGGGGAAACTGCTAGCCAACCCCTCTCAGAAAGGGGGAGTCCCTCTGAGAGACCCCTGGTATCCACAGTAACAGGCAGAAGAAGCCCAGGCTGAGACCCCTCCAGGGGCCTGAGACATGGGGAACTGAGTAGCTCGAGGCAGTAGGACCTTTTGGAGGGAAGCCATTCAGCACCCTCCAGTCCCCCACCCCAGTCCTTCCCAGAAGTCCTCAGGCAAAAAGGCTCCAATTGATGAACTAGTTCCTCCGTAGCTGTCACATGTCTTCAGTTCATTACAGCCCCACCTGCCTCTCACCGAGGCTGCTCTCCTGCCAGCCTCCTGGCCGCATCTGAGGGAGAGAGCTCACACAAGAAGAGCAGCTGGGATCTGAGACCTCACGAGTATCTTGGAGAGTCCAATCAGGGTAATGGCAGGTCCTTCTTTAGGGAACTGAGTATCAGGACAGGGATGGTGGAGGGGGTAGATCTTGAGGCGGGTTAACCCTTAGACTTCCAAATCTGGAGGCTGGGGCCACAGCCAGGCACACCCTGCTAGTGCAGCCCTGCCAGTGGGCCCTCCCTGGGATCCACTTGGAACACTCTGTGGGGGCTGGACTGAGATTCAGGCCAAGCTGTCTGAATCTCGGGGTCAAATCTCCAACCCTTAGCTTGTCTTACACTAAGCACTGGAGCCTTCAAATGTAGTATTAAGTTTGATGCCTGGCAAATATTTTTAATACTCTCTCTGTGCCCAGCACTATATGTAGCACTGCAGGTGTGACAATTTCTGAGGTTTGGCATCTTCTGGATGGGCTCCAACCCTTTGTAGAGCACGGGTCTCTGGTACTGCCCAACTCAAGATGACATTCAGGGTGTGAATGAATGGGTGGAGGAGCAGCATGATGTGCCTCAGTCACAAGACCCCTCTGATTCTAGTCCTGTCTCTGCCACCAGTCAGGTGACTTTGAGTGTCATTTACTACTGGATTTCGGCTTCCTCATTTGCACAATGAGGATATTACTACCTCCCTGCCCACTTCAGACGGATAGGCCCTGACATGCTGTATTTAGCCTTCGATGTGTGTGCCCTTTTATGGGTAATAAATTCAACAAATACTCATTGGCTCCTGATATATGGAAGACACACAAGTGCAATACAGCCCTGCCTTCCAGGAGCCTCTAGTCTAAAGAGACAGACATGTAGAAACCCACATAATTGAGAGCCCAGGCAGGCTGAACAGGACACATGTGAACACCCGCTAGGGCTGCAGGGGCTGAAAGGTACTGAGTGGGGGAGGCAGCCTTTGCACACGGCTAAGTGGGCTGAGATGGAGGGGAAGGCAGCCCAGATGAGAGGTCAGGCAGGCATAGAGAGGAAAGGCATAGAAGCTGGAAAAGGCCAGGTATGCTTGGGGGGCAGTAAGAAGAGGGTGCTGGAACAGGCCCAGTGGACATAAGGTAAAAACTTAGGGTTGATTGGGCCACACAATATGAAGGACCCAAAATATCCCAGTCAGTGGTTTCAACTTTCTTCCCTCAGGCAATGGAGAGGTTTGGACAGCTTTGGGGCCCGGGGAGGATACAGTCACAGCTGAGCCCTTGGGAAAGGTCTCTGGTGGCTGCAGAAAGGATTGTTGGGGTGGCATCGCGGGACATGAAGATACTCTCTGCCCCCACCCCACCACCATCACACACTGTTTAAATCTATAACTCCCTGTTTTAGAAAAGACCTCTTGTCCCACTTCCCATTTCCCTGCATTATTTTTTCCTGAGGTTTCAGAAAGCATCTCCTCTGAGGCTCCCACTGTCCCTCTTCATTCACGGTCAGGCTCTGAATTTTAACTATTCTATTTTCTTTACTGATTTTATGATAAACAGCCCAATGTTTTCCAATGCCTTTCCTAAGTGTGTCAGGCCATCCCTCGAGGCGCTGATGTATCCCTTCACTCTGAGATGCCTACTCTCATCCCCACCCGGATATGTGATTGTCCCCAGATCCACTGGTTCCTTTCAAGTGGCCGGCACTTCTCCAGCCCACCCCAGATCCATAAAATTTAGGGGTGAGTGTCCATCATCTCAGGCTGAATCTGGGTCACGCTGGCTCACAAACTAGCTGATGGAACAGACCCCTCAACTCAACCAAGGGACATCTGTTTTGATTTTTCATATTTTTTCTTCCATTTCCATGTCTGGAAGGACTGGCTGCCCCTAGGAACCACTGAAGTGCCATTGCTCTGCTGAGCAAGACTTTCCATTGCTGTGGGGTCCCCCAGCCCCAGCCTGGCTGGTGCCTGACCCTAAGTCAGTCATTCGTTGCTGGTATAGAAATTAAAGTTTATTTAAACCTCTC
>NW_011888983.1:2731953-2750999 GCF_000151845.1 Pteropus vampyrus
GTGCCCTGGGGACAAGATGATTTATGCCAGGAAAGTGGCATCACATCTCCACTTCGTTATCACCGAGAAATGCTGACTAGGCAGCTCTCTCTGCATGTGGCATTGAGTTTGGACTCTGCAGAAAGTGCCCATAACTGAAACACATCGTCAGCCTGAGACAGACAGGGAAATCGCAGAGGAAAGGGGCCACATGCTCTCAGCTAAAGTTCTCAATCTGCTAACGGAGGGACTGGCTGCCCCAGGCTCTACGCTGGCTGCCTGCAGAGGGCAGGCAAAAGGGCCAGTCCCCTCAACCTCCCCACGGCCCCTGCCCTCAGGCAGCCCACATTCTTATCACAGGAAAGAGAACCTAAAACAGAAGGACTTCATGGGGACAGGGATATAGGGGAAAAGGTTACTCTGTAGGGTGCAGGCTATAGGTGCTGATGGGGAGAGAGTGGGGAGAACTCTGAGGGTGTATGGTGCAGAAAGGCCTCTGTGGAAGGAGGACTTGAGGTGCCCTCGAACATGGGGTGAGGTCTAGACGAAAGCTGAGGTGATGAGAGGACGCATTCTAGGAAGTGGGCAGAGGAACAGAGGTAGGGAGAGTGCGGTGTGGTTGGGGCTAGTGAAGAGGGGACTGGTATGACCGAATCAGCAAAGGCATTCGGGGAGAGGGCGGGGTTGACTGGAACCAATCGAAAGGAGGGCCGTGGAGGGTTTTGAAGGGCATGCGAAGCTTTTGATGCAGTGGAAACAGTGAGCCCCTAAAGCTTTTTGGTGAGATGGCATGACTGAGAATGGGGCAGGAGGAAGACTCGTGAGGCAGGAAATGAGT
The DNA here is from genome assembly GCF_000151845.1 of Pteropus vampyrus. Lineage (NCBI taxonomy): Eukaryota > Metazoa > Chordata > Mammalia > Chiroptera > Pteropodidae > Pteropus > Pteropus vampyrus. The sequence goes on from NW_011888983.1 coordinate 2,732,771, forward strand.
GGCAAAGGCAGCAAGGATGTGGGTTGCAGCTTGAGCCTAGTGTGGGGCGGCAGACTCACCATTTGGCGGGCCAGAGTTGAAGACAGTGGGTCATGAAAATCCGCCACTGATAATCAATCCGTAAGTCTTCTGTTCCCTTCAGACCCGAAAGAGGTTAGTGGGGGTAAGCTAGGGCATGTGTTGTGACGAGGGAGAAGATCTTCAGGAGAGAGTGTCACAACAAGGCAAAGAAGCTGGCAGCCGTGTGCCTGAGACAGCAAAGGGGATCCATTGGAGCACAGTTGGATGATGGGGAGGGGCACTAAACACAAAAGGGTGAATATCTCAACCATGTTCTTTATGCTTATTGTCTTGAAAGGTGGATGGTCTGGGTGGAAAATTGGGACAAAAGTCAGGATTATTTGGATATTTGTTTGCAAGACTACTTTTGAAGGTTCCACGATCCTTTGACACCATGCATTTGACAGAACCATCTCAGGAGCCAGTGTTGATCACCCAACTGCTCCCTACCCTCCCTCCCCATCTTCCTATTTTCCGCTGAGTCCACAGCTGAGGGCCTGGAGGTGGGAGCAAGTGGCCACCCTTTGGGGCCAGCAGCTCCTAATCCCCAAGCAGAAGAGCAGCTCTGTTCTCTAATTGAATAATGTGTGGAATAATGGGATTTCTCCAGAACCATCGGTTATGTTTCAGAGCCAAATCATAACGAGAAAGTCATTAGTAGTAATAAACACAGCAGAGAGGATCCGTCAGGGGCCTGACAGAGGGCACAGTGAGGAGGGGAAGTCATTCCATTTGCATTTTTGTTAGTTAGCAGAATGTCACCAGCACCCCCTATTCTCCCCCCAAAAGAAGTCAAGATTCACAAAAGCACATTAATCCGAAGGATTTTCCTCGTGATGCCAAGGACAATGCAGACAGTAATAGCTTTGCCTCTTCCAAGTGGCTCTTTATATTTCCTTAAAAACTGAGTGTTATCAAGGTAATTTCCACATCCCATCACTTCTCACTTTGCATGCCCTGGAGGAACCCAATAATAAATGAACTCTGTGTGTGCCTCAGGCTTGTTTCTGCTTCCTGCCCATTCCATCAGTCTGGCTTTCTGTCTCTGCAGCCCACCCCCAAAAGATCCAGCTGACTGCCATCTCAGCCATTGATCTAGTCTCATCCCAGAGCCCCAAACTGACAGTATCAGCGACCAAATAAGGAGCCCTTACTCTGGGCTAGCATTGTGACTGATTTCAAACATTACTTCATTTCCTCCTCCTGACTCTTTTAAGATGACGGTGTTATTATTTTATTTCACAAATGAGGAGTCTGAGACCACGGAAAACTTCACAACTATGAACATTCACGTGGCTAGTATAGGACAGAGCTGGGATTCCAACTTATGTTCCTCCTCACCCCCACAAAGCAGTTGCCCCATAAATGTGTTGGTTAATTTCTCCCACAGCCCTCTTGAGTATGATCCAGCAGCCAGCATTGTCCATATCATTGGGTCCTTTTTACAGATAAGAATAACTGAGGCCCGAAGTCAGTGCCAATATCATATAGCTGTCAGGGGAAAAGATAAATAAGTCTGTATTCCCCTTGCCAGTCCCCACCCCGTGGAGGTCTCCATTGGTTATGTCGCTCAGGGAAGAGCAGCTGAGAAAGTGGTAAGTTAATTTTCAAATACACTCAGTCTTATCCCAAGGTTGTGAACTTCTCATTCTCTCCAGCATGTATTAATAACTTGTAACTGGGTCCCCCAAGGAGCCATGACAATGAGGGACCATGTCAGTCTGGTACCTAGCTGTTTTCCTGACTTGTAGTATGACCACCATCAACCTCCCGGAATTCTGGGGCCTTGACATCAGAGTTAGAGGGGCTTTTCTGGCCCACCCCTCTCTTCAAAATAAGGCCCAAAATAAGAAATGACTTGTTCTTGGGCACTTGATTGGTGGAGCCATAGTCTCCCCGCAACACACACACACACACACACACACACACACACACAAAACATTTATCTTTCTGCTCCTTTGTCATGTCCAAAATATTCTTTTCTGTTCCTCAGATTAATCTGATTTTAGGAAAACAGAATAGAAGTCAAGTGCATCAAGACTCTCTGATGCTAAGGCGAATATATTCTGGCAAATGACAGGGAGCTACAAGAACTGCCTTCTTGGCGGATACAGTATGCGATAAACTCCCAGGAGTTAGCAATCAATCATAACTTGGTATTTTCTTTTCTTTAAATGAGCACGTTTGAGTTCTGAAAGTGTACCGGGTACTTTTGTATGTCCTATTCTAATAAATCTTCACTAAAACCTTGTGAGGTTGGCAGATCAGGAGTTCTTATCTCTAAAGTACAGACCAGGAAACTGAGGCTTGAGGCAGCGATTTGCTGAGTTCACATGGTAAAGGGAAAGGATCAGAGATCAGGAGACATGTGGCAGTTAGAAACTAAGAGCCCCAGACTCTGTCACTGCTGTCTTCACTGGATTTCCACCTAGGAGACTGTTTCTGCCTGTCTCCTGGTAACCTAGAGAGTTCCCAGTCTGCCCTCAAACTCAAGTCCTGATATGAGCCCCAGAGAGAGTGATGGGGAGATTTTCCCCACCCTGTGTACCCTGCCTGCTCACCACTGCCTCTTTCTGTCTTCCCAGCTGGCAGGTCAAGCAGGTGACAGCGCCCCCTGGAGGCCAAAAGGCTGGACCCATCCTCCCCACAGCCCCTGATCCCTTCCCCTGAGCACTCCAGTCAGGAACCCAAAATTGGGCACCTTGGTATATGGTGCTCCCCAGCAGGACCGACACCTCTCGTGCCTGTCCCACCTGTAGCCTGGCAGTCTGTGGCTCCTGACTTCTTCGAGGAGGAAATCAATTCCTCAGAATAAAAATAAGGATAGTCAGCTCAGTGCTCAGTGCTCAGAGCCAGGGGAGGGCTGTTCTCCCGGGCCCCCTCCGTTCCTTGCCTTTCTCCTTTTTTCCCCTGCTTGTGGCTTTGTTTGTTAGACACATGTCAAGCCTGATGTCCTAAATGATGCAAATCTGGAGATATAACAGCTTCTTTTATCTCATTTCAAAACCCAATTTGTTCCTGCTGTCTCCTGAGGGCTGCGTGACCCCCGCAGCCTCTCTCCTGCTCCAGAGCTCTGCGGACTCGAGTCCCCTCTCCCTCCCGGCCTCCTCGCTCCCCTTCCCTTCTTTTCCCCTCTTCTTCCCTCTTCCCGCTGTATCTCCCTTTGTCTCTCTTCCTTCCTCTTTTTCTCTCTTTCCTCCATTTATCCTTTTCTCTGAATCTTTTGGTCTCTCTTTCTGTCTCTCAGTTCCTTTCCCTCTTTCTTCCTCCCCTACTGTCCCCTACCCCGAACCTTCCATTCCTTTTCTCTCCTTGGGGACAAGCTGTATTTGTTTGCCTTCTTCCTCTTAAATGGTGGAAGAGCAGGTGTGCGTGCTGGTGACACGGCTGGGAGGGAGAAGGTTGGCTTCATAACCCTTTGCTGCCTGGCTCCTGGCTGGGGAGTCAGGGCCTCTCTTTATACAGGAATCCCTGGGGCCCCTCCCCAGGGCAGACTAGGACTTTCTGCTCTTTAGGGATGTGGAGCACCTACTTCACCAGCTCAGATGTTAAGTGATCCGGTGGTGTGACCTTCCTCCAGACTCCCCACCCAGCCCCAGGTGTGTGGTAGGGCTGGCCTGGGCTAAGGCTCCCTCACAGACCAGAGCCCACGACCCTCTCTAGATCGGCTTGCACTGGGAACCCACCCACCTTAATCAGCCCAGACCCTGGGGCAGAAAGCAGCTCCTTGTCCTCCGCCTTCCCCACACCGCACTTGGGAAGTTCAGCCTGACTGGATTACCCAGTGCCTGGTGCTGAGCAGCTGGGGAACCTGCGGGCAGTACCTGCGGGGAGCCTGCTATGGTGCCCCTGTAGGCCAGTTACTTGACGGGACAATAAAATGTCCAGGCCACCCCAGCCTCCCAGGCTCATAGCTGTAGGCAAAGTTTGAGGATTGATGGGAGGACTGCTCTGATCCCCCTGCACAAACACACACGCTCTTGGCGATGACTTGATATGGTCTCCAGTACCATATCCCCTGCATAAGAATATCCCCTGCATATTCCCCTAGGAGATTGGGGGCAAGGTTACCCCAATTCACCCCTTCCCTGCCCTCTTTAAACAGAGAAAGGAAAGGAAGGTCTTTCCTGAGCGGTGGCTGGAAAAGGCCCTTTCAGGAAAAAATATCTCTCTTACCTTGGCCAAGTTGTGCTGACTAGGACCCCAGCCCAGGAATTCCCAGCCTCCCAGCTCTGTACAAATCTTAAGATCCCAGGCAACTTCCCATGACCTTGGGCCTCAGTGGGGCTGGGTGATCACAGGCCCTGATGGGAAGGAAGGGCTTGCCCAGGATGACACAGCAGATCGCCATCTGCTGGGCCTGGGACGAGCTTGTCTCCTTGCTGTCCCTGGATCAGGTGCATACTTGGAATGGATGGGATCTCTCACGTACCCCACTGTGTTCCACCCCAAGGCCTGGCTTTTGGAATTTCGGGTTCCTTGCAAGAAGGCCTTACCTAACCCCATCCCTCCGGTGGACAGGAGAAGGATAGGGCCCCCAGCTCTGCCACCAAGCCCAGCCTTCCCTCATGCAGGCAGCCAGAACTCTGTTCCTCCTGCACACAATTCTCATGCAGCTGATGGTCCCCTTGGAAATAGATAGTCATCAGACTCTTATGGATCTTTCAAACCCCCTTTTCTCCCTAATAATCCCTCCTCTGGGGTGGTATTGATTCCTAGCCACCGGCAGCCTCTTGGTATGCCAAGGCCCCGTTTGGGGTGGATAAATCGCTGTGCTGTCATTTTCACACAGCAATTACCTGTTCTGATTCCTCTCCTCCCAGCCCCCGCACCAGCCACAGGGCCACCCGCTTATTGACAACACACGCAAGGCCTGGCCAGCAGGGAGCCCGGGGACCTGTGAGAGCCAGAAATTGGCAGGAGTGGAAACCTTGGGAAGGCAGGCCTGGGGCCTGGCTGCGGGCTAGAGGGCAGATGGGAGGCAGGTCCCCAGAGCCTTGGCTGCAGGGAGGAAACCTTTGCACTGCAGACATGGAGGAGGCCCCGGGAGCGTGCACGCAGTGTGGTCCAGCATTCATGCGACTCACGCTCGGGCACCTGTGAAGGGAGCCCCCAGCAGGATCTGCTCCATCCATTTTCTCCCGGAGTTTTTCCACCCCTGGCAGCTCCATGGATTTGAAGCCCAGACCAGCTCAGCTTTTTACATCAGAGCCTGGCAAACATGTTCTGTGAAGGACCTGTAGTAAATATTTTAGGCTTTGCAAACCATATGGTCTCAGCGGCAGCCACTCCGCTTTGTCGTGGCACAAAAGCCACTATGGAGGACATATAAACATGTGAGCATGGCTGTGTTCCGCCATGACTGTGGATACTGAAATCTGAATTTTATGTAATTTTCACACGTCACGAGATATTATTCTGCTTTTGATTTTTTCCCCAAACACTGAAAAATGTAAAAACCATTTTTAGCGGGCAGGCTGTACAAAAACAGGCGGCAGCCAGATTTGGCCCACAGGCCATAGTTTGCTGACACCTGATTTAGATCGAAAGAGGGCTATAAGGATTTTTTTATTCACCACTCCTCCTTTCCCCATTTCCAGATGAGGAAAATGAGGCTCTGCGAGGAAGCATCTTGGCCCCATGAAGGAGCAGGGCTCGTCGTAACTAGGGAATTTCTCAGAATATGAACCCTCATGGGGGCTTTCGCAGCTTACTTGTGCATAGAGAGGTGGCATAGCTTAGTGATTCACAGTGGGAGATCTGAGCACCCCAGCCTGGGGTCGGATCTCTGTCGGTTCCGTGTGACCTTTGGGCAAGTTACTTCATGTTTTTAGAATCTGTTTTCCCATAGGGAAAATGGGGAAGAGTGGAATAGAGGATGGCATAGTCCCCAAGGTTCTTCATGCACTAAGAATAATGATTAATTTGTGACTGATACTCAGACCTTGTTTCTCTGTTTTCGGAGTCTTATTGTGCTTAGCAATCCTTAGTTGTAAGGCCTCCGCCTCCTATAGTAGGACCCAAAGTCCAGCCTCCCTGCCCGCCCAGCAAACATCAGCTCCCCAGGGCCCCCCTCTGTTCACAGGTCTTATCCCTGGAGCAGCCTTTCTCTAGGCTTTGCGGGGAGGCTAAGCTCAGCAGGCAGGAAGCCGAGGAGATAAGGCCAGCCAAGGCCTGGCCACTGACACCTGGCGTGAAATTAAAAAGCACCAGACTCCTGCCTCCATAGCCCGGTGCCCTGAGTGCAAAAAGGCTGGGATGGTGAATGAAACCGAACCACCTCCTGTCTGGCCACTGGGACGGATCCGAGCTGCCACACTTCAGCTCCTCTCACCCCTCCTCCATGCAACAGTGCAGGAAGAGCTGGTTTTCGACTTCTTTAAGGATCCCAATGGCTCTGGGCAGGGAGCCCCTTTCCCGCGTGGTTTATAGGGGCTTTTGTGGGCCTGGGGGTTTAAATGGGCCTTGTGGCCCCTTGATTTTGGAGGGCAAGGGGAGTCGTTGGGAAAAGGGGGTTGGTGAGTGTGGAGACTTTGCCTTGGTAGAATCATGCCCACCCAGAGCTTCTCAGGACAGCCTGGATACACAGACTCGTGGAAAGCTCCTCAGCAGTTCCATTTAACAGGTGAGGCTACCAAGGCCCAAGTACACAGGAAGTTAGGTGGGGGCCCAGACCCCCGATTACTGGGACAGGGCTCTCACCTCTGCAGCCCAGTGTGGTCCAGAACTTGTCACCCTCCTGGCCTTCTGCCCTGTAGAACTGTCCTTCAAAGAGCCCTGGAAGAAATGTCGTTATGGTGGGCCTGAGGATGGGGCCCAGAGGCAGCAAACTCTCCTCTCTCCTTACTCTCACTGTCAAAGCACCAAGAGGGTAGAGCCGATGTTGGCAATGGGTCCGGCCTTTGGTGGAGACTGGCTACCGCATGCTTACTAGAATCCATACACGACTGATGCTGCCCACACCGGCGGAATAAATGCCGGGTGAGTTCCTATAGAAATGCCCAGTTCTTCATAGATGATTCCGGATATAACAGTGTGGGCAAACGTGAAGGAAGATCACCATCTTTCTTTCAATCAGTAACCTGAATTTCACCATAAATCCTGACACTTCTGACCACTCTAGCAAGGGAAAAGATTCTCTCTTCCCATTTGACAGATGGGAAAATAGAGGCCCAGAGTGGTACTCAAATTACCAGAGTGAAACCGAACCTCCCAGCATCCTGTTCTCAGCCACTCCTGCTCGATGCCGGGGGAGAGGAAGGTCTCAGGGCTGCTGGGAGCTGTTGCTTCTGAGTGATTCTGTTCTTCCAAAGTTGCTGAGTACTGAGGGCAGAGTGAAGACTAGCAGATATGATACTTGGGCCTCTTAGAGAGCTGAGAAAAAGAAAAGAAGGGTGATAAGTAAATTGGAGGGAAGAACAGGCTGCATTTTCTATCCGTACAACTATCACCTGCTTTAAAGGGCCAGCGTTGCCCTCGTGGGGTGGGGGTAGGATGAGGAGGCAAGTCTCAGCTTTTAATCAAAGTTACATTAGATGAAGCTTTTATTATTCACCTGGCTTTCTTGTAGCTATTTTTATTCTAAGGTTAGAAGTTAATTTTCCTGGTTTTTACTGAACTCTGGTCCTCATGGCTGCCATCGACACAGGCAGGGTAGATGAGAGTAGAGGAAAAAAGGGAGGTTGGGGGAGAAATCAAACAGAATAGACTCACCTCATCCAGAGGACCGGGAGAGTGGATGGAAAACAACTTTAATAATAGGGGAAGGTTCCAGAGGTGGGAGCAGGCCGGTGAAATCAGGCCTAATCAGCCTTAGCAGGAGGGGTTCCAATTACCCCGGCTCCACCAAAGGGAGGGCAGAGTGGAGAGGCTCAGAGAGGGGCCCGGCTGGGGGCTGGAGGGCTGGGCAATCAGGGCCCTGTAAACAGAGCTTGCCCCACAACCCTGCTCCTAACCCCTCCTCTGTGGTTCAGGCTATCAGGGTGGGGGTGCCGGCAAAGAGGTTAACTGGTTAGTGACCAGGCGAAGGAGAGGAATGGCATGCTCACTCCAGACCGAGGGGTCCGGGCGCAGTGCCCCTGGGAAGCATCACCCCCAACACCCCTCCCATGTTCTGGCTTGAAGTCGAGGTCACCCATGCCACAGAGAAGGCCACGAGGCAAAGAATGTTGGCCACAGCTGTCTGGAGGAAGAAGATAGTACTGCTTTTTTCTAACTTTCTCCATCTTCAAAGGGAGTCCTATCATTTTAAGTTGACTTCTCAGCCAGCCTATCAAATGATGTTCCAATTCCTTCATAGTTTGGGAGTCATTTTATGGCTAGATTTAGAGGTTAGGGAGTGGCCTGTGGCCAGAGTCTGGTATCTAATCATGACTGGTGCAGTGTGTGACCTGTGGTCAGCCTCAGGCCAGGGTCAAGACTACCCTCTCTCGCCATAGCAGTGGCAGAGAATGAGCTACATCTGCCCTGTAAGTTACGGTTGCGGGAGACTCCGGCCACTAAACAGAGCCGTTAGCCCAAAAGCACCAGATGCAGTAGCCTGAGACGGCACTTCTCGGCCCAGCCTTTCCTGGCAATTGATGATTTAATCTCTTTAGCTCCTACTAAAAGGAAGAAAGAGAGCTGGAGAGGTAGGACCAAAGAGGCATGGGATCTCCCTGGCCGGCCAGCTATATTTCCCTATCCTGAGAAAACAGCTGCCAGCAGCGGAAGGAGGGGTGACAGGGAAGGGTACGATGGAGCAGCTGTCCCCGACAGAGAGGTCAGCGGCCTGAAGAGAAACCCATTTGGCTGTTCTTATCTACCCTTGTGTTTCATTAGAAGTGCCTTTGAGGCAGTTCATACCTTCAGCTATCCCAGGTTGTCATCAGTGAGCATGCATTGTGCCTCCTGGGCAGGGGCTGCAGGTGGGTGATTTCTGTTTGCTCCACAAACAGTCCGCAGGGGGACCTGGTGTTTATTCCCTATGAGTCTGCACTTGCAGCCTATCATCTTCCTGTCTGTTCATTTATTCAAAAAATAGTTCTCGATGGCCTACTATGTGTCAAAGGTACTGTTCCCAGAGCTGGGGACTTGGCTGAACCAAACTGACAAAGTCCCTGCTGTTGGCAGATTTCATCTATTGGGGGAGATGAGCAAACCAACACACGAATCGATATCTGTTGGTGATACAGGTCATGAAGAAAAACAAAGCAGCCAAGAGACTAGAGTAGGATTCAAGGCCAGGGACAGCCTCCAGGAGGACATTTGAGCAGAGACCTGGAGGGAGCGAAGCACACACTCTCTCAGGAATGGTGGCTCTCCGGGGGTGGCGGGGGAGGTCGGTGGGGCAAAGTGATTGCCGAAGCCACTCCACACTCCCAGAGTGAGGGCTCTGCAGGAGGGCATTTGGAGAGTTCTAGATATCCCAGGGAAGCTCCAGAGCCAAGAAGCAGAGGAATTTGGAGTCCTGTATAATTATGATGTCCAAGCTAGCCCGTCTGAGGACTTCTGGTACTGCTGCCTCATTTCCTCTCAGACCTAATCCCAGTTTTCCTACTTATATCTCCTCTTGGTGTCTTGTCTCAAACTCATCTCCTCCTCTTCATCGTGGCCACGGCCTTCTCACATGCCCCTTCTCCATGTTTTTTCAGCCAATTGCACTTTAATTCAAAATATCTCCCCCTCTACCTTTAGAGCTTGTGGTGACGCAGCTTGTGGAGGAATTCGTTCATGCAGAAAATATATATCGAATGGCTGCTATGTGCTAGGCAAAGGGGGTACAGTTGTACTGGGGGCGCTGTGGTGAGAAAGACAGTCATGGGATTTTTATGCAATGTGACGAAGGGACAGCACCAACCCAGATTCAGGAATTAGGGAAGGCTCCCTGGAGAAGGCTTCATGACAATGAAGTTGAGATTGAAAACGTATGGGAGTTTGCCACTGTGCCCCTGGAACCTAGAACACTGTTTCATATATATTAAGCACTAAATAATTATTTGTTGGATGAGGGAGTGAATGCGGAAGAATGTTTTAGGCAGGAAAACAGCATGAACAGAGACCAACAGGTACCAGCTCCAGGCGGTGGTAGAGCTGGGAGCCAGAACACAGGTTCCCCATCCGCCTGTCACTGATGCCCTCAGACAACCTGGACAGTGTGCCCCAGAGGGTACCTGTCAGTGCACCTTCACTACCTAGCAGAGCGCAGAACGTAGGAGATGCTCAGCCAATATTCGTCGAATGAACAAGAGGGGGAAAATTTGGAGCTGGTATTTCCCATCTCAACAGATTGGAGGATGAGGAGCATGTCAAGAGAGGGGTACTCAGGATATCACTCATTCAAGAACTGTTTATTCAGTACCAGCTACATGTTGGGCCCTATGGGCACAATGGTAAGCAGAAGCAGAGGTGGCTCCTACTCTCAAATAGCTTACAGTCTAGTGGGGAACAGGTGGTAATCAAAGAGTTGCATAATTACAAAGAGAGATTGGAACCCCCAAGAAAATCCCAGGGTGCTCTGAGCAAACATTGCCAAAGATGTGACCCAGACTGAGGGTCACAGAAAGTTCTGGAGGAAATGGGACTTGGTCGAGATGTGAGGCAGAGGAGGCATAACTGGGGATGAAGATGAGCAAAGAATCACAGTGGATGGACAGCACAGGCAAAGGCTCAGGGGCACAGAGACACCTAGTTAGTTCATCTGAGAAAGTAAAAGAAGGCCAGAGTGTCTGGAGTGCCCACAGGACGAGCTGGTGAAGGGAGGGCAGCTAAAGAACTGAGCAGGGCCGGGCCATGCAGGGCGATGGAAGGGGTTCTCTGATACTTATCTTACGATCGGCAGGAAGCTACTGAGCAGTTATTGGAGCACAAGGGGACAGGGTTGTGGTAATACAATCCGATGCATGTTTTATAGAGTTTATACCAGGTGCTGGGGGAGTCTGCATTGCAGGGGCCCAGTTAGGAGGCCACCGTAGTGTGTCCATGTGAGAGCTGGTGGTGGGTAGGGAGAGAGAGGAGCAGCAGAATGATATTCAGAAGAAGAAATTACAAGGAGGACTCTGGTTTTGGGCGTACCAACTGGATGCAGAGGGAATGTATTGCTATTCATGAAACCAGGGATACAGTTTCCAGGGGCGATTTAGAATTTGTTCTTGGAGAGTTGAATCTTAGCATCTTTGTAGCATTCATGTGGAGATGTCAAGTGGGCAGTGGCTTGTTCAGAGCATAGAGGGGCCTCCATGGAGGTGTGGGGTTTCTCAGCTGTTACAACCAGGGTTGAGAGGCAGCTTGGCCTATCTGAACCCTGCCAGTAACAGGAGGAGCCCAGTGGGACAGGGTCAGTCAGAGGCTGGCCACCGTGCTCCAGCCTGCCTGGAGCCTGTCAGCTACATGGTGACGGAGTGCATTTCTCTGCACTGGAATAGATTTGGGCTCAGCAGTCTGCTCTAAGTGCTTTTCGCCCTGACGTTTGGAAACGAGCACTGTGGGCAGCGGGAGAGCTGGGGTGGTGGAGGGAGCCAAGGGGACGGGAGCCACAGCCTGCTGGGGCCTGCTGCTTGCCTGAATAAATACATGTTTACCCGACAGCCACACAGGAGCTTCACATCACACACTGTCACCCTGAGTGGGTTGGGGAGGAGAAACTGTTGCAGAGCAGAGGGGAGAGTATGTGGAGGAGGAGGCGGTGTCGGGGGAGTGATGGCCTGTGGGTTTGTGTTCCAAAGTCCAACGGCTCAGAAGATAGGAATATCTCAAGGTCCAAGTGGGATGGACAGAGCCTGACAGCTTCTTTCCCCTTCCTTGTCTTTCTTCATTTAGCGAAGGTTTGGTCAGAGGCACCAAGTGTCCTCCAAGTAGGAGTATTAGGAAACAGGAAAAGCAGAAGTGGTGGGCTGGGAAGAGACAATATAGAACCCCTGACTTGAGGAACCAGAGGAAAATATAATCTAATGTTCACTTGCAGCCTCCTCGTGGATCTCTGGGGAGTGTGATGCCAAGTCTGGCCAAGGAGAGTACTATGTACAACTTCACAAAAATACAAGGAAGAAGGAGGTAGTTCAGTGCCCAGGGAAGTACTTAGTGGTTATCATTTCATTGTTTAGGGGAACAAGGTTTATATAATAAAGACTGCATTTGAAATCAATGTTGAGCTGCCCCTTATTAGATTACAAAGCCTGTCCCCATGAAGAGGCCACTGCCTGTGCCTCATCTGTTGGGTGGAGGCTAAGCTTAGGCAAAGCCCCCTGAGAGTTCTCCTTGGGAACCAGCTCTGAGCTTGGCTAGGCCTCCTCTGTCTTGGCTCAGTAGAAGTGACAGCCTGCCGGCAATCACCCTAATTGATAACTTGTGAGGCAGAGACAGTAAATAATTGTTCCACAAGTTCAAGAGCAAGCATAATTAGTACAGTTAACAATCTTAGGTGATTAATTGGTTCATTCAGTACCAGTGTGAATGGGGGAGAATGTGAGCAGGAATAGGGAATGGAGCCCCCCTCAATACCACACTGTGGGCTATGGCCCACTGCTAGTCAGAGCCAAGGTGGAGGGCAGGTCGTTGGGCAGGGGCCAACAGAGTTTGGCCACATTAGCCAAGTCTCTAGGATGGAAAGAGCTGGATTTGGCTTCCATATTGTTTCATGTTAGTAAAGGTCAGATAGCTGTTATATTTGGAGATAAGACTGGCTGATTGATTCAGGTAGGTGAGCAAGCAAATGATTCATGGAGTTCCAGACTCCCCAGGTTGGAGGAACCCAGGGAGGTCATTTCGCCAGCGGCTACTGAGCTGAACTGCTCTTGGGCATCCCTGTCAGAAGAGACTGGATTCTATTTTAAAGTCCTCCAGGATGCTCTAAAACAGGGATAGCAAACCACGTTCAAATCACATGCCAATTCCAATCCTTTGATAGAGCTACTTATAGTGCTGGGTTGGGAATCCTGAGGCTGGGCCTAGGGAAGAGCACTGTGCTCACTTAGCACTGTCTGCCCTGAGTGCAGAGAGGAGAAGCAACCTGCATGCCAATGATTTACAGACCTAAAACCCACCTCAGTCACCCAGCCTGATCTGACACCTTCCTCCAGTGTGGTTTTCTGGGGTCTCACTTATTGCCCCTTAGAAGCAAAAATGGTCTTGACCTCAACTTCGAAGAACTGAAAGGATGTGAGAAACAACCAGGGCGATAGCTGTAGACCCACCTTGTTGGGTCTCTCGCCTTGTGAGATTACAGCATGAAGCACTGAGCAGTGGGACGGAGATTTGGAATTGATCTGCCGGGTTCATCTTGCCTCCGCCAGGATACTAACCCATCCTGGGTGGGTGGCATCTTCTCCCTGGAAAAGCCCGGTTTTCTGGCAGCTTCGGAGTAGGGCAGAGCTTCATCCTAAGCTTGGCCTTTGCTCGCACAAGGACGTTCGAGCTCTCTAAACCTGTTTCCTGCCCTTTACAATGGGATGAAGCCTCTGGGACTGTGGTGAGGACTGAAGTGGAGAAAATGGATAAAACTCCTAGCACAGTGCAGGTCAGCGAACATTTGAATTTTGTCCCCAGACCTTCCGAGGCTTAGAGTGAAACATTAAGATCAGTCTGAGGTGAGAAACTTCTTAAAAACAAATGGCCAAGACCCACCCCAGGGCTCCTTATTCCTCTCATTACTCCCCCCCAGCCCCCTCCCCCCCACCCCCCGCCATGCTCCATCTTCTGGGACAGAAAGTGCACACTGGGTGTGCTAGATTCGGGGTGCCAACCCCAGTCACATTACTGACATGGGGTCGCTAAACCTGAGGGAGGGCTCTGAGGAAAGAAGGAGTTCTCTGGGGGTTGGGGTGGGAGGAAGAAAGGGAGGAAAAGCAGATTCAGAAAAGTCTGGAAAAGGCTTCCCCTTCCACTGCCACAGAGCCAGCCCCCGCCGGCTGCCTCCCCCAGCCAAAAGGCAAACACACACTCACAGCAGAAAACATATACACATATTTGCAAGCTACAGTACAAACGAGCAGCAAACCTAATGATTCGTGATTATTATTTGAAGGGTCCCACTGTTACAGATTTATTTGTCATTTCTTGTAATAACACCGACGGTAATGAATTCATTTGTATTAATGTGAGTGTCACGCGGACTTCCGTTGAAACTCTGCATTAATTAATGTACCATTAAAATAAAGTGTCGCCCAATTAATATCAAACAGAGGTAAGGCTGCCAGGGTCCTCTTCATCTGGGTTTCATTTGTAATTCATGGTATTAGCACCCCACTTAATGAAAGTCATTTGCAATTCCTATCCATGGTCTCTCTTACTTCCTAGAAGGCCAGTGTGCTCTAGTTGCTGCCGAGCCCTTCACTGGGCACCCTGGGGCCAAGAAGAGGAGGGATGGGGAGGATTCTGTTTCTCTGTAGAAATTGGTCTCCACATTCCTAATCCCAGGAGGGACATGGGGAGACCCTTGAACTTCCTAACTGGGTTGATCATCAACTCAAACCACCTAGGAGGTATGTGGAAGCACCTTCTCTGGGTTCTGTTAGGGAAGAGGAGGCTGGTTTGTTTCTTGGACGAGTCTGATCTTAACAGATGAGGCCATGGCTGCCCTAGGACAGCTTTTGAGCAGGGTGGTATCTGGGATTCTGTGTCTCCATCTTTTCTTGGGGTCAGTCTGGTGGTCTTCTCACCATCTCTGTGTGCCAGGACTTGTGGCTGTCTCTAAAGCCAGTGGTGGAGCCTGTGGGCCTTTGTCTACCAGGCACAGTAGACCAAAGAACTGAACCTCCCACCCAGTTCCTTCCACAACCCCCTCAGAGAGCCCCTCTCTCCAGAGACCCAGGAACAGATGCTCCATCCCACCCCAGCCTTTAGAGCCCTCATGACCCCAAGCATGGGAGAGTTCCCAAGAGCAACATGGCAGGGCATCCTCCCTCCCTAGGCATGTTCTTTGGGTGACTAGATATCCCTCGGCCACACCCACCCAAGCAGGAAAATGTGAGACTGCCACTACCTGGTAATAATGAGGTTTGTTACAATGATAGCAACTGCTGCCACCATTACTGTGAGTCATGGGCTAAGTGTTTCATAAAAATTATTTCATCTAGGACCTATCGATGCAGAAGGTTGGTGTTTTTATCCCCATGTTACAGATGAGAAAACTGAAGCTCAGAGACCCTCAGTCCTTGCCCAAAGTGACACAGAAGTGGAAGCCCTGCAGGACAGGCATCTGGGATTGTTGCACTAATGTCTCAGTGTCCTCCCCTCCTATCGGGACCATTTGAGAGCTGGTGAAACAGAGCCACAGGGGTGCAAGGCCTCTGGCTTCCTGGTGCGTGGTACCCTTTGTTTTCAGATAGTCCTTGCTCAGCTCATCGCCCCCACTCAGGCTGTGCTCTGCAGTCCTACTTCAGAGTGAACACCTGCGGCTGGCAGTTGGAGCTTTTTAACCTGTGTTCGGTCAACATGAGAGAGTGTCTCAACGGAGAGTGAGACATTGGAAAAAGGTAAAGGGAAAGAGGAATGTCTTCATCAATATTTGCTTCAGAACATGCTGCCTTTATATCTTCTGAAGACAGTCCCAAGCAAAGGCAAGAGAGCCTTGAAGCAGATTTCAGGAAGGACTTACAGTCACACCCTCGTAGGCAGGAAGGGAATGTGGAGATGTTCAGCTCCCTCGTTTGACACATCAGGACCTGAAGGCCAAAGAGGTTTGTAATTTGTTCAGGATCACACAGAGATCACACTGATCCAGGTCTTCTACCCCCAACCCAGTGGTCCTTCTACCTCCCCATGCTGCTGTGTGTTCAGGGAGTCACCGTCACTCCTTGTTAGGACAAGGGATGGGGAGGTCAGGGAATGAGCACAGAGGCAGGTGTCTGCCACCACTGACCACCTGCATGGCCTCAGTCAAGGCGCCTTCATTCTCTGATCTCAGCTTTCTTGTCTCTAGAATAGGGTGACTAGGTGGGACAGTGCTTCTCCCCTTGGCTGTACATGAGAATTCCTCTGGAAATTTTAAAAACACAGACACTGAGTAGGCCTCAGCATTGCTGCTGTCTAAAAGCTCCCTAGGTATTTAAAATGGCAGCCAGGGGAGTAAAACACTGGACTGATGAGGTGATTTCTAAAGTCTTTTGTACCCATGACAATTCCGGGCTCTCTTCACTTATTGATGGCTTAAACATTTCCCAAGCCCTCCTGGGCCCAGTGAGTTCCCGCAGCTTCTCTCTCTCTGCCTGGGTCTTGGGCCCGCCAAGCCCCCTCTCTCAGCCCTCACCAGCCCTCAGCTCCCCTGCAGCCAGGTGTGCAGCCTGTCAGTCCTTAAGCCTCCGGGCTTCAAGTGACAGGTTCCACTTATCTCCTCATAGTGCCTGAAGGGCCGGCAGCAGTCGCCACAGGGATCAGATCGGAGATCTGAGAGGAAAAACCCACACCAGGCCTAACCCACTACTCATGCCTGTGCAGGCCTCTGCTGCCTCCTTCATCCAATCCTTCAGAATGCACCCCTTGGCTGTGGGGGAAAGGGACACACCAGTGGACAGAGCCCAAGGAGCGGGGGAGGAAAGATGAGCAGGACAAGTTGCATCATTTGAACTGTCTTCTTAATCAGAATCCATTTATTAGTCTCAGCTTTCCATAGATATAAGGCCCGCCCTAAGAAGATTTGCATATTCATTTTGTTTAACATGATTCATCATCATGTAAGGGAATGAATTTGGGAGATGAGGCCCCACTTATGAGCCATGGAGCTATGCACAGAGAGCTCAAGGCAGCTTTAGAGGTGCTATACACCCAGAGTGGACTCCAGTGGGAAGAGGTGGAGGTGCACGCCATAGGGAAGGTTCCCTTGCACAACCCACCCTGGCCTTTTACCCAAGCCTTTTATCTTTGCTGAGAGTAGAGTAAGGACCTCAACCCTCAGAGATATCCCTTCCCCTTCCAGACTTCCGCACCAGAAGTGATGTTTGCAAAGTAGTTTCTAGTTTATAGACCCTTATACCAGTTCCATGAGGTAATACATTATGATAGAGCCTAAGGTTTATTGAGTTCTTATTATCCCCTAAGCACTTACCATGTGTTATCTCCCGTAAGCCTCACGATAACCCCATGAGGCAGGTTTTCTTATTATGCCCATCTCGCCATAAGGAAACTAGGCTCAGAGAGGCTGCCTAACTTTCCTAAAGTCACACAGCAAATAAAGAGTGGAGCTGGTACTCAAACTGCAATTCCCTGATGCCTTTACTTCCTCAAAGTCTCCCTTTTATGTGTCTGTTTTCCTCCTCATAAAAAAAAAAAACAAAAAACACTTGTAATTGCTTGTAAACATTTTTCCGTTAGAAAGATAAGGAGTGTGTGGCCAGCACAGTTTCATACCGTGTTATTCCATAAACATGTTTGGGATTGATAGATGAGAGAACCTGACAGCTCCTGATAACTGACCCCTCCACTTCCAGCACCTTTCTGGTGATGTCCGACACCTGTTACCTGAACCTGGAACCTCTGGATGGCCTAAATTGTTCTATGGCAACCTCCTTACACATCATTAGTAGGCCCTGGCACTTAGCCAGAATGATGGGATCCAAATTTCTTAAGGTCATCTTGGCTATCCCCCTGCCTCTTGGACCGGGTACACTTTGCTCATTCATCATTCTGAGAATAATATAGTATGGTCGTTAAGATCTTGTGTCCTGGAGCCGCCTGCCTGGGTGCAAATCTCAGTGTTCCTGCTTATTATTACGTGGCCTTGGATATCTGGAAAATAGGGAGAGTAATAGTGTTTGCTTCACAGGCTGCCACAAAGATTATACAAGATCATACACAGAAAGTGCTTAAAACCCGGCCTGATACATAGGAAGTCCACAGAAGTCTTTTTCTTAATTGTAAAAAATCCCAGGAGATTCTATGCATCTTTTGGTTGCCACTTTCCAGAATATACCAAGTCTTAAACTCCTGCCTCAGCTGAACCCTGTTTCTGCCCTGGGCTCAGGAACAGTGTCCTGGAACCTAGATGACCAGGTTCTGGACTCCAGGGCAGGTTTTTCTAGAAAACCCGTCTATAGGTCACACCATAACTTTCCCTAGTTTTTTCTCTTAGAATGTTCTACCTTTGCAGAAGGTTGTGATTTTTATTTTGGCCTTTGAGTTTTCAAAATGCTTTTCCACCATCAGCTCATTTTATCTCCCGTGCTATTCTATATGGAAGGCAGTGCAGAGATTGCTATAC
>NW_011888983.1:2752304-2755718 GCF_000151845.1 Pteropus vampyrus
TCTCTTAGAATGTTCTACCTTTGCAGAAGGTTGTGATTTTTATTTTGGCCTTTGAGTTTTCAAAATGCTTTTCCACCATCAGCTCATTTTATCTCCCGTGCTATTCTATATGGAAGGCAGTGCAGAGATTGCTATACTGGATGAGGAAACTGAGGCACCAGATGTTTGCATTAATCCTCTGTAGCAACAGAGAAGGAAATTACACAGATTGGTACTGGAAAGCCAGAATGTGACCCAGCATTTCAGTGTGTGTGTGTGTTTTCCCAATCAGGCCAAAATGCCTAGGGGTAATCACCAGCACATGGATCTCTCCAGCAGCTGGTTTCCAGGTCCCTGCTGGGGGAAGGAGAGGGCGAGGCTCCCTGGAGCCAATCAGACTAACCTCCCAGGTTGGGGAAGGGTGAGAAGGTAAGATCGAACAGCTAAGGTCTGAATTCATGCCTCCACTCTGGTTACTCTTCCCATGCCCGAGAGAGGGGAGTGGAATCTCCATCCTGAGGAAGGGGTGGGACCGCCTGATGTTGAAAGCATTGTGTCATGGAGACTAGGGCCAGAGTAGTCACTGGGGCTGCCCACTGTCATAGCCCTTCCTCTCCCCTTCGTGCTGTATGTGGCCTTCAGCCAGCTGCTGGGTGTTCTGCCAGCTGTGTGCTGTCATGATGCACAATGCCCTGTGCTGCCACGTGCTCCCTCCCTCAGCTCTTGAAAGTCAGCAAATGAGAGGGTGAAGAGGGTTTCTCAAGGAAGGCAGGTGCATAACAGCCCTGGGACATGGGTGCTAATGGGAGATGGCATTGGGATGGGGTGGGGGAATCTTGGAACTCTGCTGTCACTCATTCTACAGGAAGGTTACTGGGATGAAGTAGGGGTGCTCGAGGAGGGGGTGAGAAAAATTACCTAGGATCTCCTTAATCTTTGACTAAGAAGGAGCCGAGGCCATTTCGCACTTGGGTATCACACCTGGCTTTGAAAATCAAACTCCTGAGAAGAAGGGAGAAAGTCCCCAGATGTCCTTCTAAAAGCCTCCTCCCAGCCCTGCATGCCCACGTCATCTGTGTAAAGGACAAGGCCCATATGTGGGAGTGGGAAGAGGGTGTCTCAACCTGAGCGTGGACGTGTGTGCCTAGAAACCTGGAGAAGCCAACAGACTCTTCTGGGCAGAGAGGGAGTGTCAATCCGGTATGCTTGGTGATGACACCTGCTCTCCAGGGAAAGTAGCAGAAGAAATTCGGTGGAGAAGACAGAAGCACCATGAGCGAAGGCCTAGAGTTGGGCCTACACTCTGAGGGATGCTCTGTGTAACAGTTTGACAGAAGCAGAGTCTCAGTGGGGCAAAAATGAAAGATGAATTTGAGAGGAAAGCTTTGCTCAGACTATAGTGATGTTCAAGGTCCAGAAGACTTTGCCTTGGAGGTAAAACAGGAGCCAATGACGGTGTTTGAGGAGGAAAATGAGATGGGAGATCAGTGCCTTAAGGCAGTGACTTTTAGGTTTCAATTACAGTATCAGGGCCGAAAGAGGAGAGGCCACCTCAGTGCTCTAGCAATAGGGATTCTTTCCAATTTTTTATATTAATTTTTATCAAAATCATATAGGTATGAACTTAAAAGTCAAATGATAAAGGTAGGCTTATAATAAAAACAGCAGTGCCATGCCTCACCTTTTCCCACTCCTGATTCCTACCCTGAGACAACCTTGTCCAATTTCTGATGGTTATCTTTCACGTGCCTATAAATTTTTCAGTTTTAGACAGTATCTGTTGACTTCTGGATATGAAGGGTGAGAATTGCACTTTTACACCAGCCTCTACTTCATCTCTGCTATACATATACACACAAACACCATTCTCAGTGTGTTCTGCTCATCCTCCCAACATAATTATATCCCTCCTTTCAGTTTCAAGCAACTTTTATATATAACATTATGATTATGTAAATATTTACAGCTGAGCCACATAGTGTACTGTAATTATATTTCCTTTTTTTCAAGAGTTAATAATCACTGCTTTTTTTGTTTGTTTGCTTAGTGTTCTATGCACCTATGACCATCCCTGAATATTCTGGCATTATTGAATACCTCCTCTCGGTATATTAAAAGTATACTGACTTTTAAATTCAGTTTGTATTTTTCTTGGCAACATTCGCCCTGGAGCGTCCATCTTCCTGCTCCAATCCAGACGAACTGTGCTCCAGCTTGCTTGCTGTTCTGTAGGCTGAATGGCTAAAGAGGCCTTATGTGGACATGGGGGGACTCACCCTGAGAATTTCTTTGTCTCTCTCCTGTATTAGTTCCCCTGTTACATGGGTCCCATATTTTCTTCTTTCTTAGTTTACACCCTCATTTTGGTGGAATACATATGTCAGTAATTTCCTGAGAAAAGATTCATGGGATTTTTTTTTTTTTTTACTTTGTTTAAAAACTATGTTTATTCTATACTTGTATTTATTGATAGTTTGGCTGGGTATAGAATTCTAGAACGAAAATAGTTTTCCTCACAGTGTGAAGTCATTTCTCTTTTGTGTTTTAACCTGCAATGATGCCGTTAAGAATTTTGATTCCATTTTGATTCCTGATCCTTTGAACGTAGTCTTTTGTGTTCTCTGAAAATCTCAAGGATTTAAAAATAAAAAAAACAACAGTGTTTTGAAATGTCATAGCTTTATGCTCTGGGTCTCTCTTCTGAACAAATAGTGGCCTCTTTTTATCCGGAAACATGTCCATCAGATTTTGGACACTTTCTCACCTTACTTCTCAGATAAATTCCTTCCCTTCATTTGCTGTTTCCTCTCTCTGGAATCTCTATTAGTTGAGTGTTGGATCTTCTGAACTATTTCTCTAATTTTCCTACTTTTCTCGCCCATTTTCCATCTCTTTGAGTTTTGTTCTACTTTTGGAGAAATTTCTTTAACTTTATTTTCCGAAGTCTTCTGTTGAGTTTTTCATTTCTAATAGCTCTTTTTTTTTTTCCCCCTCTTGGAATGTTCTTATTTCAAAGATGCTAGGATGTTAAAGATACTTATTATTACTACCTCTCCTCCCATCTTTCACATTAGAGGCTCTTCTCAAATATTTAGTGACCCTTAGTTGTCTATTCATTATTTAAAGATGAGTTCACATTTGGCTGCCTGGCCTGGACACTCGCTGTGTGTGTTAGAGCACGGTAGGGTAGGGGGCTGCTTGTTAACCAGTGGGCTTCACTGTGGGATGATTACATGAGGACCCAGCTGTTTCTTTGGGAACTCCAACGTGTTAACTTTTGTGTTTTCTCTTGGGCCAGTTTTCCTGTCTCCTGCCTGCCTGTCAGTCTTCAGGAGGCTGACTGGCAAAAGAGGCCTAATCAGGCACAGAAAGGAGGGAGGGTACAGATTTTCATCTACTCTCCCAATTTTCAGTGCCTTGTCCAGCTCCCAGCCT
>NW_011888983.1:2755768-2757643 GCF_000151845.1 Pteropus vampyrus
CTGGCAAAAGAGGCCTAATCAGGCACAGAAAGGAGGGAGGGTACAGATTTTCATCTACTCTCCCAATTTTCAGTGCCTTGTCCAGCTCCCAGCCTGAGTCCAGAGCCTGATTAACTCAGCCCCTCCCGAAAGTAAACTAGTCTCCTGCAAGAGTTGGAGAAGGTGTCTGAGAGTCTAACCATTCTTCTTAAAGATTTTCAGCCAATATTCCTGTTTTCAGCATCACCTGGCATTTCTAGTTACTGAGCTTTTCCAGGGTTTCGAGATGGTAGCCTATTGGCTTTCTCCTCTCTCCTAAGGCGGTTTCTAGTTCCATCTGTTTTGTTTCCAGGATTTTGTTGATGTCTCTCATCTGCTGTTGTCTCCTTTCTTATTCTTTTTGCCCTTGTGGGTATATGCATTTTTAATCCCTGTATTGTTATTTGGTGACATTTGGTGTCATTTGGTGAGGGGTTGGGACAAAAACAAGTAAATGGATGTGTTCATCTGCCATGTTTAACAGAAAGTCCCGATTCTGTTAAAACATTTATCGAATGCCTTCTGTGTGCAAGTGACAGTGATAAGACTGCAGAGTTGGCCAAGGTAAATTACAAAGAGAAAGGGAAGGATTTGAGAAATGTTGAAGGAAGAATTGACAGGCCTGGTGACTGATGAAGAGCGGGAGGCAAGAGAGAAGGGCAAGTCCAAGATCACTCCAGCAGGTGAGTCTGTGCAAACACAGGTGCACCCTCTCCCTAACCAGTACAGGGCCACGTGAGACATCCATTCAGGCTCTGTGGATACCTGCCTCTCCCAGTTCTCCTCCCTGCACTGTTTTCTTTTTGGACCCTGCTCTCAGCTAGTGCCTACACATGCCTTAATGTCTAGTTAAGAAAGAAATAAAGCCCACATTTCCGTAGACCCCATTTCTCCTCCCTCATTTAGCCGGATTGCCACGAAATCTCCAAAATTTCACATTTGGAGGTGACACCCTCCCCAAACACCCCAGTTGGCCCCCACTTCCGAGTCACCAGAGAAGAGGTGCCTGCTTTGGTATTCAGTGGAACCAAAGGTACCTCCCCCTTCCCCCAGGCATCCCTTTGTCAGAAAGGCCTTTACTTTCGACTTTAATTCTTCTTGTCACAGTGAGAGTGCATTTCCTGATCTCCAGTGAAAGTATACAAATTTTGAGATACCCTCTTCCTTCTGAAATTTTTTTAGCACTAAAGCTCCCCATCAACCCTCTTTTCTCTAATCCAGGCAATGTAAAGTCCCCAGTCTTTCCATAGAAGGAAGTGAATGAATCGGCCTCACTTGAGAAGGGACCCTGATCCCACTCTCTACCCTCATTTCTGGGGTTCCCAGGGTCTGGGGACACAGAGATGAGCTGAATTTGAATCCCGATTCCACCACTTAACAAGCTGTGTGACTTTGGACAAGCTGCTTCATTTCTCTGAGTTATCATTTTTCCCATTTGGGTATAGGAAGTAATAAGATATGATGTGTAAAAATGCTGACCGATGAAGGGTTGATCGGCACCCCTCCCTGCCTCAGGGACCATGGGTTCCAGTAGGATCTATTCCTAGCTCGGATCCACAGAGGCGCCCACACCTTGTCAGAACTCCATCTGTCAGGAATTTATTACTAATGCATTTTATAACAGGCTTTATAATAAGATATTAAAGACTGTGGCAGCATCTAGCAAGCATTCCATAAATATTAATAACGCCTTTAGAGATGGCACCTATGGTGGAAATGGTGGGGCTTGTTGCTGAGGTTTGGTCGAGAGTACAGAGTACATCTAATGAGGGGGAGTATACCTTGAAGATGGGAAGGAATGGCTGCATTTTTTCTTTCTTCTATCTTCCTTTCTCTTGCCACCTCAAATTTTTACAC
>NW_011888983.1:2757693-2760885 GCF_000151845.1 Pteropus vampyrus
AAGTGAATGAATCGGCCTCACTTGAGAAGGGACCCTGATCCCACTCTCTACCCTCATTTCTGGGGTTCCCAGGGTCTGGGGACACAGAGATGAGCTGAATTTGAATCCCGATTCCACCACTTAACAAGCTGTGTGACTTTGGACAAGCTGCTTCATTTCTCTGAGTTATCATTTTTCCCATTTGGGTATAGGAAGTAATAAGATATGATGTGTAAAAATGCTGACCGATGAAGGGTTGATCGGCACCCCTCCCTGCCTCAGGGACCATGGGTTCCAGTAGGATCTATTCCTAGCTCGGATCCACAGAGGCGCCCACACCTTGTCAGAACTCCATCTGTCAGGAATTTATTACTAATGCATTTTATAACAGGCTTTATAATAAGATATTAAAGACTGTGGCAGCATCTAGCAAGCATTCCATAAATATTAATAACGCCTTTAGAGATGGCACCTATGGTGGAAATGGTGGGGCTTGTTGCTGAGGTTTGGTCGAGAGTACAGAGTACATCTAATGAGGGGGAGTATACCTTGAAGATGGGAAGGAATGGCTGCATTTTTTCTTTCTTCTATCTTCCTTTCTCTTGCCACCTCAAATTTTTACACCTCTTTTCCTTTGTTCACAACTCTGCCTCTGTAATTTCTTTTTCCTCCTTTAAGTTAGCATTTTCTCCCCAACTTCTCCTCCCTCTCTTTCTCTTATAAACTCTCTCCCCCCTCATTTCCATATCCCCTTTGGCTTCCCAATTCTGCCCCTTTCACCATCCCACCCTATTTTTCTTTGTCCCCTTGTCACCTTCCCTTCTCCCTCGCCCCCATCTCCCCTTCCCCTTTCTTTACACTCTCTCCACCTCTGCTTCCTCCACCCTCCCTCTGTCTAGCTCTCTTTCTCCCTCACTGCACAGCACACATTTCAGTCAGCACCCAGAGCCACCTCTGTAGAAGCCCGGAGTGTAATGTAACTCACACTGCATGTGAGAAGTAAGCTATTTATCATTATTATTAACGAACAAGATCCCTTGCACAGCAGAACTTTCCCAGAGTCTATTCCCTTGTCACCCAAGGAATATCGAAAAGATTTATTTGTCTGTGAATTGCACAGGGTGGCCCATTTACAGCAGGTCCATCAGAAGCGACACGGAACTTAAACGGGAACTGGAAGAGGTACAGGTTTGCCCTGTCCTCAACCTGCCTGCAGCGGGCCCCTTGCTGAGAGGGACAACCAGGCAGGTGCAAGGGTTTTGCAGGGGATCATACCTAAATACATTTCCCAGCTCCCAGGAGGCATGAACAGTGCATTTTGGGAGATTTCCTTTGAATTGGCTTAAAAGCCGTGAAAGAGTAGACAGGGGGTGGTACCATGAAGGAAGGAGCGCTGGAAGCAGAGCTGGGGTAGAAAAATGGGCCAAGAGGCCTGCCTCAGAAGCAGGAGTAATCACTCCCCATGGGGCCTTTCCTCCAAAGACCAGCTGCTCCTTTCCAGCAAGAAGGTGAACCCAGAGCCAGTTTTGACAATGAATGTGTGGGAGAAGTTGCCCTAAAATGGGGCAGCCCCACTCCCAGCTGAAATGGGCCTTTGGCCCTGCCTCCATGATCTAGGCCCACCCTGGTGATGGTTCTGTAGCCCCAAGCCCCAAGCCCAGGCACCATAAGGGCACCTTCTTTCTGGTCTCTTGTCTCCAGGTGGGCAGAGTCTAGCTCTGTGGGGTGTGTCCCTCGGGGTCTGTCCTGACTCATTATGTCAAGCCTATGATCAAGCTGTCTCCTGTCCACCCCTGCAGTGGCGATCATTGCAGTGACCTGAATTGATTTGCATGTCGGAAGGGGTGTTCGGACACAAAAAGCAGAGGAAACCAGCATTCATTCATCCAGATTATTTTATTCTTCTTCACATTATTACTACCTGTGCTCTCAGCAGTCTAGGAGCAGTAGCCAGGAGCTTTGCTTTCTGTGGCCCAACCGTGGGCTTTAAAGGGGCAGAATCCCAGCAAGTGAGGTTCAGGGAAAGCCTGGGGCAGGGCTGCGGGAATGTAAGGTTCTTGCCTGGAGCTGGATGCATTCTGGGAGACCGCTAGAGAACAAGTAGCTGAGACCCACGGAGGCCACTGTGAGAAAGGGGGTACTGAGGACACCACAAATCAGGCCTCAGCACCACAGCCAGGGACAGGAAATGAAGTTCAGACAAGGCCTGTGAAGATAAGGGCAGGGGGATTCCCTGAGCCCCTTGTCTCTGCCTTTCTCAGAACCTCACTACACTCCATTCTCCTCACTGAAATGAGCTTCATCTGCCTGCCCAAGGCTTCTCTGTCACCCTATAACTGTAGCTTCTGTGTGGTTTTTGGCCTGTCATGGTGCACAGCCCTAACCAAATGGCAAGAATCTTCTTTTTCAGGTTTCTACAGAAAATTGATTTATCTTCCACAGCTCTATCTGAATGAGCTATTAGAATCAAGTGGTCAACCCTGGACCAATCAGATATGTCCTGGGTCCGAAGTCACTTGGTACAAACATGGCCACCTAGATCCATACCTTTGAGCAGAGAACACTGTAGGTATAAAGAGCATCTTTACTTGGAAGGAAAGTGGGCAAGGAAGCAGTGATTGACATCTCTGAGTGGGGTAAACAAAGCACTACGTATGAGTCAAGGCACCTGATTTCCAGTTATGGCTCTGCCATTAACCACCTGTGAGACCTAGAATAAGGCACATCCCCTCACTTTTACCGTCTGTAAAATGGGGAGGCTGGACTGGATAATACCCAACATTCCTTCCAGCTTCTACATTCAAGCCATTTCTGAGTGGTGCATGGTCAGGCATGGCCTCTGTGTTCAGGAGCTTTCTTGGCCTCCAATCACCCATTCACCCCTGCCTCAGATCCTACCTTTCCTCTCACAGGCTCTCCAAACCCACATTGGAAGGCCTCCAAAGGTTCTCCTACCCTGACCCTGTCTGCAGCAACCAAGAACCAATCAACAGAGATGTTCTCTTACTGAATTTTAAAATGCCTATTTGTTTAAGTTCATGATGAAGAGACTGATTGACTGTTTACATTTTTTCTAATGCCCCCCTTTAAATAGAGCTCATCTTACACTGCCTGTGATGGTATTTTATTACCATAATAATAATTGCAACAATCATTTATTGAGTACTGCTCAATATTGCTGTGTACCTGGCTCAGGGAGAAGCGCTTGTGCGC
>NW_011888983.1:2761064-2803756 GCF_000151845.1 Pteropus vampyrus
TCTTTCTCACAACCCTCAGAGGTAGTACAGTTAATAGCTCCATTTTTACATTTTCTTTTATATGGGGAAACGGAGACCAAAAGAGTAAGTTTAACAGTGAATGTCTGAGGTCTCCAGCCAATAAGTGGAAAAGCTGAGACTCCAGCTTAGAGAGTCCACGCTCTGAGCCTCCAAGTTTTACTGCCTGTGGTATACTTGGAAACCCAGACGCACCTGGTGCCATAGAGGACATCTGCTTGCAGAGACCTGTGAGCACATCTGCACATTTCCATGAAACAGCAGCTGGGTGCTTGGAGGAGCCCCCAGTGTACATGTCGATGAGCGCCCCTCCCCATTTCCCTGACAGAGCATGGCATGCAGGATCTGAAATGCAGAAAGTCAGCACTCTCTTCTTTCCAATGGCTTGTCCCATCTAAGTGTATGAATGGCTCTTTGCCAGGCCTACTTAAAACCTTTTCTAAGTTATGCAGAAATTAAATGAGTTTCTACTGCAGGGCATGAAACATAAAAGCCAAGAAGGTCAGTCATAGGACCATCCTTTCTTTTTCCCTTTCTGTCTTCTTGGATTGCTCTTAAATCCTGCGATCAGTTGCGTCGTCCCAGACCATGCAGTATGGCTGGGCGAAATGTCCTCTCCTCCCCGAGGCAGGGGGCTGGAGAGCTGACATTCTCATGAGAGTCACCCCTCTCCTCTGGGCACTGGCTCTGTGTGGGATGTGCTCTGAAGTGCTGTCTAGCTGCCTCACAGCAGGGCTGGCTGCTCTGAAATAGGAGCATGTCCATCCCTCTCATGGCAGGAACCACAGGCTCTGATGGAGTGTTTTGTTCTGGAACGTGGGGCTGACTCTGGCACTCATGTGTCATGTGTATGTTGGATCTAGAGAGAGAGGGGTGGAGAGAGAGAACTGCAGGTTAGCTGAGAACCTCATAAAGATCTCCTGAAGACCAGTGCCACTGTGGTGGAATGTCAGGACAGAGACTGGCTTCACTGAGTCCAGCACCAGAGGAGTTCAGAGTTGAGCTTTCCAAGTGGTAAGGCTTGGGGGATATATTTGCAGAGTGCCTATATCCATCAGGGTGCCCCAGGAAACAGTTCATCTCAGGGAGTTCCAATAATGGCATTTCAGTGAGAAGACAACTTACAGAGGGGTGGGTGGGCCTAGGGGGCATTAAGAGATTCTAAGGAACTGGAGACTAGCAGCAGTGGGAAGAAGCTCTTAACTACCCTGGGGGCTGAAAGGGGAAGGGGAAGGGATAGTGTTGCCAGAGGCCACCAAAAGCTGGGGCCAGGGAGGAGGGGCTGCTGAGCTGGAGCTGAAAGAGTGGGGAAATAGTACCCCAAACTATTTCTCTTCCTGCCTCTCCTCAAATGCTGAGCTCCTACCAGCACCTACCTTGGCAGTAGTCAGCCAGCAAGGGAGCCTGGGGTACAATTCATTGAGGTCATCCAGGGGTGGGGAGGTGGAGGGGAAGATGAAGGCAGAACAGGGTACTCAATAGATCTGGGGCGGGGGTAGGTACAGAAAAGGAATGCCCAGCCCAGTATCATTCAAATTTATAGTGCTTCTTGATACCTCTTTGCCCTACCCTTGAAGATGTTCTTATCTGCAGTCTTCTAGAAAGTATTCAGACAATAAAATCACAGCTGCCATCTTTTAAGCCCTTATTATATACTGGGAAGTTTATATCCGTGAGCTCCTATACTCTTCACACTAACCCTATGGGATATTATTGACTTCAATGTACAGAAAGGGATTAAGAATCAGAGAGATTAAGTAACTAGACCGAAGACACACAGCAAGGCTGGGGTTCCAACTGAGGTCTGTCCATTCCTGAAATTCTAGCACTTGTTCGCTCTGCCCCCTTGTACACTTGATTCTCTTTTGGAGGGAGAGAGAGAGCATCTGTTTTCCAAGCCACTAAGCTGGGGAGGGCAGACCTAGCAAAGGAAACGCATGTTCAGAAGCCCAGAAGTGTGAGGGAGCCCAATGGGTTTGAAAAGTACAAATAGCTCTACCTGCCAGGAAATATTAAATTGATAAGAAAGATACTACACATGATCTTAGCTAAAAGACCAAGAAGCCATACCTGTCAGGTAATAAAGTGTAAAGGAGGAGACAGGGCCACAGCATGAAGGCCTACTTTCAATGCAAAGGGGCACTGGGGAATCATGGATGGTGTAGAGGAGCAGGGCCTCCCCTGGCTGCCTCCTGTCCTCAGTGCTAGGTGGAGAAGGACATGTTCTAAGATACTTTATGATAGAGAGAGTTAGTGCTACTGTCCGTTAGAAACAATGGTGGCTCCATGGCTTTGTTCCCTGGGGCCCCTTTCCAGCCTGACTAGGCCTTATCTAGGACATTCTTGCCTCAAGTAGATAGTCCTAGGGAAGGACTGTCTGCATTCTCAGTCACAGTCCCCAAAGAAAGAAGCTGCTCAAGGCAGTGATGCAGGGCCCAGGTCATGACCAGCAGCATGGAGAGCAGCACTGTGGATGCCCCTCTTGAAAGGAACCTTGCAGATGTTAGAAGGGTCCCAGTCATTGTCCCAGTGTACAAAGAACACAGAGGACCAGGAATATTGCATCTCTGCCCTCAGGTTGCTTATAGGACAATCCCGTACTCCTGGCTAGGAGGTACCAGCCATGCTGGCATTTGACCTCGGTGTCTTACAGAGAGTTAGGAAAAGAACTGCCATGAGTATTTTAGAGAAGTGTTTAGTATAGAGCTTGAGATCATGGGCTAGACCTGAATTCAAGGCCTTCTGCCACTGCCTAGCTGTGTGACTTGGTCAAGTTACTTAACCACTCTGAATCTGGTGTTGTGGGTTCCATTTATTTATCTATCTATCTATCTATCTATCTATCTATTTATCTATTTATTTATTTATTTATTTATTTATTTATTTATTTATTTATTTTTATGGTGACATTGGTTAACAAAATCCAATAAGTTTCAGCTATACACTTTAACAGTAACTATGTGTTCACCTCCCATAGTGTGGGCTCCTTTTTGAAAATAGGATAATAGCTACCACCTAAAAAGATACTCGTCACAGAGCTGTCAGATGCAACCCCAGCACAGGACCTGGCACATAGTCAACAGGAGCAGAGATTGTTTTTTACTTCTTTGTTTCTGTGAAGGGCGTCATTAGATTGCCCGTCTTCAGATGTGTCCAGAGCTCACTAAATTATGAATAAATTCACTCACTCAACAGTTAGCAGGCACAGTTTACCTACCAGACGTTGTGGTGGGTATTCAGTGATGAGAACTGACAGTGGGCAGAGGATGCAAACAGATACTCAGAATATAATGTGCTAAGTGTTATCATAGAGATTCCTTCATGTCTCCATAAAGAATGTTTATTGAACATCTGCCAAATGCCCAGCACCGTGCTAGGGAAGACAGATAGAGCCCCATGGCTTCCGTGGAACACAGGCCTATGAAGACAGGCGTGGTCCAAGGAATTATAGGAGAAGTGTGGGGGTTGAAGAATTCCAGGGTGCTGTGGGACCCCGAATATGAACAGTGACAGAGGTGGGGACATAGTGGGGGCTGACCTGCCTTAGGGGTCTGGAAGGCCTCTATGAGGAAGTTATGTTTAACCAGGGACCCAAGTCAGAAAGGAGCAGGGATCTATACACTTTGTATAGCAGAGGGAATCACAGAAGGCTCGTGGGATGTGGTAACATTTGGGCTGGTGTTGCGGATTCCTCTGGTAGCAGGCTGCCATGGCCCTAGGGAAGGGCGTGTGTGCGCCTCACCCCAGGGCAAGCCAGGTAACCTCTGTGGTGCCAGACAAAGCCCCCAGGGTTTCCATAGCATGCACCTCCTGGCTCCCTGCCCTTGAAACCTCCTGACACGCAGACTCACGGACGTCCTCCAGAGCAGCCCAGGCCTGAGGCTTGGACAGCCGGGGTGCACTCAACAGAGGAAACAAAATTGCCAAGAAACAGGGGTTTGGGGACCAAAAGGCTCTCATCCAGAACTCCAGGATGAGCAGCTCATCTTTGGAACTGGTGCTGTTACAGCCACCAGGAGGCCATCAAAAGAAAGAAAAAAAAATAGATACTGCATTTTAAATTCCTCTGAACCCTCTTAGAATAAAAATGACAAGGCCGCAGGTCTGGTTGGCTGGAGGGCCGTGGTTAATGGGCTTTGGGGGAATAGTCACTCATGAAGGCAGCTGCTCTGAGCTCTACTCACCCTTTTATTTGCTTTGCTTCACCCCAGAACACACCGGTGGGGACACCCATCTTCATCGTGAACGCCACAGACCCCGACCTGGGTGCAGGAGGCAGCGTCCTTTACTCTTTCCAGCCCCCCTCCCAGTTCTTTGCCATCGACAGCGCCCGCGGCATTGTCACGGTGACCCGGGAGCTGGACTACGAGATCACACAGGCCTACCAGCTCACCGTCAACGCCACGGTGAGTTGCCACACTTGGGCCTCAGGCAACCCAACATGGCCTCCTCCCACCTTCGAACAGAGTGATGGAACATCAACCTAGTACCCTGCTCCTCGAGGTTCTATGATGCTGGTGATGGTAATAATATAATGACAGCTGACATTACTGAGGGTTCGTGCTGTGTCTTTGGCACTGTGCTGAGCACTCGAATGGATTCTCTCCGTTAAACCTCAAAAGAGCCCTGTGTCATAAGTATTATTAAGATACCTGGTATACAGATAAAGAAAACGAGGTACGGGGGCCATTCAGTAACTTGTCCACAGTCCTCCAGAAGCTGGGCTCTAGCACCTGCACTGGTAACTTACCCCACAGGACATTCATAGTGCAGGGACACAGGACAGAGGTGTCACCCTAGCTGTGTCCTGACCATCCAACATGCAAGAGCCAGAGGAGTCCTGGCCACTGCTCTAGAGCGGTGACACTTAACACAGTCGGGTGCTCCCATCTGCACCAAGCACCATGCTGGGCCCTGGGAATTCCAGGGTGAGTTAGTCAGGAGAGAAATAATTATCCCATTTTGTGGCTGACACTGTTGAGACTCACAGCTAATGAATAGTGGGGCAGCAAGAACCCCAACTCAGGTTGTCTGACACCTAGTCCAATGCCCATGGCTGAGTCTCTGAGTCTCTAGAGCATCACAGCCACTTGCCTTTGTCAACGGCTGTTTGCGAGGGCCTTGGAGACAAGCCAGCCACGTCTTAAAGAGCATCCTAGCCCAGCCCTGCTCTTTCCTGCTCCTGGCCACTGCCTCCAGGCTTAGCTGGAGCCTTCAGCTAGTAGCAGGGCAAGTAGATTTGTTTACAAAGCTCAGGCCAAGAGAAATAAATTACTGGAGTCATTCTTGACTCTCTAGAACCTATTTGCCTGACACGCAGTATCTACCCTGTGGCTCTATGTCACTGCAGTGGGGGCTGCCAGTAGTGCTGGGGGCTCTACTTAGCAGGTCATAGAACCCAGATCTCTGGAAAAGGCACACTAAATGTGTGGAGGATCTGGTTTTGAAAGAAGGGGTTCCCGCATGCTTGGTCAAGACGCAGAGAAGCTATAGGAACCAGGAAATGCAAACTGTCCCTTTGTATCTATCCCACTGGCCCCTGAGGAAGCCACTGCAGATGACCCGGACATTCTTTCCTTCTTCCCCTGTTAAGTATTAGTATCTGGAGAATGCTGCTGTTTGTAAAACTGACTTCTGGAATGGGGGGCCTCCCGGGGCCAGAATCACTTTTTGCACACACCCGTACCTTTCCAAACTCCCTTGCACTCACACATGAGGTAGTTACCCTCCCACCGCTCTCCATTGGCACACACCTGGGCCCAGAAACGCAGATGCTTGCTTTCTGTCTTGCTATAAACCTGTCCCTGTGGGATAATTTGAATCCACCATAAAAATGGCTTTGATGGGGTAGGGAAGAGACCAGAGTTGGGCATAGGCGAGAATCTAGGTGGCCAGGCCTGTCAAGAAGCCTGGGCTCAAGATGGGATGGGGAATACAGTTAAATTGCTATTAATCTCCCAGCAATCAGGCCTTGAAGTGGTAGGGCAGGAGGGGCTGAGAACCCCACTTATTAATGGCTCTCCCAGCTGATCCACAATTCCCTTTCAGAGCTAGCACTGTGCCCTTGGTCGCTGGGCATTTCCCCAAGGAGATTCTCCTATGTGGCACTACAGGGAACAGTGTGGGTTCCCAGCCATCAATGGGTGGGTAGCAGGGTGGGGAAAAGTGAGGATTCCCTTGGGAACAAGCTGCTGAGAGCCGCAGGCCCCAGAGTGACAGCTGGAACCCTGGTAAGGTGCCTGCCCTGCCAGATATGCCCACTTCCATCCCTTTTTCCCAGTCATGGAGTCAGGGGTGGGCTGGATGGGGGCATCTGTGGCAGGAGCAGGGCCGAAGCCACAGTGTGGGATGGGGAGGGCAGGTGCCAGGCTGGACAAAGCCAGCTGCCCACAAAAGCCTGGTGGTGGCAAATCAGAACCACTGGCAGCGTCTGCCCAAGAGGTCAAAGGACTTCCTGCCAGGCCTTCCCTCTGGCTATCTGCCTGGTGGTCATTCAAGTCCCTGGCTGAGAGCTCTCATCATGGGCAATCCCCAAGCCTAGGCTGTGGTCTTGGAGCCTGGGATGCTGTCTCCCCTGTGGTCCCTATGCCCAGCTCCTCCTGACTTCACACTCTCCCCTCCATTGCTGCACCCACTTTTCATCCCCGAAGGCCCTCTGCTTACTCCTTGGCTGCCCCTGAGGACTCTTAAAACAATCAGAGTCCATTCTCAAAGGTGCTGCAGCTCTGTCTCTAGTGGGCAGGAGCAGTAACTAGGCTCCTAACGTGCAGAATTGCTCCAAATGCCTTGTATTATTCTGGTCACCCCAGACAAACCAAGACAGGTCTAACCCAAGGACAGTTGCTCCTCAAATCCCAGACTAGAAAATTTAAAAGCCCAAGGATCCACAGAGGTCATTGCATTGAGCCCCTTCATCTCACAGAGAAGGAAATTGAGATCCTAAGAAGGAAAAGAACTTATTTAAAGTGACCCAGCAAGTGAGAGACTGAGCTAGTGTTAGAGCTCCAAATTAAGAGAGTTAAAGGCAGATTTTTATGACAAAAAGACCTGAATTTGAGTCCTGGATACACATTTAATGGCTGTGTGACTCTGGGCAAGTTACTTAACCTTTCTGAATCTCTGTAAACTCATCTTAATAATGCACATATAATACCTACAAAAGCAAATGAGGTGTCTAGCACAGTGCCTGGAGTATAATCTGTACTCAGCACAAGGTTGCTATGCTCATCGACTATTGTTATTGAATAGTAGAGGGCTATTGAAGTGGGCTGTGTATTTTAGGGTAATAAAATATAGGCTTTGAGTTTCTGTTCCTGGTGAGCTTTCATGGGACTAAGTTCCCAACTAACTAGGAGTGTTTAAACGTTGCCTGCCTGACCACAGAGGGATGGCCTGCACGACCTCTCAGGATTCCTTCCTGGAGTTCCCCCAAATGTCACAGGCCCTGGAGCTCCCCCTGCTGGTTCAACTGGAAAAGTTGCTTGATCCATAAACCCAAAATGCAGAGCAGGGGGATGCAGGTCCCAGAGTAGCCCGCTCTGGAGTCAAAGGGCCATTCTTCTAAGGAAGCCCCATTCTAGTCAGTCCCTTGCTGCCTCAACGATTAGAGGGGGCAGGAAGTGGGCATGGAGAAGGGCAATAGGATTCACCCTGGCTAAATCCAGGGAAGGAGCTAAAGACAGCTCCATCTTTTACCCCAAGCCAGTCATCCCACCCACAGATGTCCAGGGTGGTCAGGCCTAGGCCAGGCTAGGAGCAGGAGACTGAGTTCTACTCCAGCCCCTGCTTTGTGACATTGGATAAGCCACCTTCCACTGGGCCTTGGAGGCCCTGTATGTGTTCTTAGATCACTGCGGGTTCTTGAGTTCCTGCACTTCCGCACATTAATGCCCTTCCCTGTGAGAGTGTGGGAGGGCATGTGTACATATGCACACACATGTTTGTGCACATGGGTGTGATGCGTGTGCAGGCGTGTGTGTTGTGTACATGTGTGTATCTCCACAACATCACTTAACCTAAGACTATGTACTTTTGTCCTCTAAGGATCAAGACAAGACAAGGCCTCTGTCCACTCTGGCCAACTTGGCCATCATCATCACAGATGTCCAAGACATGGACCCCATCTTCATCAACCTGCCTTACAGCACCAACATCTATGAGCATTCTCCTCCGGTAAGACCCTTGCTGGGCCTATGGGACATAGGAATTGGGGCCTTGTTTAATGGGACAGGCTCCTCTTTGTCATTTTTTACTCTTCCCAGTCCCTATGTATGATGTGATGGGTGTCCCAGCACAGGAAAAACCCAACCCCCTCTACACATGCCACCTCACCCCGCTTCATCCCTGGAGGGCTCTAAGTAGCAAAGAACAAGGGCTTGATAATACATGTGAAGGGGAGCATTGCAAAAAGATTTATGTGGGGTGATGGGGACACTCTGCCTGAGCTAGAGAGTGGATTTGGACTCAGCCAGGCTCACTGAAACATCAGTGTGGCTCAGCCATGTCCCATACAGGCCAATAGGTCAATCTGCCTCTCCCACCAACAAACACCACTCAGGATGGCAGCAGCTTGCCCTCTGCTCCGCAGGCCCTCCCAGACTTGATTCTTCCCTAAGAGCTCCCAGCTCCAGCTACCCCTCTTAACTGCTTAGGCTTTGGGTTTCTCAAGTACCTATCTTTAAGAGAGACACCTGATTAGTTATGCTCATGATGTTGTGTCATGTGACAAGGTCATTGGTCACCAGCCAGCCTGTAGATTGGCTACCCTTGGGCCACGTGTCCACCTCTGACTAGGTGTCTTTAATAACAAAACACATGCTACTGCCCACTCAGCTATGGTCCAGGCAGGCAGTGACAGGCATTCTTACTTGATAGCCATCCATGCTTTTATGCAAACTGGAATAAAATGCCTGCTCTGAGCTGATAAATTAGAAAAAAGATTGCTCCTCTGGGCAGAGGCAACCCCTTGGGGAGCAGCTTGGGGAGCAGCTCTTGCGGAGAGAAAAGCATGCCCTTCCTTTTGAGGGAACTTAGTGTGCTTAGAGGAAGGACACACAGCTTTGAGAGCAAAGTGGAGCACCCACCTGAACACGTGGAGGTTCTGGGCTCCACCTTCACATCTGTACAGGCTCCACCTGCACATCTGTACAGGCTCACAGAATTGGGCACAAGTGGGAGGCAGGCTTCCCTTGACCAGGGTGCAGACCATGCCCCTGAGCCACCATGGGCCAAGGAAGCCTGACCTCTAGTTTGGGGACTGTGGTCTGTCCTGAGCATTGGCATGCCTGAAGTCTCCAGGTGTGTAGAAGTACCCACTTCTTTCTCGGGCCCAGGTTATGGAGTAGGGGGTCTAACAAGCAGGATGCTTCTTGGCCTCCTGTTTCTGGGATCTGACGCTGCTTTGAGAGTAGAGGGGAATGTCTCACTGGCCCCTGCCCCAGCCTTCTCTTTCTTGGTGGTCCATGGACAGCAGGAGCTCCAGCTTTTGAGACTGAAGAACGTCTGCCCCAAACCTCTTTGCTAAGGCCACATCTTCTCAGCCCATGCAGGCTTTCCCTGACCTTTTAGATGAATCTGGTACTCCCATCTGTCCTTGGCCCCTGGACATCTCCATCTTAGCACTCAGTGCTCCTAAGCCTCTGCTTATTCAGCCTCTGCTTTCCTGATAGACTGGAAGCATAGCTCAGCAGGGATGGGGTCTGCTGTGGGGATAGCACAGCTCAGGTGCTCAGGAAGTGTTTATGGAATGAATGAATGAATGAATGAATGAATAGATGCCCTGGTCAGACCAGCTCTGGCTTCATCCTCACTGGCCTGCAGACATAGCCATCCCTCTCCCTTTTCTCTAGTAGAACTGACTCTCTGTGCTAGAATTTACCACTAAATTATAGTCACACCTGTAATGTTCACTGATGTGTGAGTGGGTCACTTTAGACCTCCCAATAATCAAGAGAGCTGAGTCTCTGGACCTGGCTGCAGGCTTCCTATGGGTCTCTTAGGACTTCCTGTCCAGGGCTGAGTACAGAGAAGATGGGCAAAGCCAACTTTTTGATCAAAGTAAGGATGTGATGGTGGCCAAACAGCCCAAGGAACTCGGAGCAGGACCCTACACAGCCATGTACTCACCTTGGCCAAATCACACACTCTCCGGACCGCTTCGTCATTGGGAAACCAGGGCTAATAATGTCTACAACAGTGCCTCTTGCATCTGAGAGTTTTAAGGCCTGGAGATAGCACACTCCGGTAAAGCACCCGGCAAGTGCCAGCACTGCAGACATTCAATCACGGTGATTATTAGTCGGCCAGTCAGTCAGTCAGAGGAGTTGGATTGGGCCGGGGGTCCCAGCTTCAGCTTCATCTCAGAGTACTGATAGTCTGAAAGAGGGTTATTGGCAATGTGAGTGTCCTCTAAGACCCTTCAGTTTGGTTTTTCTGTCATCCCTAGATCATAGCCGATATTGTTTCAGATCTGCAGATTTCTGAGTTTGTCCATTTATTCATTCTATGTTTCATTCTTTTATCCATCCACTAGACATCTATTAAATCCCTCCTGTGGGCAGGGCCTTGTGCTAAGCTACACCCTCTCCTCTCCAGATAATTCCACAGGCTCCAGCTAGGGTGACCCCTCAGGAAAATGGGGAGACTTGCTCTCCTTAGCTCCTGCTCTCCTGATCCTCCGTTTCTTAGCATCTGATATATTCTCTCTGACATCTCTTTGCCTTGCCAAGGTTGTCCTTTTGGCCCCACAAGACCACCGAAGCTTTCTTTCCTTACTAAAGGAAGTAAGTAGGGGTTCGGGGCTTCCCTGGGTGCTCGCCTGGCTCCCCCAGTGCCACAGACTCATCTCCATATCCACACTTGAAATGAGCCTTCCAGTGTCTACCCTTTTTGCTTACTCCTTGGCTGCCCCTGATCCCCTACAAACTGATCCCCATACAACCCAAGCCCAATTTTTTCAGGCCTCTAATTAGTTTCCATTCCTTGATCCAGGCTCTCCATGCCCCTTTACAGTGTGTAACCTTGATTTGACGTAGTACTTCCCGGGCCTGGCTGGGGCTGAGAGCACCACGGCCTGTTTAGCCTCCCAGGCTGGAAGACCCAGGCATCCCCATTCCCGCCTTGCCACTGTTGGCCCAGGGTCTCTATTCGAACCCTTGCCCACTCTCCCTCATTCCTCCTCTTTATCTGGCGGCTCCCAGCATGTATGCCTCTCCCTATCAGTGTATCAGGCCAGCATGCCTCATCTAAAGTGTATATATTACCTAATAAAATCCTTCTTATTTGGGATTATTGCATCAAATTTTAATTTCCTCACTCGAGCAGCAGCATGTCGGCCTGCCCGTCAGTGAAGGACCGATAGAAGGTGAAAAGAGCGGATAAACTGCACAAATTACTGCCAGCTGATGCCTATCAGCCCTTTGACTGGAATTGACTGGAATTAAGAACTGAGAAATAGGATTTTCTGCCTCAGAATCTGCTGTGGCAGCTCTTGTCGGAAGTCCCCTTCAGCCCCCACCGGCCTCCCCCTAAAGGCACCTCCCATTCCTGAAGCAAACTGCACGTCCACTTTCAAGTCCTTAATCCTGTCACGGAAGTGGGGGAAAGGCAGTCCCAGCTGAGCCGGCAGGGAGGGAGGTGGACCAGGACCCCTGAAGCCGGGTAGAGCCCAGCTGGGTTCTGGCTTCAGCCGCTCTTCTGGCCAGCTTCTGTGGAAGGAAGCAGGCCGCAGAAAAAAGGGGGACACATATTTTTTGCTGGAGAAGTCCCAGCTCCTCTCAACTTTGTCCCAACATCCCTTCCTGGTATCAAGCCTCATAGTCTGGGGCCGCCTCACGCACCCACCCAAGCCCATGCCAACATAGCCCTCCATTCCCTACTCACCTTAGCCACTCAGCACACCTTGTGACTCTGAGCAAATCCCTGAACCCTCCGAGCCTGTTTCCGCACATATACCCTCACCGTGGGGATTCGTGAGAAAAAAATGAGTGAACCTATATTGGGTGCCCAGCACAGTGTTTGGCGCATGGTAGGTGCTCACCAAATGCTGGCTCTCTCCTGTGGGCTATTAGCTGTCTTCTTTATAAATCCTAAAGAAGTGCCTTACCTCTAGGGTGGGAATTATCAATCTGGGGTGCTGGGGAGTCTGAATTTGCTGACATTGTTTGGAACGTCACATGTGTACTGTCTGGAAAGAGGCACCTTGGCTTTCTCCTGATGCTCACAGTGATTCCAGGCCCCAGTGAATGGCTGCAGTCACTTTTACAGCATTTGCTGTGTACTAGGTGCTGTTCCAAGTGCTTTACCTGTATCAATTGCCGAGGGATGGGAACTGTTATTAAGACCCATTTTATAGATGGGTAAAACAAGGCAGCTAGAGGTTGAGTAACTCGGAGGATTCAAACCAAGGCAGTCTGGCAAGAGTCAAACCCTTACTCCCCTGACTGTGCTGCTCTTCCCACCAGAGTCGGGACCCCACAGGCCTATGTACCTTTTGCCTTTCTAGGGAGATCCTATTTCCCAACAGGCCTCCTCCTTGCCATGTGGGTTTTTGTGAGAGGAAAAAGCCCATGTCAGAGTGAGCCCCATCTCTAGCCCTCCTGAGCCTGCCCACCTGCTCTCCTTGCAAGTGCCCCTGGTAAGGGGCCCAGCTCCGGGTCAGGCAGAGGCCTCACTTCATCTCCTCATCTTTGGAAATAAGTTTCAGTATATTGAAAGTATAATCACTGAGACTCAGAAACAAAAGCCAATGGGTTCCCAAGAGCCCCCATTCCTCCTCGTTAATTCCTTCTCATAACATTTCCAGTCTTTTTGGCTGCACTTGTATTAAAAGCTCAGGATTTTATTAAAAATGGATTTATTTACCCAAAAAGAGATGAAACCCAAACTTTGACAGGAGCCTTTTAGATCTGACTTTGTAGAGGCTCAGGTGTGGCTCTTCCCGAGGAGAACCAGCCTCCTTGTCGTCTGGTCCTCCTTGCCTGCTGGCCCCTCTGAGCCCCGCCCACCCAGGAGGACTCCAGGCAGCCCAGAGCAGGAGTGCCTGGGGGCAGATGCATGAAGGGCCACTAAGTCCACTCTTTGCACAGGCCAGCACTGTCCACCACCCCAATCCCTCAGCTCTTCAGCTGACCAGGGGCAGCCCAGAGATCCTTCTGCCAGGATACATGTGGGGCCCACCCCAGATGAGAGTTGTCCTGGTGTCCAGAAAGCTCATCCCAGCAATTGGAACCTCGGGCCAGAGTCCTGCACCCTCAGGACTTCCTCCTGGGGACAAATCCAGGCCTCTCCTAAGTGAGAAATAACCCCAGGAAGGGCAGACTACAAAAAAAGAGCCCCTTATAAGGTGATATTGGGGAACAGTAGTGTAGACCCTTCAAGTCTAATGCAGTACTTCCTAAATGACCTCCCACGGACGCCTGGGTCTGGGGCTGTTAACAGATGTTACGTGAAAGAGTCTGTCTTCAGATCAGCAAGCCTGGGGACAAAACTTAGCAAGCAGGTTTCTTTACCACTTTCTTTACTACTTTCAGGAGACCTAACATACTGACATCCATTGTGCATCTCCTCGGGTGGGATGGGTAGGTACGTTTTCCAAATTTGATGTGAGTTAATGCTCGTAAAGTGCTTAGACTAGTGCCTGGCATACAGCAACAATTTCCATGAATGACAGTTATTATAACAGAACCTGTTGCAGAAGAAGCACCACCTGGCAGGCAAGAGCGTTTTGGAGCCAAAGTACCTGAGTTTGAATCTTGGCTTCACCATTCACTTGGAAAGGCTGCTTAACTCTTGTTCCTCAGTATTTTCCTCTGTAAAACGAGGCTGTCTCGTGAGGTAGTTGTGAGGGTGAAATGAGTTAGTACATAAAAAGTGTTTGCAGCAGCACCAGGCACAGCGTGAGGGCTCGAGATAGGACAGCTTCTGCTGCAGCTGGTAGTTCACAGTCTCTGGCACAACTTGGGTCCTCAGAATTCACTTCGTGCGATGCTCATTTAACGGCATCTTTCTCTGACTTCTTCGAAACGGTATGTTTCCCCCAGAAGATCTAGCCGGCGCTCCTATCCCCAGTGGAAGGGGCCCAATGGAGGGAGCCTGACCTGCTTTCTGAAAGGTCTTGACCTCTGGACTGTGTCCATCTCTCTACGGGAGACGTTTCTCCTAGAATATTCTTACCTTCCCTCAGCCAAACCTAGAGGTGTTCTGGATTGCTGTACACCTGGGCCCAGGAGAGGATGGAGTGACAGCTGTGCAGGGACAGCTGCGTGGGGAGAATGAGGTAATGGACGCCACTTCTGTGTCCTGGCAGCAAGACCAGGTGGAATTAAAGGGGAGGTACCTTGCGCCCCAGGACCCCACCCTCCAGCTCAGAGGTCCTGCATGTCAGGGAACAAGCCTCTTGCCACAGGAGAAGGTGCGCAGATGGGTGTAGAGGATGCAGCCTGAGGGCTTCAGCCTCCAGCTGATGAATGGGTGAGAGACATCAAGACCATAGGCCCTTCATTATGCATACAGATGCCAGGGTAGATATTTCTCTAGGGGATGGGAACAGGGCTGTCCTGCTGTCCATCATCCAGGGAAAACTGCAGCCTGGGCCAGGACCTGAGGCAGGCATGGTGGGGTGGGCAGGCACGGCAGGCTAGACAACGGTATAATAGGGCCTGGAAAGCAAGGCGAAGGTTGCCCTGAGCAAGGGGCAACTTGGCAAGTGATGGTGGTGGTGGTGACCTTAGGATCCTTTCATTTGTCCATTTATTTATTCAATCGATCAACCAGTCAATTCAATGATATTTGAATGTACCCGTTATACTCCAGGATCTCTTCCTAGAGAGTCCGTTGCTTTCAGCCTCTGCTTCCTCTTAGTTTTCTCTCCCTGGCAAACTCCTACTCATTCTTCATAACCCACCCTAAATCTTGCCATCTGTAAAACCCTTTGCCAGCTCCTCCAGGTGGACTTCTGTACTTTGGGATACATTTCTGCATCTCAGCACGCCCATATGTGTATGGCAGTGTCTGTGCATATGTCCTTGACCCCTTGATGTAGACTGTGTGCTCCCTAAGAGCAGAGACCCCTGCATATCCATCCTGGTAGTCCCAACTCCTGGCCTCTTCTCTCCCAGCTACAGAAAGAATGAGGTATGAGACTGAGCCATTTGAGGCAGAACGTACCAGTTGCACTGCTGGATGAGGCATGTTTCATAGGGCTGTGGTAGCCTCCAGGGTTGCCACTGTCATTCCTGGAGATACTTGCTTTAAAGATTTATGATACTTTCATTCATAGTGTAATTGATGGGTGATGTTCTTTATTCAGGTCCTACTGAAAACAAATTCCCAAGGTTTTTGTTGTTATTCATATTAAGGTGGGCAAACTGAGACCAGAGAGATGCAACAGGCTTCCTGAGGTCACACAGCAATTTGATGGGTGGTTGAGATAGAGACCAGATCTCTTGTCCTCTTGCCAGATGCTCCCTCATCAGCTCTTCTTTCTTGGGTGGTTCAACCGAATGAGAGGAAAGAGATAGAGGAATGGGGAATAAGCACATCAGCAAGATTGGGCTTCTACAAAGGACACAGGTGTTTGCCTGGGGGCTTTAGTGTGTGTCCCAGGGATGATGGGGGCAGCCGAGGCCTAAGCACTCAGCACCTACTTTCTAGACTGGCCTTGAAGCAGGGCGTCCACCTGGGGAATGAAGTTGTGGATGCCAGGATAGCTACAAAGAAAGAAGCAGCCCAGGGGCTGGGCAACCAAACTCAAGTCCCTCCTCTCTCCCACCCAGGGCACGACTGTGCGTATTATCACCGCCATCGATCAAGATAAAGGACGTCCCCGGGGGATTGGCTACACCATTGTCTCAGGTAAGGCCTAGGCTGTCCTTCATCCCCCACCACCACCCTAAAAGAGCCACTGTAGGAGTATCAGGCTCTGTGGGGCTACAGAGAGGTCCATGAGTGAATGTGATACAAAGGGACCT
This sequence comes from Pteropus vampyrus, assembly GCF_000151845.1. Lineage (NCBI taxonomy): Eukaryota > Metazoa > Chordata > Mammalia > Chiroptera > Pteropodidae > Pteropus > Pteropus vampyrus. The sequence continues at coordinate 2,777,051 of NW_011888983.1, forward strand.
GCCCCCAGGGACAACTCTGGCCAAAGGACCCAGAAAAGGGACTTACTGCGTGAAGAAAAAAGGAGCAGGGGAGGTGGAGGAGGAGCTTGGGATGAGGCTAAGATATCTGGGGACTGCTTGGGTGGTGCTAGGAGCCAGGCGCTTGTGACGCTGTCCAAGGTCTGAGGCATCTGGGCACTTAGGGGCTCTGAGCCTGGGTCATTGGCGACTCCCACCTAACCTCCTGTAGTACTCTGCGTTTTGTTTTTCTTTTTTTACTCAACAAAAAAGCAGCAGTTTCGACATCATTTTAGAATGAATAGAGCTGCAACTTTGGCTAATTTCATGTTCTTTTCACATTTCTGACCATTAGAAATTTATGTGTCATCTGGAATGTAGTGGGGGAACCGCCTAAGCCCTCCTCTCCCACTTGCTCTCTTGGTTGAACAGAATAGTGACCAAATGCAGAGAAGGTTCTGGGTGATGGGATCCCTGACCCATGTCCCCACCCAAAGACTGATGAAGTAGCAGCTCCGTTTGACCGTCCCAGGGCTGGGTTACTTTGGAGCAAGGGAGCTGGTGAGAGGTCCATGAGAAGCTGCTCACTCACACACAGACACTGTCCCTGTCCCTGTCCTCCAACCCCTACCCATACATGGCCTACCTGCTCTGCCCACTAGTCAGTGAAGGGTCAGCCTGGTGCACCTGGACAGGCCAGACTGATGACCAGAAGGATGGCCAGCCATCAGGCTAACATCCACCCCATCGCACCTCCCTACCACACCCCAAGGACAGGGAATGGCGTTTTGGGGGCATTTACTTCCTTAAGCTCAAGAGACACCAAGGTGTAGCAATCAAGAACATAAAGATGGAGTCTTGAGCATATCACTGTGGATAAGTTTCTCTCTCATTCATAAGATGGGAGCAATAAGAATGCCTACCTTGGGTGGTTTGAAAGTCAGAAGACTAAATATATGAAAAGAGCTTAATTAATATATGTAAGGTATCTTGTGTTAACTTTTATTATTACTATTATTGTTGTTATTATTGTTATTACTGCTAGCAGCTAATGATAGATACCCTTGGGAGCCTGGGGTTTAGCTGGTGGGAGGGAGGCCCCCTCACCTCTTTGGAAGTACAGGAAATTAGGAGTATTACAGGATCCCTATAAGCTGCAGCTGCTGACATGACTATTATTGTGTCTCTAAGCCCAGGGGCCCAGAATGTAGATCAAATGCCAGACAGGATCATGTGCAGAGCAGCAGCAGTGTGGGTTTGGGCCTCTGTTCTCTCCATCTCACTTTCCCATTCTGATGCTCAGCACAGCGTAAACATGTACTTGTGGAATGAGTGAATGAATGTGCAAATGAATGAATGAATGAATGTCACTCTAAGTTAGTGGGCTTTCAAACTCCAGTATGCCCAAGAATCTCTGGGGTTCCTACCAAAAATGCAGAGTCCTTGGCACCCATGGAGATGCTCATTCTGCAGGACTAAGGTGGGGACCAGGCATGGTCTTTAATCACAGTGCCCCAGGCGGTTCAAATGCAGGAGGTCCTTAGGCCAGGATATGGGAAAACCAGTCCTAGGAAGGAAGCCGTTCTGTAGGAAGGCAGAGTCCCCTGGGATTGGGGAGCCTCTCCTGGTAAACAGAGGAAGAGGGTGGCCCAGACTGCTACTGGTCTCTTTCATGAGTTTTTCAAACTGGGAAGCAAAGCAAATGCCTCCCAGTGACAAGGGGCTTATGCTGGAGATCAGAGGGAATACCAGTGAGCCCCAAGGGTGATGGAATCAGGGAGTCAGAATAAGGTGGCAGTATGAATGAGCACTTGGCTGGGTGGGGGATTGTCTTTATCTCATTGCCTCTGGGCTGATTCCAGACATATTCCAGCCTGGATCGGAGTAGGGAGCAGGGAGCCAGGATCTGGCCTGAGGTCATGGCCAGTCCAGAAATTCCTACAATGGCTCTAGGAGGTCATCCTCCAGAGCATTGGTCCATTCCAGGTCTATGCTGGGTTCCAGACCACCAGCCCCAGACCCTCAGGTCCTCTCCAGCCTTCAAAGATAGCCTCAGCCAGCTCTACCTCCTCACCCCCTCCCCTTGGAGCAGGAGGCTAAAGGGTGGAGCTGCTGAACCTCCAGTGTCTGGGCTGGGCTTGGAGGTTAGAGTCTAGGGACAATTGCTTGGGGCAGTATTCTATGAGATTTCCAGGGACATAGTCTCCTGGACCAGGTTCACAAGTGTAAACAGGATGAGAAAGGAGACCCCAAATGTGAAACTACAAGTAGGGGATGTATGTGAAGGAGGGGGCAGGAGGCAGAAACTTCTTGAAGGCCTGGAGCACTTAACACAGCTTTATAGGATTCCCACTGCCAGCACAGATGTGCCTTGAGGGCTTTTAGAAAGGATGACAAATGGGTTTCCTCTCATATGCCAACTTTGATTGATTGGTAATGGCTGCCTAAAGAGGACCGTGAAGTCTAACGGGCTCAGTGCAGTATTTAATTGGCAGAGTCTCCTATGGGTGTGGAAAGGGAGAGGGCAGCACCTGTGGCACATATTTGCTCTCCTTGGTAAGATAGCACTTGGACCACACATGCAGAGTGGCCTTTATGGTCCTTGTATTTGTCGCCACCTGACCCCACCCAAATCTTTTCAGATAGCTTAAGGAAAGGGCCGTCCTTCTCTCTTTCTTCCCTTCCCATCCTGAGCACCTGGCTCACTTGGCTGCCCACCCACCTGTTCCCACCCACCCATCTCCTCTGGCCCTGGGCTGGCATTGTCTCCCTGCAAACCAGCCTCAGTGTGGGTCTAAAGCAGGCAAACCGGCTGTAGGGCAGAATCCCCAGGGGAGCAGTTGGCAGAAGGTTAGAACTTGGCCTCATCCCTACTTTCCTCAGCCAGTGTAGACACTGCTACAAAGAATACTGTCTGACAAGTGCCTGATCTCACATACCTGCCTCTCTCATGACGCTAAGTCCCGGCCTTTTACTGGGAGATTTGGCCAGTGCCTGTTTGCCTTGAAGCAGGAAGAGAAGATGCCCCAAAAGGGCACTTTATGCTGACTGCCCCCAAGCTGGCCCTGAGTGCTTCAGCTCTAGGTGCTTTGAAATCATTTTCATTTGAAAGACTGAATGGACGGAGGGCCTCTGGGGCTCCCAGAGCCAGGTGCAAGTCCTGAGGGCCACTTTGGGTGGCCAAGTCTCTGGGTGCTTCCAGAGCCTGAGCAGGGGCTGCCTCAGACAGCACATGGGTGGACACAGGCCTGAGCCCACAGTGATCCACGGCACATGGTTAACCTGTCCAGCTCCCTGTGGCCTCGTACCCTCTGGGCTGTTTATCAGCCCTGCAGCTAGGGGATTTATGACTGCATACCAGTGCTTTACCCATTACTAATGACCCCTCTGTTTTGCCAAGAACAAAGAGGCCTTCAGAGGTAAGTTACGGCTTCATTGCCATCAATTTGTTCTCAGCCTCTTGTGGCCAATCTGAGACTGAAGAATGACAAGGCTCTTTTCCACAGAGGACCTGGCATGGACTCCGTCCTTTCCCTGGGCCTATGCCTGTCCTGATACTCACCAAGGGCATCACTTCCTCTAGAGCCATAATGGTGCTGCAGCCTTCATCTCCAAGAGCCAGCCTAGCCTGTGGTCTGAACAGAGACTCTCCTCTGCCAGACAAAGCCATTCTTGCTTCAAGGGACAGCCATGCCCCACTTTACCACAGAGCACTGGAGTTGGAGTCCAGAGTTGTGGGTTTGAGGTGCAGCCTGCCACCTACATCAGTGTGTCCACACAAGGCATTTAACATCATAATTCTCATCCAGGAAACACCGTGAATAATCTCTAAGGCAGATAAGATGGTGCCAGAGAGACTCTAAAGAGCCATAAAATATTAAGCATTATTATCAAGGAAAGATCAGGGCCAAGGGTCCTTGGGAGTCCTATTCACTCATTTCTTCCTTCACTCACTTAAGGAGAGAAGTGATTGAGAGTGCAAGCTCTAGGGCCACTGTCAAGCGTGGTGACCACTAACTGTGCTGGCCAATACAGTTGCCCATGTGGCTATGGAGCACCTGAAATATGGCGAGTCTGCCTTGAGATGTGCTGTAAATGTAACCCACAGGATTTTGAAGACTTAGTATGCAAAATACATTGTAAAATATCTCATTAATGTCTTATATTGATGACATGTTGAAATGATATTTTAGATACACTGGGCTAAATACAACATATTATTAAAATTAATTCACATATTTATTTTTTCTTTTAATGTGGCTACTAGAGAATTTAAAATAATACATGTGGCTCACATTCTATTTCTTTGGGAAGCTCTATTTCTATTCCCAACTTAGACTGCCTCAGCTTGCCTTCTACCATTGACCAGCTGTGTAACCTGAGCATCAGTTTTCCAATCGGTAAATGAAGGTAATAATAGCCCATGACTCACAGGGATGCTATGAAGATTCAGTGAACTAAGATGTGTTAGCACTTAGAAGAATGCCTGTATTTACAGTAAATGCTCTACAAAAAGGACTCTTGCTATCCACCCACAGTGGGTTGAGGGTCTTCTCTGGGCCAAGAGCCGTACTAATGTCCTGAGAGCTGACTGGGTGTGGCGGGTGGTGAGGCACCTTCTCAACTTCAGGAACCTGCAGTGCAGCCAGGGAGACAGACCGCGATGCCCTGGTGGGTGGAATACTGTGAAGAGAAGCGCGGGCTATGTTGATAATTGACGTGAAGTGATGGCTCCCAGTCCGATAGACCGTTCTCTCTACTTTTGCATGTGTTAGAAAATATCTTTTATAAGAAATGAGAAAGAATTCATGGGTGGGGACCCCTTTCCCAGCCATCACTGGGGTGGGGAGACTCACAGAGCATCTAATCCACCCACTGACTGGTGATTGAGAACTAGCAGGGAATTGTGGAGGGAGGGTCTTTTTCAGGCAAAAAGGTCAGTGTGTACCAAGATCCGAGAGTGAGAAAGTGTAGCATGTCCATCGAGTGGTTGAATACAGCATGTAAGGGAGGCCATGGGGAGAGGAGGCCACAGAGGGAAGCAGAGCCCCGCCATGCAGGGTGTGGAATGCTCAGCTCAGGAGAATGCCAGGCCTCGGCCCTGAGGGCTGTAGGAGCCAGTTCAACAGGGGAGGGACGTGGTCGGAGTGCAATGTATGAAGCTCACTGTGGTCAGATTGGAGCCAGTGGGTTGGAGAAGGGCAGGAGTGAGCAAGCAGTTCAGCAGGGAAGCTGACCATCACAGTGGGGGAACAGAGACAGACAAATCCAAAGGAGGATGAGGAGGCAGAGCTGACAAGAGGTCACTGGTGGGACAGGTGGGACAGGTGAAGGAGGAGCCCAGAATGGGCCCTTGGACTGAGATACCTTTACAGCCCCCTTAAGCAGAGAATTTGCTTAATTTAACTTCCAACTACTATTTTTCCCAGAGAGCTAGCCTCTACTCTCAGCAAAGTGACCTTGAGTGAGCATCAATTTCCCCATCTTTTAACTGGGGCCAATAATATCTTTCTCACAGAGTTGTGAAAATAAAAATAATTGAGACCATTATATAAAGTGAGTGGCACTGGGTGAGCTCTACCCAGGTTGGCGCACAGTAAGCTCTCAACAGATGTCAGCCATTTTCCCTCCTGCCTATGACCCGTCAGGATGCCTTGGAGACAAGCATGCATCATGCTGTCAGAAGCTCGTATTGCTAGCTGTGACCACTCTCATGGGCTGTGAAGCCAGGCTTGCCCAGGTGGTAGAAGCCCAGGTTGAAGTTTTTCCTCAGTCAGACCCAGGGACTCAAAGGCCCAGGATTCTGTCCTGCCATTGTCTTCCCACAAGTGCCAGATTTTTCATTTTTACTCAGTCACCCGTCGTAGGGAGACCGTCTATCAGAGGCTGTGGAGCAGTGTTTCTAAAAGTAGGTGTCTTGGACCAGCAGCAGCAGCAGCACTCCTGGGAACCTGTTAGACATGTGAATTCTCTGGCCCCACCCAGGACTGCTGAGTCAGGCACTTGGGAGTGGGGCCTAGAAAGCTGCTTTATCAAGCCCTCCAAGTGGTTCTGATGCTGTGCGAATGCTCCCCCACCCCATTAGAAGCATTTTCATTTCTCATAAATACTAGACCGATGAGTTCTGTTATTTGATTTTCTCCTTCCCACAAACAGACTCCTCTCCAGTGCCAGAAGGGCCCTTGCCACCTGAGAGGGTAGGAGAATTTGGTGAATGAGTCCAGGCAAGCAGTTTCCACTGTGTCCTTTATGACAGCCCCCACCTCAGCCTTGACACTGCTCCACTATTATCTTTGCAGGTGGAAGAGACCTAACATCTCCCATTATCCATGCCTGAAAGCCCACATCACTCTCCCCATCTGACCCTGCTTCCCTGGCCTTCTGCAGCTATGCAACATGCCCCAGGATGAGAGGAGGGGAACCCCATTTTTGGGTGCCTGCCATATGTGCAGCAGTATATGAGGGAGGCAGTCACTCTGTTTTGTAGACAAGAAAAGCAAGGCTCAGAGAGTTTACATAGATTGGCCAAGGGTTATAATTACTAAGAGGAAGAGCAGAAATTTGAACCCCAAATCTCTTGGGCTCCAAAATACATACAGTTTCCATGACAACAGTGGTTCTCAAAGTGTGATCTCTGGACTAGCAGCATCAGCTTCACCTGGGAATTATTAGAAATGCAAAATTTTGTACCAAACCCTTAACCTACTGAACTGGAAACTCTGGAGGTGGAGCCAGATGATGCAGATGCTGTTGGTCTAGAGGTCACATTATGAAAAGCACTGGTCTAGAAGAACATGTGATGTCAACAGGGATGAAAGCACTGCCAAGGGAGCAAAAATTTGTTCTAAAGGGTGAAATATCTTACTCTTTTTATGTATAGACATAGATATACACACAGATACGTTGTATTTGTGATATTGAAATTTCAGGTGGGTGGTGGGGAAGTGATTAGGAAAAAATGTCTCAAATGCTGGTGGGGGCTGGAATAATGAAAAAAAGGTCAAGAAACACTGGCCTAGAAAAAAGAATAGGTGAGCAGTATCAGGGCTGCAACTCCTCACTCCCAGCTTGAAAGGCAGTGGTCTCACCGGGAAACCTGCCCAGATATGTTAGCGAAGGACAAAGCCCTCACTCGCCACTCTCTAGATCCTACTTTTAATGCTACCAAGTGAGGCAGGCAGTTCCTTGAAAATACAGTGAGTGCTTTGACGTGAAGGCTGCATGTGTTTGAGTGTGTGTATGTGTGTGGGGTGTGTGTGTGTGTATGTGTGAGGAGAGGAAGAATAATCAGACACAGTCAGACTTGCACACACCCTCACCCCCCACATATGCCAATAACTGAACCGGGCCCTTGGCCATGGCCTGGTGGGGGGTGGCTATCACAGGAGATATCGTTTGAAACACATCAAAGCCCTCATGATTAAGCTGCTTGGCATTTTCCTCCCCCAAGAGAAGTGAAAACTCGGGAAAAGCAGACCTGCTTTGGATATCTGAATCATACGCATGGCCCCTGCGGGGTAGCACTGTGGGTGCCTGGAAGCCCCAGAAGCTTCATGGCATCTGGCCGGGCATGGAGGATAACGGCCCCCCTGGCTGGAGCCCAAAGGTGGCTTGGGAGAAGTCAGGGCAGATCAGAGTCGGGTGGTGGGGCCAGTTAGCGAAGGGCATAGAAAACAAAAGAAATGGGTTCTTGAGTGGGGTTGGGATTGAGGAGGGTGGATATGGGGTTATCAGAAGATATGGAGTTATCAGAATTCTGGATGATTGGAACAGGCAGCACTGTAATGAGGGCGATCTGCTAACGGGCTGCAGCACCAGTCTAGGGGAAGACTGGAGGGGTCATTGTGGAGATAGATTGTACAGGAAGAAAGTCGGCAGGCTCTGGTGACAGAATGAAAATACATGGTGCAGGAAAGAGGAGACAAGCTTCTCATCTCTGAGTGTAGGTTTCTGGGGTCCTGGTAGTGGCCTAGGCAGAAACGGACATATTCTTAAGGAAAGCTGATCTGTTTACACCTGTGACTGCCTAGACCCATGTCAACGCATGTGACAGAACTCACCGATCCCATCCCAAGGCAGACATCACTAACTGATCCCAGCACACTTTCCCACTGAGCCTGAAAGGGTTGCCAAGCCTTTCTTCCCCAGCCCTCCAGCAGCAACTAACACTTAATGGGCATTCTCTTTAGAGCCAGAATGAATGTTTCCAAGGTTTACCATTATATCTCATGGTTCTCTTCTTTTGAAAATATCTAGGGATGGTGCCTGGGGGGCGGGGAGGAGGGGGAGGGCAGTTTATATTTGATTATACAAATGCACTGGCTTACAGTCCTCTCTTACCACCATACCCAAACAACAATGAAATATCACACCAACACTACGTTCCTCCTGAGGAACCACAGGAAAAACTGGGCTCTTCTCCCTTGATCTTCTTGTCAGCCTTGCTCTTGCTCAACACTCTTCTGTGCCCTCCTTTGTGATAAACCAGAGAGACTTGTTCTTCCTCCCTCCTTTGATGAGGCCCTGTCTGCTCCTTGTCAGTAACCATGACTTCCATTGCTTCTTTCCCATGAATTACAGTGGTCAGTAGACTTTTAAGAGGTTTCACTGCCACACGGTCCGAGACCCTCCCTTTCTGCATCTCTTCTCTCCCACACCCTCCTCATGAACAAGAGTCTCTGTCCCTTGCTCAGGATACTATATAGCCTCCTGGATGCCCCATGTACTGTGGGAGTACCCCAAGACTTCCCTCACTAGGCCAGCCAGAACTTCTGCTACATCTTGTGTCTCCCTCCCCAGCTGAGTAGAGAGTGGACTTTGGCTCCACTCTAGGTACCACTTCTCTTCTGCCGTGCCCAGAGGCTGGCAGACAGTCATGGCCGAGATTGCTTCTGGGGTCTGAGGGTGATTCTAGTTCATGAGCAGAGATTGTTTAGGGGGAAGTTCTAGTCTGATTTCCCTATGTCAACAAGCATTTGTCTTATTTTAAAAGTTAACTCTTTTCCACTTTTTTCTCATCTCTAATGTAATTGCTTTGTATTGAACTTCCTAGGGCTTTGAGATCTTCGGAGAATTATGAAATTGGCCACCATTTATTTTGCATTTTCTTTCTCTCCTAACTTGGCTCACCTCAAGCATACAGAACTGATTTTGACATAATTCTTCGCTCATGATCAACATAGCTCTCTATGCGTGGCCCTCTCTAGTTTCATTATTAACTTTTAATAGTATTGTGGGCGCCTGTGAACCCACCAGCCAACCCAAGGCTATCACCCATACTGCACAGCTGCCTGGGTCCCTCTTCCAGCCCATCTCCTGCCTCCTTGTCTCCACAGTCATATTTTTGAATCTTGCATTTTTTCATTCCCTTGCTCTTAAAAAATATTTTGTCATATATATGTGGATCACATATTGCTTGGATTTAGCTGTCTTTGAACTTTATTTAAAAAGTGCCATATTATACACAGTCTCTTGGGACTTGTGTTTTCTTTTCAATATTATATATCCAAGGTCCATCCATGTTTTTTTGGTATAGGTATTATTTCATTTTTATTACTATATATTATTATGTAAAAAATACCACAGGTAATCCATTTTCCTATTGGATTTCCTATTGATGGGTATATGAATTGATTTTTGCTATTACAAATTGTGCTGCTATGAACATCTTGTATATTTCTCTCTGAACATGTTTGAGAGTTTGCCTTGGGCTACATACAATATCTCTCACCCCCGCCATAACCCCAGAATGTGGCTGGCCAGAGCCATTTCTCAGATAAGGAAGCTAAAACTCACAGAGCTAATGAAACGTGCTCAGAGTCACACAGCGCATAAGTCACAGGCTCAGGATTCAAATCCAGATCTTCCTGCTTCCAAAACCCACACTCTTTCTGCCATCTTTTATTATTCTGTCCAAGAAACCAAGCGATTTGTGTCAACCCACTGATCTGTGTGCTAGACTAGAACCCTAGGATTCATTCATTCATTCATTTAACCAATGAATATTAATTGAGTGCCCACTGTGTGCCAGGCTTCATGCTGGACCCTGGGGACCAACTGTAAAGAGAACACCACCATCACTGCCCTCATGGAGCTCACATTCTAGTGGGGAAGAGAGATAATAAATAAGTCAGTAAAAGCAGTGTTTGCAGGCTGTGCTAAGCACCAGGAAGAAAATACCAGGGTGAGGAAAAAGTAACTAGGGTGAAGGCCCATTAGGAAGGCTGGCTGGACTAGGGAGATCCCCAGCCTAAGTGAATGGGAGAAGGTCTTGCCCCTCCCACCTCGGAAAGGTCTCAAATATCTTTGAGGGGCTTCGAACCTGAGATGAGCCCCTCTAAGCAGCTCGGATTCCCAGCTCCCTTTTTCATCTGACACCCTAGATGACTGCTCAGCTTTCCAGGCAGCCCCCAGCTGGGGCTAATCTGAAATAAAAGTTTTTATTTATCTAGCTTGATACCCAGTGCAAGGTTAAATCATACAAGAGAAAAAGCAATAAAAGAGAAAGATTAAGCGTAAGGCACCGTCTTAGCCATGCCCTTTTGCAATGTGGTTACAAAGATATTAAGCCTAAAGTCACCCACAATCCCACACTGCTCTTCCTGAGTCTCTCTGGGCTGGGCTCAGCCAGAGCAAGGAGGAGGAGGAGAGGATGAGGCAGGGGCTGCAGGAGGGAGACACCCTGGAGTGTCCTGCAGAGAGGGTGAAGCAGATGGAGTTCTACTAGCTCAACCCATCAGCCACCTCCCGCCCGCACGCAGCTCTGATTCATGACTTCCCCAGAGGACAAAAAATGTTGACATCTGCACCTACATTTCTGTCAACGTTTCCATGTCATCGGTATTTATCGTGTGCCTGCTATGGGCAAGGCACCCTGGGGACAGACAGCGGGGGTAGCCTTAGTCACAGCCCTTTTTTGTGGCCAGCCTGGTTTGAGTCTCAGGTCACCTCAAACAGGTTATTCCTCCTGTCTGTGCCTCAGTTTCCTCATCTATAAAATGGGACTATTAATAAGGTTTATCCAAAAAATTATGGTCTGGTTGACGACCAGCACATATAAGAAAAGATACCAAGGTTCTTCATTAGGTATGTGGTAATGGAGTTTCTAAAAATACAAATGTCACTGGCTTATGCCCATCTTCCCTGCCTGCAAAACCTAAGACTTCTGCTCTCTGTAGAATCCCCAAGTGTTGCAGGGGCCTCTGTGGGGTGGGGAGGGAGGCAGTTCCCACGTGCTATCGAACTGGTCTGGTTTTTTACTTCTGACCTCTTGTGGGTGTCCCCTGCACCAAGCGTCTGGAGGTGGGTAACTCACCCAGGCCCCTGCTCTCAGCCTCTGGAATAGCCCAGCATCCCCTGGACACTCCATGACCCTGGAGCAGAATGGATCATGGGCAGAGACAGGGCTCCTCCTCTTCCACCAGCTCCAGCCTGTTGTCCTTCCCTTTGTAGGGCCCAGACAGGGCCATAAGGACACCATGCCCCACTCCCCAGTCCCATCTCTCCTACAGAACCCATGTTTTAAAGCAATTTAAAGCAAGAAAGGGGAGGGACCTTTCTTTTAGCCAGAAGTCAGCCACTGAAAGCCCACGTGTCCAGCATAGGCCCCAGGAAGACCCCAACTGCACAAGTAATTCACCATAAAAGCCAAAAGCATAGCAGATGTAATGAATACTTCAGAAGGTCAGAAAAGGAAAGGCGGTCTCAAGGGATGGCTGGGGGAGATGAGGAGGAAGGGGAGGGAGGAATCACCAGCCACAGGGCAAGGCATGAGCACCCTCCTCTCTGGCCTTCACAACCTCTTGCAGTGTGGGACTCACTGAGAGAGCTCCGACTGACAGACTGAGGAGTAATAATAACGTAGCAGTAGGACCTAACACTTCTTGGCCTAGGAACAGATTGAAATGCTCCACCTGCATCAACTCTTTGATCCTCCCAATAACCCCATAAACTCAGTACTACTATTGTTATCCCGTTTTACAGAAGAGGAAACTGGGTCCCAGTTGCCCAAGGTCACACGGCTGATAAGAGGTAAGCAGGGTGATTCCAGAACCCACACTTCTCCTGTGCCCCTGGCCTCATTCTCCGCTCTCCCTGCCCAGAGCACTGATGGGACTGCCTGGGTTTAGGAGTCACTGGATTCAGCTCTGGGCTCGGCTGTCTTCCTGTGCCCTCTCAGCCCCTCCCTCTGCCTCTCTGTCAAGTGCTCTGCCTGAGTCAATTAACTGGCTGCCCCCATTCAAATATTTGACCAATATCCTGGAAACAGAGATTTCAGGGAAGATACTTTTCAGACATTGATTGAAGTGAACAAACGTTCCAGCACAGAATGAATTTATTGCTCATAGTCTTATTCTGCTGGGATCTGCTCCATCCCGACCACCCCACCCCCCATCCCAAGGAGTTTTTTTGGTGGGGTAAGTGGGGTGGAATCAGGCTGCCTCTGTTTTCCAGCTCACTACCCATCCCAGCCCTCCTGCTGCCAGTGCACGGGGACACCCCACTTTGAAGGGCCACATCACTGAAGCACTTTTGAATCAGTGAAAGCAAAGGCTGAAGGGCACTTCACAATATCCAGCAGAGCAAGGATTATTTGAAAGGAGCCAGTGACTGCTTTTTCTTCATAGTAACAGTGGGAATCTTAAATGTCCGCAGAGCAATTTAGTTGAAACTTAAGGGAGCACTTTGCAAATGAGGACTTGAGTCCTAGGATGTATCAGTCCTCTTAGACATCTGTAAGAACAGGAGAGTTATCTGTTCATGACGCAGCAGATGCTTAGTGAGGTTTTAATGAGCCAGGCTCCCCAGCTTCCACGCTTGGTGGTTTTGGGGAGACAGCCTCTAGAATGGAAATTAGAAATGGAAAACTATTTCATCGAGAAGCTTGAGGACTTGCTGGGCAGGTAAGCATATGAAAAGTTGCTCGCCTGTCCGCACAGCATTTGGTGAATGGCTGGTGCTGTCAGTAAGTCCATGGCAATCAGGGGAGCCCAAGAGTGCTGGAGCTAGGGCTGGAGTGAGGGCAGCAGCTTCACCCAGATGCTGATTCCCTAGAGAGATGATTTTAAGTGGCACACGAGTAGGGCATGAAGTAACACCGAATCACACAGTGAGATCGTTATTCCGTTCTCAATTCTCTTTCAGAATTTCTGTCTCTGTCAGTTCTGTCTAGGAGCAAGTCCAGTTGGGTGCTCACACCTTTAATGACTCTCTTTCCCTGGTCTCACCTTCCCACTTAACAAAAAGAGAGCCAGATATGAAGCTGGTGCAGCTAAAATCTAACCATATAGGCTCATTTTATCCATTTTACGATCATCCTCTATCTATGGCCAATGAACTGGGTGTCCATTTGGTTCATCCTCTTTTAAATAGATTCTTTTAGAATGATATTTAAAAGAAAAAATTGAATAAAATTAAAGAAAAATAGTAAATAATAATAATATAAGTTATAGGCAAATATGGTAAAAAATGGGAGGATGGCATCCAAATGACTGAAGATTGGGCACACTGACACAGGAGAATTCTGACCTGAGCCTTTCCTTATCTGTAGAATGAGAGGATGACAGAGTGCATAGTGGTTCCGAGAGTCATGTCAATACATGTAAAGTGCTCAGAACAGGCTTGGCACCTGGTACAAACTCAGAAAATACCAGCCCTCTATTCAATAGGAACACATCGGTGCAGCCACCTTGGAAATGGGGGGAGGGGAGGGCACTGAATCCCACAAGGCGGTATTATTGGTACTGCCATTGGGATGAAGGATAGATGGGGTAATGGGGAGGGTGTCCTGGTTAGGAGGGACCGACAGGAGTGTCGGCCTAGAAGGAAGACTTTTCATGAGAGGTCTAAGGGGTAGCAGGTAAACCAACTATGCTGTAGAAGAGGAAAGGTGGAAGATGATCTGAAGGGTCTTGAGGGTCAAGCTAAGGTATGTGGATTGCTCTTTTCAGGGCATCTGTGGTTCCAAGAATCTGAGAACACTTAGGAAGCTCAGAGAGAGGGGCTTTCTGTGAGACTGCAGGGTTCCTGCAGGAATCCAGAGCAGACCCTCCCCAGATTCAGGCCTCCTGTGTTGAGGAACTAGAACAGCAAGTTCGAGCACACTCTCCTTTCTTACAGTATCTGTCTGTTTCCTATGACAGCGATAAAAAAAAATAAAAAAAAATTACAAACTCTGTGGCTTAAAACCACAGAAATTTATTCTCTTATGGTTTTGGAGACCAGAAGTCCAAAATGAGTCTTACCGGACTAAAATCAAGGTGTCAGCAGGGCTGCTTCCTTCTGGAGGCCCCAGGAGAAAATCCATTTCTTGCCTTTTCCAGCTTTGGGGTGGCTGCCAGCATTCATTGGCTTGTGGCTGTATCACTCCAATCTCTTTTTATCTGACAATATTGTCTTCTCCTTTCCTGCGATCAAATCCTCCTCTGCCTCCCTTTTTAAGGTCCCTCATGATTACATATAGAGAGTAGATAATCCCCCCATTTCAAGATGCTTAATGAATCACATCTGCAAAGTCCCTTTTGCCATATTAGGTAACATTCAAAAGTTCCAAGGATTAGGACCTGGATGTCTTTGACAGCCATTATTCAGCCTACCATGGCATCTCTGCCCCTCTCTGAGCATTTTCTCCCCTCATCTCTCTCTACCCGCTGGCTTCCTCATGATCCCATCTTGTCCATGATGGCCATACTGCCCCTTCTCTATCACGGCTCCCCTTGAAATGTTCTTTCAGCTTCTGTCTCAGTTGTCAACTGTCTCTATAGGCTAGCTTTCCAATTCCAAGTTTCCTAGATGGAGTCAGATTGGCCAGCTCATCATCGCAAGTAGTGTCCACAAGCTATTGGTTGCTTGCAGCCTGAAATGGTATCACCCCAGGCAATTGGTACATAAGAAGGCAGCAGGTCTTGAGTGGGGCCAGCCCAACATCCATCTAGTACATTTTTAAAGATAGATAGGTCAGTGGGACAGAATAGAGCTCTTAGTACCCAACCCATATATAAATATGGGAACTTGATATATCATAACAGTGGGGAAAAGATGACTTGTTTAGTAGCTGGTGTTGAGAAAACTAGCTCTCTATATGGAGGAAAATAAAGCAAGATCCCTACCATGCACCGTATACCAAGGTAGACTCTAGATGGATTCAAGGCCTCAATGTGAAAGATAAACTATAAAGCTCATAAAAGGAAGCATGGGGTATCTTTGTGTCCTTGTGGTAAAGGACTTCATAGCACCCAAAGACCATAGACCATCTATGAAAAATTGATCTACATCAAAGGATTTCTAGCAATATATGGAAAAAATTAACAACAGATAACATATAGGGAGGAGATTTTTTGCAACAATTAAAACCAATAAAGGACTAATGCTTAGAATATATAAGGAATCGCTACAAGTCAACAGGAAAAAGTTGGAAAGTTTGATAAGAAAATAAGTCCAAGGGTATTCACGGACTGGGAAACCCAGTGACTAGTGGACATATGTAGAGGTGATGAAACTGATGAACAATCAGAGAAATGCAAAAGGCAACTACAGTGATCCACCTCTGCACACCCTACATAGGCACGTGGGCCAGATCCTCCGGCTGCCTGTTTTTATGTGGTCTATGAGCTAAGAATGAATTTTACTTTAAAGATGAGTATTTTTGCAGCTGATTTGATGGTAATAATTTCTATCTTTGAACACCTAAATGAAATATTCTCTGCCACCAAAATTCTATTCTTCTCACTAGTAGACCTATGTTACCAAAAGAAAAAAAAAATGTGTTCAATTATTATTATATTTCTAATTTTATCAAAAGTTTTTGTGGAAGTTAATTTTCTCTTGTTAAATAAGTACCAACACATCTTGCCTATTCAACTCTATTTTGCCTCTTAGGCCTGCAGTCTATATTTACTGTGGCCTGTCACAGAAAAGGCTTGCTGACCCCTACGCTAAAGAATACTCTGTATCAGTGAGAGGCCACATACTATTAAGTTAAATCACATGAAATCACCACTTTTGTAGGTCAAAAATGGCCAAATGTCAGCAACTTCATGTGATTCAACTTAATAGATGTACGTACAGCAAAATAGATAAATCTTTGAAACCTAGTATTGAGAGATAGAAGAAGTAAAATGGAAGAACATAATACCATGTCTGTAAGTTAAAAAAAAAAAAAATCAATAGCAACGGTAGGCATTTAACAATAATACATGCACATATAGGGACATTTAGCAAAGCACTGGAATTGGTACCTCTTTGGGAGAAGAGAGGAGGTAAAATGGGGGTGCAGGTCAGAAGGAAAACCTAACTGTAGTAACACTAACATTTATTGGATAATCACCATGTGCCTGGTGCTGCTTTAAGCAGCTCACAAATATTAACTCATTTACTTCTCACAGCACCCCAACGAGAAAGGTACTATCATTGTTCCCACTTTACAGATGAGGAACCCAAGCTCAGAGAGGTTAAGTAACTTGGCCAAGGCCGCTTGTAAACATAGAAGCCAGGATTTGGACCCAGGCAGTTTGGGCTCTAGTTTTGGAGATAAAATCTGAAGTCCAGTGAGGTGGGTATAGTTCAAAGGAATATAAGGAGACACAAGAGGTCTGAAGAAGCAAACTCCTTTTCCGCCTAAATCCTGCCCTCGCACCATGCCCAGGAAATCTCTGCTGTTTCTTTCTCGTCTTGCTTCTCTAGAATTCAGAACACCTACCTCAGCCTCTGGGCATCCTACAGGCACAGTAGCCAAAGAGTTAGGAAGTATGGACCCTGTCCCTACATTGACCCAACCTGGAGTGATAGGATGTACCGCTCACAGGAAAAATGACCTACCAGATGCTCCCTGAGAAATGGCTCCTGCGTTATCATGCTGAGGTAGCAGATAAGGCATATAGTAAGTGCTCAGAAAACTATTGTTCCCAAGTTTATTGACATCGCCTAGGGGAAACGACTGCTTTTCATTGCCCCTTCCTGAAGGAAGGATACACTAGGACGAACAGAAAGAGCAGGGAGGAACCTACATCATCCTATTTACCTACTTTGCCTTTTCCTTCTTATCCACCTTTTTACACCTCTTCCCTTTTCTTCACATTCACCCATCCTTAAGCCTTGCCTGACCACCCAGCTTGCATTGTCTCCTTAGCTGTTGGGAACAGATCGGTCGCCTCATTCTGTTTCTCATGGGAAATGTTCATGCTCACCAAATTCTGTTTTTTCTCTGACCCACCATGCCCTGCCCCATGTCCAGGACCATGTCACTTTTGGCTTCCTACTTGGTTCAGGAGTTCACAAACATCTGCCTCCTTTGCTTCATTCTTTCCCTCCCTATCATGGCGATTATTGAATCCCCTGAAATCCACCTGCCCACAGGCTGCTGAACACTGAAGGCCTGCTCAGTCCCCAACCATGTCAGCCTCCAAACCCAGAAAGAAGCCATCCTTTCTCAAGGTGCTCATGTGGACCTGAGCAGCTGTCAAGAGCCTTCACCTCGGTTATCCACCCTCAAGACAGCACTGCAAGGGAGGGATGGCCTTCCCATTTTACCCATGAGAATATGGAGGCCGACGAGGTGTGGCCTGCCTGGGATTGCCCAGATCGTGTGTGGCATGGCCAGCAGTTGATACCAAGTCGCCCACATCCCACATCCAGGACCTTTCCGTCACACCCCAGCCATGTGCACCCAGAGCTGAGTACCTACCATCCATATTTCTACCATGAAATTTATCCCCCACTTCTTATTTCTCAGGAACCTAAGCCCACACCAACCTCCTTTCTTCCGTGGTCCTTGTGACTCAGAACAGCTAATTGGGGTTTGGCAGACACAGAGCCTGGCTCTGGGCAGCCCTCTTATGCTTAGCACTAATTTTCTCTGGCTCCAAGAATGAGGCCTTCTGTTTGGCAATGTGAGCTCAGCAGAGAGAAGGGAGTGGCCTAGGGGGAGAGCAGAAGACAAGAAGCTGCCATGACCCCACTTGTCTGGCAACCATGACTAAGATGTCAGTGGAATCCCACCCAAGGAAGTCATGCAAAGCTTTCTCCAGAGGTAGCATCTTATGCTTATAGCAAGTATTATCAGTGTCCCCATTTCACAGATGAGAAAACAGACTCAGAAACGTTATATAACAGGAAGGGTCACACTAGGCCAAGAAGTGGCAGATCTGTGTGAGTCTGAAGTCCACGTGCTTTTCATGGGGCCACCCTGCCTCACTGGATTGTCATGACAACCTCATCATGTACAGACCCTGCCTATGCTGTTCCTTTTTGCAGATGGGTAAACTGAGGCTCAAAGAGCTCAAGAAACTCAAGGTCATACGGTTGGTTAAATGATAGGTGCTTAACTGCCTCCCTATCCAGTCTTAATTCTGTCCACTGTACATAGAACTTTCCCATTCATACTAGGAACATCCCTCTCCCAAGTCTGGGCAGTAGAAGTGTTAACTAGGAGAGGGTATGAGGTAGGGTTGCCCTGGGTTGACGTGAGAAACAGATGGGAGGCCTGGTTGTCAGAAAGGTAAAGAAGGGTCAAGTTGCAGAAAGTATTGGAAGCTAGGCGGACTTGGTGTGTTGGGCAGGAGGGAGCCATACAGGGTCTCACAGGAGGAGTGAAGTGCTAAGCTGATATCCTATAATGCCCACTTGTACAGCCGCCCCACTCCGTGGACTGCTCCCAGCCCAGGGCCCGCCTTCCTACCGCCCAATGCTCCCTCCCTGGCAGGTTGGGGACATTCCATTGCTGAGGTCGGGTCTTTGTTTGAAGGACAGATAATTAATCCCACAAAGTAATCCCCAGTACGCTCTGGCAGATTTATGGAGATCACCTCTGTCCCAGGAACTCTGCCTTATCATCTTTCATTTCCCAGGCAAAGCGAGTGACTTGTTATATCACAGGCCCCATGCCAACAGGAATTTCATTTAGTGGAGTTCTCCAGGTGGAGGGAGATTGATAACGCAGGCCCGGGCAGGAACCCATGGCAGTCCTGGGGCCAAGGAGGGAGGGGGCAGGACAGGCACCATCACACGTCCTCCTTTCCCCTTGCTCATTTCATCTTTATCCCAACACCGGGGACCCAGTTTCATGGGGCTCACCTGTCACTGACCACAGGGACCCAGATATCATCCAGCCCAATCCTCCCAAGTTATAAATGAGAAAAATGAAGCCCAGAGTAGTGAGGGAAATGCCCGTTTCCCGGGCTAGCTCTGCCCCATCTCTCTCTCCCCTGTCATGACTTCTCTTCCCTCCCTACCTGCTCTACCCCAAAACTGCTTCAGGTACAGGAAACTGTCAAGGTCTAAATACTGGTGGGGGCTCCTCAAGGCCCCCCACGGTAGTCTTTGGAGCCTGCCTCCCAAGGGAGCTTTTATGGTTGGGAGACGGGAGTGGGGGTTGGCAAGGCCAGGCAGCTCACTCACCCCAAAAAGAGGAGGTGGGAGAGCAAGAAAGAGGGCGTGGGCCTGGAGGTCGGGGTAATTCATTCTGGTCTATCGGCTCTGCCTCTAGCTTGCTGGGCAGTTTTAGGGGCTGTCCTTGTCCGCCTTTGAACACAAAGAGTTTGAGCTAATTTGATTATTCATAAACATTTATCAGGCACCTTTCATGTAACCGCGTCTGGGGATACAGGCATGAACAGGACAGATAAGTTGATGCTCTTGTAGAACTTGTAGTTCAGTGAGGAAAGCAGGTGAGAGGATCCAGGATGCTCACCCTGCTAAGCATCGTGGGCCCTGTCCACTTGTCTGTCCCGCTCCTCATAACACTTCCTCACCACCTCCAGCTACTTTAGTGACCACCCTTCTACTTTGGGGGTTTGGTCATTGTTCTGAGACCCCCTTGGCCTGGTCTGCTCTTCCCTGCCCCAGGTCCTTCCTCCTGCGTCTCACCCACAGTTCCCAAGGCATAGCTCTGTCACGCACCAGCCTCAGATCTTCTCTTCCTGCACATCCCATCGCACTCACACTCCTTCCCCATGCCCACCCTCGAGAGCAGGGGGTCAGGCGGCAGGCACCCCAGAAGGGAAGGGACTGGTCATCATCCAGAGAGTGGGGGACAGCGTGGCAGCATGCAAGACTGCTCTCGCCAACTTGGCAGTACTTGTCAACAGGAACCGAGCCCGATGGGGCTGGCTCTTTCCTGAGGCTCACACCCGGCCCTCGGTAATTAAAGCCATAAGTCATCTTCTGACGGAGGAGCTGCAGGCTGGGGCTGCCACAGCTGGCATTGCTTGGGGCTTAGTGCTGGGAGGGAGAGCGGGCACATCTGGGCAGAGCTGGGGGCGCCTGAAGATCAATGACTGCCCTCCATTCTGGCTTTGGCAGAGGTGATATTCGGGCTCTGAGGCTCTGCTTGGTGTCGGAGGCAGTGCCAGGAGCTTCTGCCACAGAGGACTCACTTCCTCTTTTCCGAGGACACTGAGAATCTCAAGCTTGCAAAATGTGAGATGTTTTGAAACTCCCCAAAAGATACCATCTGTCTGCAGCGGGATCCTTTGCTCCCCCTGCAAGTATTCACAGAGCTTGGCAAGGGGGTGCCATAGGTTGCCCATCTCTTTGGCTATGCAGGGGGCGGGGGGAGGGGGGAGGGAGGGTACCTTCCTTCCAAGAGTAGGGGTCTTTAGCCCAGGCCAGCCCCTGTAATGGAGAAGGACCCCAGGCCATGCATCCTGAGGTGGCCCAGTGAGAATCACCCTGAACTCTGACCTGTGGCCTCTCTTTTTCAAAAAAGTAGTCAGAGGCTTTGAAAAGACTTTGGTTACTGACCCTCCTCTCTGGCCAAAAAGGCAAGGACGTTTCTTTCTCGTGCTTCTTGCTTGCTCAGCAGAAGTTCCCGCCTGTGTGAGCCAAGGGGATAGGAATGTCTCAGGACACCCCTCCCTTCCGCCTGGGCTCACTCATCAAGAATTCTGAACACCCACTTGGTTTGGGGCACTGGGCCAGGGCCTAGGGACATAATGTGACATTTGGGACTGATGCTCAAGCTGAGAGGATGGAAACATTCTAGAGGCTGGGCTACCAGGATGAAAATGGACACACACACACACACACACACACACACACACAGTCCAGGACCCCTGGCCTTTGTCAGAGAAGCAGGACCACTGGCAAATGTGAAATAGTAAATATTTTTTAAAAGTATAGAACTGATATAACCCCCATCCCCCACCATGTGTTCACCCTGGATAACATTTGTTGACATTTTCACCATATTTGCTTCTGATCTTTACTCTCCTTTTCATTCTTGTTTAAGAAATGAAACTACAGATATTGTTGAAGACACTTTTTCTTTCATTTTCAGTGATCTCAGAGGCTTGATCTCAGGACTGGGTAGAAAAGGCTAAAGCCTCTAATTTTAATGTGGCTTCAGAAATGGGATCCCCAACTTGAATATGGTCTGTGGTGTTGTAGGTAACCTTAAGGAATGGTTCATTTTCTTTAGTGTGATAATGGCATGTTTAAGGGCATTTCAGAAGTCCTTATAAGAGATATATATACAGTATTGAAAGATTAATTAGAATTTGCCTTAACAACTTCAGAAAAAAGTTGTGGGGGCGGGGGTGAGTTTAAAAGAAATTAGACTGGCAAAATGTTGATGATTGTCGAATGGTTACCTGGGCCTTCATGGTACACTTGTCTCTACATTGGTGTATGCTTGAAATTTTCCATAGTGAAAAATGTGTTTTTTTTAAGTGTGGTCCCAAAAGTTGCCAGGGGTCCCGCCACTGGTCTGGGATCCACTTCTGCCTGTGGCTTGGATGGGCACCAGACTTGAGGTTGACCTGTCTGGTGCCAGCTGTGCCTCTAACTTGCTATATGATGTTGGCCAAGCTACTCCCCATCCCTGACCCTCAGTTCTCCAGGGCAGAAGGAGAAGTTTGAGCCCGATGGGCCCTAAGCATCCTTCCATTTTCTGTCTCTGACACTGGACACATCTAACTTGCATGCTCAGAGACCCCATTGGAGGGTAACTATGCGAGCAGCCCGCCTTACACCTTCAGTCTCTTCTGTGGGTTTCCCATACCACTCCTGAGAGAGCCTTTACAAAAAAGGATTCTGTGCCCAATACGTTGGAGAGCCTCTGCTTCACAACATTCTTGTCCTTGCGTATCACAGTGCACATTAGCACACGAAAGGCTGTGACAAGTCCTGCAATGAAGAGCCCTGTTCAGTGTTTCCCAAATTTATTTGACCACAGAAGTTTTTTAAAAGTTGGCCTTTCCTATACCCCATGCATCAGAGTTCTGGGGACACCCTCTGGGAAACCCTGACTTTCCTTTTTTCAGTGTGGGGGCTCCTGCCATCTTTTCTTATGAACATGATGATTCTGACTCATTAAGATTTTTAATGTTTTCCACATTGTCCTGTGGGTTTTGTACTTAACTAAATTTGTAGTTTTTCCCCTCAGTCATTGCCTAACCAGAAACATCTGCTTTGATGTTATACTCTGAGTCACTGACCAGATGCCAGAAAACCCAGGAAATTGGGCCTGGCATAATCTGGGCCTTTTTTGGTGGAACCTTCTAGAAGCCATATTTCTAGGGAGGAGTAGAAGAAGGAACATAGGCTTTGACATCAAAGGCTGTGGCTTTAAATCTCAGCTCAACTACTTAACCAGCTGTGTGACTTAGGCCAAATTCTTCTGCCTCACCTGAGTTTTCTCATCAACAAGGTGGTCGTAAGGATTAAGCAGTTTGGTATGTGTCAAGGGCCGAGTCTCTTCCTTCTCCAAAAGAATTTATAACAAATTTATTGAGCACCCACTCTTTGATGAACTAAATAGGTGCATTACCTGCTTTCATCTTCATATCAGCTCTATAAGTATGATCCCTCCCCTTTTACAGCTGAGGAAATTAAAGCCCAGAGAGGGTAGGTAACTTGTTCACAGTCACACAGACTACGAGGAATAATGCCGAGATTTTAGCCCTGGTTCTAGCCACGACAACATCTGCTTCTTTCAAAAAGATCTGATCCAGATGATGACATGTTGATCCTTTGAATCTCAAGAACCTCACCTGCCTGTTTAGTGTTTCTTGGTCCTAGGGTGACCCAGCTAGATGGCATGACGTCAGGCCTTGTGCATCCTTAGCTGGGTACTCACAGACAACCAAGGAATCCTAAAAATGAAAGAGCTCATGTGAACTTCCAGGTTTCCTGAAGCCCAAAGCCCCCAACCCCATCCTTCAGGGACCCCTCTTGGGGAGAGGAAGATACTGAGTGTGCTGGACTCCAGCACCAACTGCCCCTACCCCCACTCCAGTCTGCTTCAGCCAGGGCAACTAGCTCTGTTTGGGGCTATTTCATATCCTGGGGTTCCATGCAAGATTCTATCTAATAAAAGAATCTGCTACTAAAACAAAGACATTTGAAAAACTACTGTTACAGAAAAGCTCCCCCCCCCCTTTTTTTTTAAACAAGGGAGGACCCTGAGGCCCAGAGAGGTTAAGTAACTTGCCCAGGGTCACCAACTGTCCCCCCGATCCCCAGGCAGGTCTCTGTTCTCTCTTCAGGAGCAGGGGCCAGGCTGAGAATGGGTTCGTAGCCCCAAGGGAGCCCCTCAAGGTCAGTCATCTGGGCCGGTTCTGTCCACTGGTGACCAGTTTCTATGAAGATAACTGTCTGAGGCTGGCTCCCTGAACCTCGTCCGATCACATCTATTTCTGGGCCGCGGAGCCCTGACAGAGCACAATTTGATTCATAAATTACCCAGCTCAAGATGTGTGTGATGGGTTCTCCTTTGCAGATTTGAAAGTCATTCACTCTGGAACTTGCAGCACTTAGGTCTAGGGGGTGGGGTGGGTGCAGCTGTGGGAATGTCGGGATCAGCACTCTGGGAGAGAAGGTGGGAGGGAAGATGGGGAGGACTCAGGGAATCAGGGAGCACTGTTCTGTGCCAGTTAGATGCTCGTCGTCTTGTTCAATCTCCCAACAACCCCTGGTGGCAGCTTCTATTATTATCCCCCCTATTTGGACAGCAGGGAAGCCAAGGCTCGGAGAGGTGAAGCCATTTGCCCAAAGTCAAGCTAGGATTCAAACTCCAGGCTCTCTGATGCCAAAGTTTCTCCCACGTGATTATGATGATGGCAAGACAAGAAACTGAAACAATGGCATTTAGGGGAAGCAGTTGGGAAACAGGATGGGAAGAAGGTTCCGAGGCACTGAGTCTTCTCTTCCCACAACCTTCAGTGTGTCCCTGCAACCGGCATCTCACCCCACCTTGCTCTACTTCGCCAGTCTTTTCTGTCTGACAACATCCGGTTCCGGGTACTGCTTAGTTCCACCTGCCTCAGGTACCCGGTTCACCATCCCTGACACACACCTGATATAAGCTCAGCACTTTGCAGTTTATAAAGCAGATCCCTTATCTCGTTGAACCTCTAAATAGCCCTGTGAGCAGGACGAGTATTCTCACCCACAATGAGGAAACTCAGGTGCAAAGAGGCCCGCAAGCCCACAAGTATGAATCTAGTCTCCTAACTTTACGCTGGGTTCTTTACACATGTGCTTTGTCCTTCTCCTGGTGGTAACCAGCCTTCTCCCTTAGACGGTGGGTTCCCTGGGGATATTACTCATGCCCCCCAACCTATGTCTGGTACAGAGAGGCCCAGTTTGTGGTAGATGGTCTGTGGTGCCCCTGCTCCCCAGGAAGCACCATCCCCTGGGCCTCTCCCACTAGAGGAGTGGGTAATGGCCCCGCCAGGATGACAGAGCATACCCTCACTTTGCACGTCCTTCTCCTAGGGCATCTGATCACCGTCCTCTTTGTTTTCTTAAGTGTCTTCCCTCCTCCTTCCCCCCTCACACTCCACCTCCAGGACAAGGCCTTTCAGATCATCAAATATCAAATGCTTCTTATTCAAAGATTGAGATGGCTTTATTGGAGCCTGTAAATCTCCCAGAGCCCTGACGCTCTGTTAAGTGCCAAGCCACAGGTGAGTTATGTGGGACAGGCCCAGCAGCGGGCAGAGCAAGTGGTCCTCAAGGGAACATGGGATGAAGGTCCCGGCACACATTAGCTCCCACACTTGGCCCAAGGAGGGGCCCCAGATGAGGATGGGCATGGGTGCTCCTGGCCCACCTGCCCCAGGCCCTGGAGGTAACTAAGCTCCAGGCAAGTGAGCAGATGGGTCCTTGAGGATCCATGGTCCTCTGCTTTTCTTTTCCTCACCTGGCTCATCTCCTGGCCAGTCTCTAGCCCCTAGGGCCCAGGGAGCACCAGCTCCACACAGGAGAGACCACAGCAGTGAGGGATATATGAGACCTGAAAGACCTGGGTTCTAATGCCAGCATGATCACTAAGTAACCACATGTCCTTGGACTGAGTGAGCCTGTTTCCTCATCTGATAAATGGAGTAGCCATGCTGGCCTCGGAGGGTGTTTTGAGAATCCAGTGAGCTCATGCACGTGAACAAACAGGCAAAGTGCTCTGCCAGTGGGTGGAAGCACATGTCTTCCCCATCTCTCAGAAGCAGCCTGGCCTGCGGACTCAGCTTATTATGGCTCAAAAGTCGGTCGGCTTGGCCTTGAGTCCTGGCTCTGCCACTTACCAGCAGTGCGACTTTAGGCGAATCACTTAATTTCTCTGTGCCTCGGTTTTCTCACCTGTAAAATGGAATGATAAAGATGCTGGTGAGGATGCCCTGCATGTGGAGCTGCCGTGAAGAGTAATTAATTGACTAATGCATGTGAAGTGCTGAGAGCCTGCCCTGACACACATGGACCTGTGGTCAGTGGTCCTTATAATCGCTCTTTTCCCATTACCATCACCCAATCCATGCCTTCATTGTCAACAGGCCGTCCTGCTTCCAGGGACTCCCCACTGCTGTCAGACAAAAATTAAAACTGCTTACCTGCCATTCAAGGCTCCCACCTCAGCTGCTCCTGACACCACCTCATGTGAACTCTGCTCCTCCTAATGGCTCCACACCTGTGAAGCCATTGTCTGCCCTCTACCCTTTTGCTCATGCTAGTCCCCCTGACAGGATCACCCTCTCCTGTTCCTTACTTCCCCATACCCTACCCTCCAAGGCCCAGCTGAAGGAGCCCCTCCTGCACCAGCCCACCACAAGCCACCCTCAGCAAAGCTGGGCATGTTTTTTGGCACAGGTCCTATTTCTTCATCTAGACTGGACATCACTTGGGAGTAGAGACTTCATCTTATGCTGCTCAGCCTCTCCTTGCACACTCCTCTTCAAGCAAATCCCTTCCTTTATCCTGGCTGATGTAGCAGTGACCAAGGCAGGAAAGGTCCCTGTCCTTGAGGAAATTAAGTTTAGTAGCAAATTGTTGTTAGTAATGGTGGTAACCCAGGTAGAGGAAGAATTTCTCATTAAAGTGAATTCATTTCCTAATCGGTCTGCATCTAGCACCAACGTAGAACGCATAGACATGTATCGTCGAAACTTGGGGATTGTGTGTGTGTGTGTGGTAAAGTATACATAACATAAAATTTACCATTTAAAGTATAATTCAGTGGCATTTGATACATTCACAACGTTGTGCAACCATCACCGCCATCTAGTTCTAGAACTTTGGGGATAATTCTGTAAAGGAACTTGTATTAACTTGAAAAAAAAAAGTAAGTCAAATAAGTCAAAAGAGGGAAGTCGAAATGACTCAACCAGGAGTGATTTTGCACCCCTCCCCAGGGGACATTGGACAGTGTCTGAAGATTTTTCAGTTATCACAGTTGGGGAAGGGGTGTTCCTGGTATCTAGTGGCGAGAGACTAGGGATGCTG
>NW_011888983.1:2803806-2808774 GCF_000151845.1 Pteropus vampyrus
CCACACAGGAGAGACCACAGCAGTGAGGGATATATGAGACCTGAAAGACCTGGGTTCTAATGCCAGCATGATCACTAAGTAACCACATGTCCTTGGACTGAGTGAGCCTGTTTCCTCATCTGATAAATGGAGTAGCCATGCTGGCCTCGGAGGGTGTTTTGAGAATCCAGTGAGCTCATGCACGTGAACAAACAGGCAAAGTGCTCTGCCAGTGGGTGGAAGCACATGTCTTCCCCATCTCTCAGAAGCAGCCTGGCCTGCGGACTCAGCTTATTATGGCTCAAAAGTCGGTCGGCTTGGCCTTGAGTCCTGGCTCTGCCACTTACCAGCAGTGCGACTTTAGGCGAATCACTTAATTTCTCTGTGCCTCGGTTTTCTCACCTGTAAAATGGAATGATAAAGATGCTGGTGAGGATGCCCTGCATGTGGAGCTGCCGTGAAGAGTAATTAATTGACTAATGCATGTGAAGTGCTGAGAGCCTGCCCTGACACACATGGACCTGTGGTCAGTGGTCCTTATAATCGCTCTTTTCCCATTACCATCACCCAATCCATGCCTTCATTGTCAACAGGCCGTCCTGCTTCCAGGGACTCCCCACTGCTGTCAGACAAAAATTAAAACTGCTTACCTGCCATTCAAGGCTCCCACCTCAGCTGCTCCTGACACCACCTCATGTGAACTCTGCTCCTCCTAATGGCTCCACACCTGTGAAGCCATTGTCTGCCCTCTACCCTTTTGCTCATGCTAGTCCCCCTGACAGGATCACCCTCTCCTGTTCCTTACTTCCCCATACCCTACCCTCCAAGGCCCAGCTGAAGGAGCCCCTCCTGCACCAGCCCACCACAAGCCACCCTCAGCAAAGCTGGGCATGTTTTTTGGCACAGGTCCTATTTCTTCATCTAGACTGGACATCACTTGGGAGTAGAGACTTCATCTTATGCTGCTCAGCCTCTCCTTGCACACTCCTCTTCAAGCAAATCCCTTCCTTTATCCTGGCTGATGTAGCAGTGACCAAGGCAGGAAAGGTCCCTGTCCTTGAGGAAATTAAGTTTAGTAGCAAATTGTTGTTAGTAATGGTGGTAACCCAGGTAGAGGAAGAATTTCTCATTAAAGTGAATTCATTTCCTAATCGGTCTGCATCTAGCACCAACGTAGAACGCATAGACATGTATCGTCGAAACTTGGGGATTGTGTGTGTGTGTGTGGTAAAGTATACATAACATAAAATTTACCATTTAAAGTATAATTCAGTGGCATTTGATACATTCACAACGTTGTGCAACCATCACCGCCATCTAGTTCTAGAACTTTGGGGATAATTCTGTAAAGGAACTTGTATTAACTTGAAAAAAAAAAGTAAGTCAAATAAGTCAAAAGAGGGAAGTCGAAATGACTCAACCAGGAGTGATTTTGCACCCCTCCCCAGGGGACATTGGACAGTGTCTGAAGATTTTTCAGTTATCACAGTTGGGGAAGGGGTGTTCCTGGTATCTAGTGGCGAGAGACTAGGGATGCTGTTAAACATCCTACAGTGCTCAGAGCCATTTTCCACAGCAGAGAACTATCTGGCCTGAATGTCAGTAGTGCTGAGGCTAAAAACCCTGTTCTAGCATTACCTCTCAGAGACAGTCTTAACGTGTTAACATTTCATTCCTAGTTCTAGGCATATATTTTCAAACTACAAAAAAAATGTGTCCTACAGAACTATGCTGTTTTGTGACTCCAAAAACATGTCTTAAACATCTGTCTTTTCAAGTCACAAACTTCTCTTCTGGAACATTATTTCTAGAGAATTTCATATCATAACTTATTTAACTAATGCCCTACTGTTGGACATTTAGCTCGTTCCCAGTTTTCCTTATTAAGCGGCACCATAGTGAGCATCCTGGTAGTTACATTTCTGGGCACGTTTAGATTATTCCCCTTGGAGAAATACCTCTGGTTGCAGAGTAAAAATTTTCAAGGATTTGGGGATACAGATCCGAGCGCTAGCCCGTGGCAGTGCCTTGCTGATCCCCATTAAAGAGTCCTCAGAGGACCAGGGGCCACTTGTCTGAGGCTCCCCGTTTGTGGAGAGTCAGGCACTGCTGCGTGTGAGAGGGGCATGGTTTGACCCTTAGCAACCCTAGCATAATAGGCTTTACTACCCTTGGCTACTCAGGTTAATGTTTCATAAATTGGAGCCAGTTATTAGCAAATTAATCAGAGTTCAGTTTGTGGTCTTATTAGAAGAGGTAATCGTTTGTTGGCTTAAGTGAGCTTGATGAAAACTGTCGTTCTGTGAAATGCCTGCAAGACAGGCAGACTGTAATTCACACTTACTTGAGAGACTTGAAGGTTGTCTTTCCCTGACTGGACAGCAATAACTGTAATTAACTGAGCCACACTCAGCTCCAACAAACATATTGCCATGGGTGCATCGGGAGGGTCTGATAACCCCAAGTGGAATTGCTAACTGCTTAATCCCTCCTCCTAGCCCAGGTGCAGTGATGGCCTCTACAACGTGTGACGTCATAAGTCACCCCAGTAGCATTCTGCTCTATAGACTTTTACAGAGATATCTATGGCCCCCAGATATCCCTGCTGTAGTCCACTCGTTCATTCGAAAAACATTCAGAAAGCACCCCTGTGTATTAGCTGGGCACTTGGGGAAACCGTCCCCAACCTCCTGGGGCTTACATTCTAGTGAGGGAGATAAGGATAAACAAACACGTGAACAAATGACAAGAGGTTCAGAAACTAGAAGTACTTTAAAAGAAATAAAACAGAATAATGAAGTAGAGACTGATGGAGGCGAGAGTGGGGGCAGGGTGGTTAGGGAGGGCTCCTCTGCGGAGACGATGTCTGAGCCGAGACCTGAATGCACACAAGGCACCCAGCAACCAGCTGCTGGGGACAGGCTCCAGGCTTCACGAAAAGCTCTGGGGAGGGGGTAGACCGAAAACCCGCCTCCTCGAGGGTACTCAGGAGGGGCAGCAAGCTCTCAGCCTGCATCTCCCCCGCTGGTTGAAAGCCGAGGTAACCTACACCACTGGTTGCCATATGTTGGTCACAGAGCTCTTGAATATAGCCAGCCCAGATGCCACCCAGGAGGCCAGCCCCTGTTGTCAGCAGGCAGCTAAGTAACAATTTTTAATTTATAAGATAGTCTTGCCCAAAGCCCGTATCTCAGACTGACTCTTAATTTTCATTGTACAGTGATACAATTCTACCCCAGTCAGAATTTTACAGTTCCACTGGACAGTGATGGGTGGCTTAGGCTGCACATACATAGCTATTGAATGGGCCCCCCCTTGCAGCAGGGAAAGGAAAATCCAGGGGCCTCTGGGTAGGACTTGAACACGTTAGCTTAATGAGAGCTGAGTTTAGGTCCTCCCTCCACCCTTCGCTGCCTGAATGACCTAGTTCTAGTCATTCTCTGTGCCTTAGTTTTGTCATCTGGAAAATGGAGATAATAAGACCTATCTCATGGGAGTTTTGTGAAAATTGAAAAAAATATGCATGCAAAACACTTTGCCAGGCGCAATCAATATATGCTGGCTATTGTGGGGAGAGCGCCTCTCAGCTTATTCTGGATGAGTTGGGCCACAGCTGTGGCTGACCTAGTCTGATTATTCTATTCAGAAAGCAGGCTTAGGGAAAGAAGGAACGGGGACCTACTCTGTGCCAGGTACCACAATAGGTATGTTACATACATGATCACACCTGATCCTCACACAGCCTGGTGAGGTGGGAGCTGTAATCCACACTTTACAAATGAAGAATTTGGCTCAAAGGAATTAGAAGTTTGCAGGGGGTCTCACAGCTCGTAAGTGGCAGAGCTGTTGTTGGCGCCTAGGTCTTTTTTCAATCAGCGAGTTTATGCGCAGGCAGTGGTCCTCATGTGGGTGTTGATGTGATAGACTCCAGGCAGAGACCATGACTAAAAGAGAGATCACCAGAGGGAAGGGGTACAAATCTCAGTTGTGCTCACTTCCCTGCCCCTGGACTTGAGGAGGCTGGGTGATCAAGTCAGAGCTCAGATGAGAGATTGGGATCCCAAAGATCATCTCACCCAGCCTTCTGCCTTCATTCAGGGATTTGCATTTGAGTGGATGCAGGCTTGGACCCAGAAGTTCAATGAGATCATGAGCTCTTTGTAAGCACCGCTTTCTTCTTTTTTCTCCCCTCGGTCCTAGCACAAGGCGAAGCCCAAAGGATGCCCCCACTTAGTGTGTGCTCATTGACCCTTCCTAACTGCTGGAGAGGGGGAATGGAACTTCAGGCCATCTAACAAATACATAATGAGCATTGTCGCGGGTGCCACGGGAGAGAGGAGTGTGAGACACCAGCCCTTCTTCTCAAGGCCACGCTGGGGCTCTGGGCATGAGAACCAGGGAAGGCACACAGCGCAGAGCAGTTCTTAGGTTGCCAGCCCAGTGCCAGGCTCAGAGGAGTGAGAGATGTCTCAGCCTCCAGGATTGGCTTCCTGAGGCCAGCCACTTTGGAGGTGGATCTTAAGAATGGGACTGACTGAGGTGGGAGCCCTTGGTTTTCCTTTAAGTCAGAGGGCAGAGAGAGCAGTCGCTGTTAGCCCAGTGGAGCAGACAAAGCAATTGAAAGTCATCAGCCTGTGTTCCCACACGCACCATCAGCCGCTCACTAAACTGCTTTTTGTCTAGACCCAGCTCCACTATGGGTCAAGATGCTGCTGGTGAGATAACAAGGGGACAAGATGTTGGACTGATGAGATTTGGCAGGAGCCAAGAGGAGGGGCGCCTGGGGAAGGGGAGAGCCTGTCAGCCTCAACGAGGCTGACTGAGGAGATGTGAGGGTGAGCCCCCATTGCCCAAAAGAAAGAGCAACCTCCCTACTCACCGAATCTGACCATCTACCTACCTACACACCCCCCCAATTCCGCTTCCCTCTTCCACTTCCTCCCCTCTGCCTTTGACCATCTGTAAAACACAGAGCTCTTTGCTTGACTA
>NW_011888983.1:2809934-2821288 GCF_000151845.1 Pteropus vampyrus
GCTATTGTTACCTCCATTTTACAGATCAGGAAACTGAGACCCCGACGTGTTAAGTAACTTGACAAAGGTCACCCAGCTAGCAAATGGTAGAGCGATGATCTGAACCCATGCAGTCTGCCTCCAGAGAGCATACTCTTAATCACCTCTCTACTCTCCATTCCATGTTGCTTTTCTTCAGGGGCCTTAGCTCAACGAGTACTTATACGTTCAATAGTGTGATTATATCAGGAAAATCAGTCTTTACCATCAGGCTGAAAGCATGAACCTTGCCTGCTTCTCTCTACTGATTCTCCAGCACCTTGCACACAGTAGGTGCTCAGTATGAACTCAAATGAAGAATTGAGCTAATCGATCAGTCGTTGAGTGAGACCTGCCCTTGGCCCTCCCAACTTAGGACATAGGGCTGGCCTCCTGTTCCTACCCCAGCTGGCATCCCAGTGAGAGCTGATGTTGTCATGGTGACGGTAGGAACATCAGAGCTTGTGCCTCACTCAGGTGGCCTAGTCAGCTCCCTGGGTGTAAACATTTCTGGCTGTTGGGCCTGGGAGTTAGTGATTCATACTTGGCAAGAAGTTGGGAGATGAACTCCATACAGAGATGTGTGCAAAAGAAATGTATGTATGTGTGTGTGTTGAGGAAGGGTCCTCAAGTTTGAATATCTTCCAATTGGGGGTGGGGGGGTTCTTGCCTACAGGTTTGTTGGAAGAGATGCCTAGATCAGGGGAGGGTGGTTTATGTCCTGGGGACAGAATAGGTTGGGGATGGAAAGTGTGGCCATGAGTGGGGCGAAGGTACTGGTCGGGGAGTCCTAAATGAGTGTGCCAGGGTAGACAGCCCTATTTTCCGAAATGAAAACCAAGCACATTGTTCAGCTAGGGCCTTCTGGTTTATGCACGATTTATAGAGAAAATCTTGCAAGGATAAAAATCGAATCACATTCCGTAAACATTTGGTAGATTCTTTATTGGGAAGAATAAATTGATATGAAAATCAGGAATGATGGGATGCTGGAGGTGGGGGCTGGGGAGAGGGATCCGCACCTGCGTGTGTGGCTGGGGAGGGAGAGGGCAGCATGAGGCTCTGAGGGCTTGCCTTTAGGCAGCCCTTCATCTCAGCCTTTGGGGCTCAGAGGACCCAGCCCCCAAAGAGCCCTGCAGTGTCTGTGCTTCACCCCGCCTCAGTACCGATCTCCCTCTGATGTGAATGCTTGGTTGAGGGCTGTATCTTCCATTAGAATGTGTCCCTGGCACTTTGTAGGAACTCAATAATTGTTTATTGAATGGGTTAGTTAATGATGAACAGATGAAAGCATGCATCCTCAGCATGTTTCCCTAGCAGCATAATTCCAAGCTAAAGAAACTTTCTTATATTCATGTATTTATGTGCCTTCTTACAGCCCTGCCCTCCTCACTACGCAAACACAGCAAGAAGGTACCTAGGTCTCTCTATGGTCATAGGAGAAAGCTTTAGTTAAGGAAAAACTTGGAGTGATGCCCCGTCCCTGGCCTGGCCTCATGTCAGAGTCCCCAAAGCCCACAGTCTGAAAATGACATGAGATCTGAATGGGCTCCACGGTCATCAGCAACTTCTCCCTGCCTCTGCCAAACCTTGCAGCGGCTGGGAGGACAGAGCAGAAGCAGGCCTCTAGACACCAACCAGGTGGAAACAGGCCGCCTTGCCTACCAGCACGGGGTTGGCTGAGAACAGCCCCTGTTCCAAAGACTAAAGTTAGAAGAGGAAATTGTCTCCACTCTACTTTTTCTCTAGTTAATCCCAGAGATGATGATATGAGCCCCTACTGTGTGTAGATCTCTTTAGAGCTGGGGAAGGGGAGGAGCAGGGAGAGGCAGCAGCTTCCACGTGTGATCCCGGTGTCCACCTGTGCATGTTGAAGGCCTGATATTAGTTCCCTCCTGTGGAATCAGTGTCCATCCATCCCCTTCCCCAGTCCTACCTGTCCTTCAGGGCCCAGCTTAAACAGTACTTACAGAGTACTTCTTTTGTGCCAGGAACTGTTCCAAACTGGCATATATATTTTTTTCACACTCATTTAATTATAATCATATGAGGCAGATCCATTGTTATTCCCATTTTACAGATAAGTAAACCAGGACACAGAGGGGTTAGGTAAGTTGCCCAGGATCACATAGCTAAACAATGGTATAGGGAATCAATGCCACCTCCTCCATGAAGCTTTCCTTCTTTGAGCCTTCCCAGTGAATAGCCTCACTCTACTATGAATTCAGAGATGCTGATCTTTGTGAATGACAAAGCTCCCTTACCGTGCCGTAACGAGTGCTTCGGCATCAGAATCCCTGGCAGAGTGACGTCTGCACCCCTCCACAATGCCACGCACAGGGTCTGGCCATAGGATAGCCTGCCCAAGGGATCGCTGACCATGTGAACGAATGGCAGTAGGTGAGTGAGTATGTGGATGAACCAACACACTAGTTAGTGAGGAAGATAGGAGAGTGGACTGGGGATTTTCCCAGATGAAGAGGTGAGCTCACAGCCTGGTGGGAAGGGCACAAAGGCAAGTACGGAGACCCAAGTGGGAACAGCCATCCTTCAGGAACATGCTTGCCACTGGGTGCCCAGCACTGGCCAGGGACCTTGAGGGACAGTCATAAAAGGTCCCCATCTTCAGGGGGCTTCTAAGTTGAGTTACTGATTCATCCTTAATGCCTGAACACACAGCAAGCCACCGAAGAACAAACAGAACAATGGCTGCTGCCCTGGGGTGGGGAGGGGTCAGCCAGAGAGGTAGGACTAGCATCCGGGAAGCCGGCGGTGGGGAGGGGTGTGTATGCAGGTACCGGGTAGGAGGAGAGAAGGTGAAGCCAAGAGAGGAAGGTGGCCACTGAAAGACAAGGACGCAGGAATGAATGTGCTGATTCGGAGAACCTGAGGAACTGTGAGGGCACGGGGCGCCTGAGGGGGACTTATAAAATGAAGTCGGTGGGAAGAGAGGGATAGGGATTAGAAGCCTCCGTCTGAGCCAGTATCGTTTGTATATGATTTTTGCTAGTACTCTAAATACATATTTTAAATTTTGATAAGTACTTAAAATAAATACTTATTCTTAAAATTGAATTATGTTTTTAACTTATATGTATTACAAAAGGAAACTTTGCATCCCTGCCATAAATAGAAAATTGGAATAGAATAGAAAATAAAAATAAGTACAAAAGAAACAAAACCAAGTTACTGCTTTAGTCTATTTGGGCTGCTATAACATAATACCACAGACTGGGTCACTTGTAAATAACAGAAATTTATTTCTCACAGTTCTGGAGTCTGGGATGTCCCAGGTCAGAGTGCCAGCATGGAGCTCTGTGGGTTCTCTTTTGTAAGAGCACAAATCCCATTCATGAAGGCTCTACCCTCATGACCTAATCACCTCCCAAAGTCTCCACCTACTAAATCCATCACTTTGGAGGTGAAGATTTCTCCATATGAATTCTGGGGATACACAAACATTCAGAACATTGAAGTTGCTGAGTCCTAGCTGGGCAGTGCTCCCTTTGGAGGTTCTGAGCCTGAAGCTCATTCTCTCTTTGCTAAACGGGAAAACAAGAGAGTGTTAGAGAGGTGTTGCAGACATATTAACACCCAGCCAAGGCTTTCCTCCACTCGGAGAGACCAGAAGAAGACCGTAAGGGCATAACACTCTCCTTCTGTGATTCAGTACTGTCTACTGCCTGGATCGTGTACTCCTGTGTACCCCAGAGCTCTCTCCATGCTTCCTTGAGCCAGCCTCTGTTTTAAGTTACTGATTCATCCTTAACGCCTGGAGAGGAGCCCTGGCCCCAGCCCCTGGTCCACCCGCCCTGGCCCCCAGTCATACCTGGAGTGCTTCTCTTTCCTGCAGGGAATACCAACAGCATCTTTGCCCTGGACTACATCAGCGGGGCGCTGACCTTGAATGGCCTGCTAGACCGGGAGAACCCCCTTTATAGCCATGGCTTTATCCTGACTGTGAAGGTAAGAGCTGCACAACCTCCATCTGGGCAGAGAGGCGCCCACACTGTGGTGCCAGCCTCCAGAAGTGTCCAAGGTGGAGGCTCCCAGGAGGTGCATCACTTCCACTCCCCGTGCTGATTCCCGGGGCCCATGCCAACGCATATCCAGCATAGGCCATGTAGAGGAATTTGCTGGGCACATCATAGGTGCTCGTCCCGTAGTCCTTACTTTGATCTGTAATTCCAAGCTCTCCATTGTAGCCATCTCAGATTCTTAAGACTACTCCATTTCTTGGATTTTGTCCTATTTCTAATTCCCACAGCTCCCCTAGGGCTATTACCTTGTTAGAAGCAGCAACTGCAACAGGGAGGGGTGTCAGCTGCAGTGGTACCCACTCGGGAAGGTGTGGTGGAGCCACAACCCCTGGACCCTGCAGCCACCTGCCACTCATGGCTGGTTTTAATTAAAATCAATGGCTTGCTGAGCCATTCCCTCGGAAACCCATTTCAGGCATGGATCCTGCCTGGGCCACAGGGGTCCTCGCCAGCCATTGATTGAGGCAAGGGCGTGGCGCAAAGCCTGAGGAGAGGGGCTCTGGGAAGGAGCCCTTTTGTTGGTGCGGGAAGGATGGTGCAGCCTGGCTCTTAATTGTTCTCCTTAACCTTGAGAGGGCCTGGGGCAGCAATGGGTTAATTAGCCCCCTCTAACGCACTGGCTCTTTCCTCTGAATGTACCTGATGTACACCTGATGTGTGGGCCAACTGGGAAAGGCAAACACAGCCTTTTCCGGACCCAGCACCAAGCCTGTGTGCCCTCCGCATCCTCCCCACTTTCTCTGCTCCCTTACTATGGAGGCGGCAGCTCCAATGGGAGAGAGTTGCTCCCTAGTCCCATTGTAACCACCAACTCACTGTGGGACCCTGAACTTAGTTGATTCACCTTTATATAAAACGTGAGGGTAAGTTCCCAAACTTTGCTATGAATCTGAATTCCCTAGGGATCTGATGAAACATACCTAGTCCTGGGCCTCTCGCCCAGACACTCTGGTTCAGAAGATTGGAGTGGGAACTGAGAATAGGAATTTGGGGGCCCGAGAAATTGAGCATCCAGGTATCTGAGTCCATCTTATTCCTGAGTCCAATCTAGAACCTCACAGTGCCTGGCACAAAGTTCAGTCCATAGCAGATGCTGAATTAAGTCTTGACTACCTGCTAACGTAAAAAATTATTGGCCTCATTTCATCTGTCGAATTGCATACAGACTCTCCTTTTGCACTTCGATGAGCCCCAAAATCTGTTTTGTCCTTCCCACCCCACCTCAGCCCCTTAGTTCTAGAATCCTGCTGCCTGAGTTGGACACCTACTCTGGCCGTGTGTCCTTGTACAAGTTATTTAGCTTCTCCGAGCCTCAGTTCCCTCATCAGTAAAATGAGGATCAGTAAAGCGGGAATACTAATGATAGAATCTTTCTTCTGGGATTGAGATGAGGATGAAGCGAGTAATTGACATAAAGCACTGTGTCTAACATTTAGTAAGCCCAGGTACATGGTAACTATTATTGTGATTATGGCCGCCTTCATCCTGGGGTATTTGTCCTTTTTCTGCAGGGCACGGAGCTAAATGATGACCGCACCCCATCCGATGCCACAGTCACCACGACCTTCAATATCCTGGTTATTGATATAAATGACAATGCCCCAGAGTTCAACAGCTCCGAGTATAGTGTGGCCATCACTGAGCTGGCACAAGTCGGCTTCGCCCTCCCCCTCTTCAT
Organism: Pteropus vampyrus; assembly: GCF_000151845.1. Classification (NCBI taxonomy): domain Eukaryota; kingdom Metazoa; phylum Chordata; class Mammalia; order Chiroptera; family Pteropodidae; genus Pteropus; species Pteropus vampyrus. The sequence goes on from NW_011888983.1 coordinate 2,815,671, forward strand.
CCAGGTAGTGGACAAGGACGAGGTGAGTCCCTGGAATATATGTCCAATCCAGACCCACTGGCCTTCTTGGGATGCACAGCCCTGGGAGAGGCACCAGATATCTCTGGATTCCCAGGTCCCTATCTATAAAATAGAAACAAACATGGCTGAACCCCCTCCTCTACTATGTTCTAAGGATAAATAAGACTGGAGAAAAATAGTAGTCTCTAAACTTTTTGACTACCCCCTACACCCTGCAGAAAACATTTGAGCACACACCTCTAATATGTAGTTATTTATTTAGAAATTATGTACATGATCATCCTACTAATCTAATATGTACACTGTAAAACATACACCCCAAAATAGAAATTTTAAAAGGTAGAGGCTCTTGTATAAATGACGACCTTGCAAGAAAGTCTTATTCCTGCTTTCAGTGTAGTAACGACCCCTCCTTTTCCATGCAAGAAACATAAGTGCTTTCAAGGGGATCCCAGGCCATAAGGAAACTCTAGAGGGGATGGCTTCATCCCCTTGCCTAAAAGCCTGCCTGGCTGAGGCCTGTCTTAAAAGGAAGAGACATAGGTCATGAGTGAGGGAGAGCTTGTGAGGGACAGGAGGGAGGAGGCTCCAGGGCCAGCTATAGCCCCCGTGAGCCCTGTCAGGCCCTGTGTCACTGGGCCATGGGCCAGGATGGGACAGGCTTCCATCCAGATGGAACCTCCCCAGCCTGCTTCCTCTCCTGACCCTTCCTCGTGCCTCATCTCCCCAACCCGGCACAGCCACATCATTAACAGGACTTCTATTTATTACCGCTGCTCCCCTAGCCCTCGCTGCTCAGGAATTCCATCCATCAGGCTTCCCAGCCCGAGATCCCTCTCTGCAGTTACTCCTCACTTGGGGCTCAGGCGCTGGCCTTGCTCCAGACCCAGCTTCCTCCTCACTCCTTCTGCCCCTCTCCACTCTGGGTTCTCAGCAAACCACCCAACATGCCCTCACAGGAGCCCGTCCTCCCACATCCCTGCCATCTTCTACTAGCTTCTCTCAACTGGACAGGGTCCCCTGCAAGGACTCAGGACCACAAGGGCAGGTTAGTCCCTGGGTGTGTGTGTGTGTGTGTGTGTGTGTGTGTGTGTGTGTGTGTGTAGGGGTGTGTGTGTGCTCACACGTGTGCATGCACATGCCTCTATCTCCTGCTAAGGCATTCCAAAACCATCTGTCTGAGATAAAAAGCATGTACTGAGCACCTGCTATTTACAAGGATCTATATTTGGTCCCTTGAGGGTGTCCAGGAAGTGTAAACTTTGGTCTTTGTCCCCAGGGGCCAAGTGTGGTTACACAAATGTAGTATGCACCTTTTAAGACACTTACAGAAATGTAGAAAGTTTAAAAGATGGAGATAAACAAGCATAACAAGTTCAAATATGTTCTCATGCCCCAGTGGATCATCTTGTATCCCCCTGGAGTGCAGCAGCCCCCTTAGAGACTGCTGTGTGAATGAGAACCTCAGAAGAGATTCTCTTTGGTTTCAGGCTAATGGTAATTCCCGAGAGAAGAGAGACACTGATATGGGGATGTGGGTCCAGGGTCCAGTGACTACAGGCAGGCGGGGCTTCAGAGCTCAGCTGGGGAAGGGGGAAGTAGGAGCTGGAAGGATCAGGAAAGTCTCTATGATGAGAGCGGGGCTAGAGCCGAGCCTTGGGCTGTAAATCAGATCATGAAAGGGAGCACAGAGGGGCTGGTGGGGTGGGCAGTGGCCCACAGAGAGGCACAGAGGGAGAAACCTGTGAGTAGATCGAGGAAACAGGCGGTGACTCATGCAACTGATGCAGGGTTTGTGTATTGGGCTAGTGAGAAGGTGAGCTGGGACATGGCCTTGGAAGGCCTTGAATGCCAAGCCAAAGAATTTGGGCTTGATTTTGGAGGCAGCCCAGAGGGGAGACAGCTCACGTAGTGGTTCACAGACCAAGCTCGGACAGGGTCTGTGTTCAAGTGCAGCCTTGCCATTTGTTAGCTCTGTGACCTTGGGTGAGGCATTAACCCTTTCTAAGCCTCACTTTGCTCATCTGTGTAAAATGAAATAAAAAGAAAATGTCAGTTAGTTTCTATTGTAGTAACAAATGAACCCCGAAACAGGAGTTTATTTCTCACTCAGATTACTTATCCAGCACAAGTAGGCAGGGAGACGCCCTATGTGTAGTCACTCGGGTACTCTGCGGTTCCATCGGTCACTGCAGCAGGGAGGAGACAGCTGGAGGGTTAAGTACCAGCTCCTCTATGCTTTATCCTCTACGCTTCATGCCCATCAGCCAGAACTAGCTATGAGTGCCCCATCTCATTGCCAGAAGGCTGCAGAATGTGGGGACGTAGCTACCTATTTGTGTCTGCCACAGAGGATGCCAACAAGGATATGGAGGCAGGGAGATCAAATGTTTTGTACACAGGACTTATTGTGGTGCCCGCCATACGTAGGTGTTAAGCTGAGGGATCCAGGGAGTATCGCCACCAGTAGAGCCAGAACCATCAAGTCCTGCTCCCTGAGACTGGTTGAGGGATTTGAAGGTTACCTTGACCCCTTGGGTTTTATCCCTGGCTCCCTTTACTAGAAGCCCTGTCTGAAGCATCTGTACAAATGCCAGGGGGTGTCTGGGTCCAGCCTGCCTCTAGTGACTGTGCCCCACCCAGCACATGCATCAGCACACCCACTGCAGACATGGTGCCCAGTATTGCCAGGGACCATTCTGTTGTCCCCAGGGAATTGGCCACTGTCTCTGACAGTAGAGGACTGGCCTCCTCCCCACAGTGTCCCACTGTTCCAGGGCACAGTGAGGTGCAGAAAGAGAACTACCCCCGAAGAGTGGCAGCTCTGAAGCCCAGACTACCCCACCCTAAGGTCCTCTAGGCCATCCTCCAGGCTCCCAGTAGAGCTGTACCCAGACCTCTCCAAATGTGGTCCTGGGCTTCTTCCTAAATAAGAAGGAGGGAGAAATTACTTTCTGAATTGCCCTATATCTTCCATCTTTTGTATCTTCCATCTCTTCTCCGCTCTCCAAAACTCCAGAGGGATTCAGATCTGGACTGGTAAATGCTCCCAAGGCCCAGTCTTGGGTGCTGAGGGTCAGTGCCCAGGTTCCCAGGCTGGAGTGTTCAGGCACATTGCCAACAGGAACAGAAAAGACAGAGGCCACTGGCACTGGAACACTTAAGGACGCTCAAAGAGAAATCAGACAATTTTTGAAAAAGAAATTTTTTTTTAAATTGTCATTTCTTCCAGTTTGCTTTCTGAGGAGAGAATACGTCTCTTGGGATTTGTGTCTGGGTTGAAGGTGACCCTGGATTTGCCAGGTGTGGCAGGAAAATATGTTCATTGAGCAAACTTGGAGGAAGAAAGGGAGCATGAGGAGAGATGAAATCCCTTTGTCACAGATTCTGTAGAACCATGTGATTCTCCCTTGCACTCACCGTGATTGTGATTTTGCAATTATTAGTGTGATGATCTCAATAATATCTGTCTCCCCACTGGACTGAATGAGCCACAAGCAGAGACAGGTCTGCTTTTGCTCACGAGTATAACCCAGTGCCTCAAACTCTGCCTGGCACTTGGGAGGCACTGCAGAAACATGTACTGGTGGAATTAAAGCATGATTAAATGATACCGTGATCCAAACTGATCGTCAATAAGTGACCCTGTGCTGAAGCCCAATTCCAGCCAAATTTGTGTGGGAAAGTAACCTCAAAAGTCCACTATGGGGCAGTAGAAGGTACTGATGGAAAACAGGGAAGCAGGAAGCAGTTTAACTTCTCAGTTAGCACTTTGTGGCAGTCAGTCCTAATGAGGATGCTAATCTAATTCATAAAGACTAGTTGATGGCTGCCATCCCCTCCAGATCTAAGATTCTGCTCAGTTTCTTGCTGAATCTCAGGCTCTGCCAGACCATTCAAGACAACAAAGGTGCTTGAAAGAGGCCCTTTCTATCTCCCAAGGACTCCATCTTCATTGTCAAGTCTCTCAGAGTAATTTCTTCTTATTTGCCCAGCTATAGAAAACTCACAGAAGCCGGAGAAGGAAGGGATGGGGTGGGCTGAAACCAACAACAATCCATTTGTGCCATGTGACAGTTGAGATGCAAATAGATGGTTGAAATGCAAATCACAAAAAAAAAAAAAAATCTCAAGGCAAAGGCCCCAGGAGTCAGCCTCAGTATAGGAGATGTCTGAGTTTCAAATTAAAGGCTGTGGCAGCTTCATTTCCCAGTGCCGGCTGCTGGGCAGTCTCTTCTCTCTTCCTCTGGGCTCTGGGAAGCCACAGCAAGGAAGCAGCACGCCGGACTGCTTGGATTCCACTGTATGCTTACCTGTTCCCTGACCACAACACATTCTTTGTGCTTTTTCCACTTTGTGCAACGTTTCCTCTCTTGATCCTGCCTTCAGCCCTCCCCCAGTCCTACCTACAGCTGAGCCAGCCCCAAGGCCATCATGTTTTCCCATCTGCTTGGGGCGAGGTTATTGGGATGGTTGGAATTTTCTCTTCAGTTGTCCCAAAAACCACCCCTCTACTTAGATGCCAGTTGATATTCTGTGTTCTGCATTCTGCTTCTGAAGGGTTGGGGGAGGGAGGCAGGGAGTGTGGGAGACCATTTGTGCCTCTGGCTGCTTTAAAAATTCCAGCAAAGGGATTTTTTTAAATATTGTTTTTAAAGACAGTGTTTGCATTATACACGACCCTTTCCAGTTGACTCAAATTGCTGAAAATAGACAGTTCCTCGCAACCTCCTGCCAATCAGGAAAAATGACATTTGTGTACATTGTATCTTCTCAGGAGTTGAGAGCATTTGATCCACTTTATTCCTGTCTCAAGTCTAACCCACCATTCTCAGAATGTTTGCTGCTGTCCTTAAGAACCTTTTTGTTGTTGTTCAGAAGAACAAGGTTGGAGGGGGAAGTACAGTACCAGCATCCCCTCTCCACCCCAAGAGGCCTCTGCTGCCAGGTTCTGGCTGCTTCTGGAAATTGAAATCATTTCAGAATGGCCTTCAGACCTCATTGATTTACCCCCTCACCCCTACCTTTCTGAGAGACTGTGTTGAAATTTACACAAATGAGGAGGATTGTGCATTCATTCACTCAACAAACATTATCATGCACCTATGCTGTGCCCAGCACTGGGGAGATAGTGCTGAAGATGTAGTCTCTGACCTCCAAGAGCTTCTATGTCATTCTAGTGGGGAAGCAGGAGGAATGAGCACCAGCATCATTATAGGTGGAAATGAATGTGAAGAAGTCAATAGACAGGGTGAGTGATGGGCTGGGGTAGGGGGCTATTTTCAACTCAGTGGTCCAGAAGGCCTTCCAGGGAGGTCCCATTAGAGCAACAGTTACATAGTATGGAGGAGGCAGTGACACAGAGCTGCAGAGGGAGAAGATTTTTGCAGTGGACTCCCCGCTGCAGGGGTAGATGTCCCCAGAAACGGCTTGGCATTTTCAGGGAGCAGAAAAAAGGCTCATGTGGCTGGCCAGGGAGAGCAGTAAGAGGTGAGACTGCAGCCATCAGAAAGGGCCAGGCCTTGTCGGCCACAGGAGAGTGTTTTTCTGTTACTGTGAGCCTGGTGGGGAGCCAGGAAGTTGACATGCTCTGAGTC
>NW_011888983.1:2821338-2864128 GCF_000151845.1 Pteropus vampyrus
CCCCAAGAGGCCTCTGCTGCCAGGTTCTGGCTGCTTCTGGAAATTGAAATCATTTCAGAATGGCCTTCAGACCTCATTGATTTACCCCCTCACCCCTACCTTTCTGAGAGACTGTGTTGAAATTTACACAAATGAGGAGGATTGTGCATTCATTCACTCAACAAACATTATCATGCACCTATGCTGTGCCCAGCACTGGGGAGATAGTGCTGAAGATGTAGTCTCTGACCTCCAAGAGCTTCTATGTCATTCTAGTGGGGAAGCAGGAGGAATGAGCACCAGCATCATTATAGGTGGAAATGAATGTGAAGAAGTCAATAGACAGGGTGAGTGATGGGCTGGGGTAGGGGGCTATTTTCGACTCAGTGGTCCAGAAGGCCTTCCAGGGAGGTCCCATTAGAGCAACAGTTACATAGTATGGAGGAGGCAGTGACACAGAGCTGCAGAGGGAGAAGATTTTTGCAGTGGACTCCCCGCTGCAGGGGTAGATGTCCCCAGAAACGGCTTGGCATTTTCAGGGAGCAGAAAAGAGGCTCATGTGGCTGGCCAGGGAGAGCAGTAAGAGGTGAGACTGCAGCCATCAGAAAGGGCCAGGCCTTGTCGGCCACAGGAGAGTGTTTTTCTGTTACTGTGAGCCTGGTGGGGAGCCAGGAAGTTGACATGCTCTGAGTCATCTTTCTTAAGGAGCCCTCTGATTGCTGTGTTGAAAATGGACTATCCGGGGCCAAAGGTGGAAGCAGGGAAAGGTAGCAAAGTTTCCCAAAGAGAAAACTCTCCCATCTCACCTGACTGCCTGTGCAGGTGCTTTTAGTGTCTAACTTAAGGTTCTCTTGCAGCTTACCCATTTTCCTCTTAAGGTATTTGCAAGAAGCCAAGAACCCCATTCCCTTTATAATGAAACCCAAATCCAATAGAAACTGCCTTCAGAATTCCTCCCAGGAGGACATTGAATGGCTACTTTCAGTCTTTGTGACAGAGGCTCTCCCAAGTTAAAATTGGCCCAGGATTTTGAACTCTGACCACAGCATTCTGCTGCCAGACCTACCCTGACTGCCCAGAGAAGGTACTAGAGAAAACAGAGCAGCCACCTCTGTTTTGTTCCTCACTCACAGAGTGATTCTAGGCAAGTCATGTCCCCACTCTGTGCCTCAGTGTCTACCTCTGGAAAACCATGGGTCAGACTAGTCAGTCTTAATTAAGGCTCTATACATCTTCACATTCTTTTGGTCTAAGAAGACTGGGGATGGGAGGGTGGGGGCGGGGCGGTTGCTGCCTGAGCTTCCCTCTTCACTCCTACCCCTGAAATTTACTCATCCTCCCCTCCTTGAACTTGTTCCAGCTGCTCCCCGCCTTGGGCAGAGGGGCCTGGCACCTCCATGGGCCTGATCCCCATGAGCCTCTCTCAGCCCACTCATGTGCTCTTTTATTTGGTACCACCTAGAGCATCCCTACTCAGGTTAGTGAGAGAGAGGCAGCTGGAGTAGTGAAAAACAAGGGCTTTGAGGCCAGACTGACTGGATTCAAATGCTGGCCCTGCCACTTTTGATCTGTGTGACCTTAGGGGACTTACATATCCCCTCTAATTCAGTTTTCTTATCTACAAAATGGAGACAATAATAGTCCTCACAAAGCTGTTATGAGGACTAAATATATTAATATGTATATTTAGAACTGTGCCAGGCCCAGAAAAAGCACTCTTTAAATTTTAACTATTTTTATTATCCCCAGCACTGAGAAATATGTATATTATTATGTCCTCTTCAGAAAGGAGGAAGTCGAGGCTCAGAGAGGTTAAGGGGCTTCCCTAAGGTCACACAGTCAGTGTGTCTCAGAGCTTGGCCTCGAACTCTCAATCCTGTGCTTTTTTTTTTTTAATTTTATTTTATTATTAATTTCAAATATACAGTATATTGGTTAGACTTTTATATAGTTTATAAAATAATCCCCCTGATTGCTCTTTCTCTCCTCTGGCTCCACACCTAGCCATTACATTAATGATAACTGCAATCCTAGGCTTCTTACGCATACTGAGGGGCTCCCCATTTGTGGCCATGGCTCCCCATTCTCAAAGGTTTGGTCCCATCAAGCAGGCGGGTCTCCCGCCTCCAGCATGGCTGGCGGGAGGGAGATGGAGAAGGTAAACCAAGGGGGTGCACCCGTACTGCAGAGGTGAACAGGGACTCATCTGTCAGGAGCTAATTCCTATTTCAGGCAGGAGATGACACAATTCATTTGTTTGAGGGGCAAAGAAAAAAAAAAGAGAGAGAATTACCCACCTCCCCAAGGAGAAAACATCACCAAATAAATAAATAAAAGAAAGCAAATGATGGGGAGAAAAAGCCATATTCCAGAATATCAGGTTTATTTGTAGGGATGGAGGAAGGGGAGGGACAGTGTGAAGGGGAGGTTTTTCTTGTTCTCCTGCTAATCTTGGCACTGATTTTTATCCATCACCCTCATTTTCCATTCCACATGTGTTCCAGACCTGTCAGGGAGCCCAGCCCGCAACCTTGTATTTATTTAAATTTATTTTAGCGTTTGTTCCTATTAGTCAGTCTATCCAGCCTGCAGTTTCTTTGACCCTTCTCTCCACACAGCCCTGCAAGGCTGTGGATGTCTGCCCATGGGCCCCTCTCAGGCTTTCTTTCAGTCCCGGGGTTCTTAAACCAGAGGTGGGGGTCCACTGACTCCCCCACATCCAAGGCATCTATGACCCTGCACCTTTATTTTCACTAGCCTCTAACTGAACTTGAGCACTTACTTTAAGTATGAAAATAGAAACAAACCACAGTGCCTTAGTGCTACCTGTGACTTTGACCCCAAGAGAAATCTCAGATATTTTCATATCACATTACAGGTGTCCCAGGGATCTCAAAATGTCATTTACATTCATCACTACTTTGAAATTACAGCATATATTAGACCCACTGCCAAATCTTATTGTTTAATGCATTAGAGAACCCATAATTCTGCTATAATATCCTTTTAAAAGACTTTGATGACTGTATTTCAAAATAATTGATTTTGTGGTCCGTGTATTTTATGCAATTAAAAATGTTATTCTGAGAAGAGGGCCCATGGGTTTCCCCAGACCGTCAGAGGGATCAATGGCACAAAAAAAGTGAAAACCCTACTTTAATCCCTGTGATCACTAACTGCTATCCTTCAGCCCAGCTCCCTCCTTGGGCTTATGCCCTAAGGCTGACATTTCACTGTTTCTCGGAGTTGACATCCTGAGCCACACATCATTCATGTGGGGTGGAAGCAGGGAGGCAGTTTGCTCCATGTCACACATTCAGCCGAGGGTCCATTTTTTAGTTCTGGACCATCCCGGCCACTGTTCAACTGGGCCCCATAAATCTATCACCAGCATTTACTTTTTGGTAGAGACACAGGAAGTATAGGTCCCTGCCACCCCAGGGAGTGATTCCTGCTGCTATAAACTCTTCCAACCTGCTGATATGACCCAGAGCATGGACCTCTGTTTTCCTATTTTTCCAAAGCAATTTGAACTAGAAACCAAACTCTAGATGAAGTGAAGAGAGGTGGGAGAGAGAGGGAAGGGCAGGCTGCCAGCATCCATAGAAGCAGATGTAGGTTCTTGCCGTCTCTGTGGATGTATGATTACCCAATTATCCAGACCCTTCTTTCCCCTCCATTAGGGAGGTAACTCAGATCTGGCTGGAAATCACCCACCTCCCACTGAATTCCCCAGGAGGTACAGGGAAGTGATCGGAAATCTTCCAACATTCTGTACCTCTCAGCCAGCTCGTGATTTCATCAGTGAAGTAAAGCTGAGAGGAGATAGGGGATGAGGGCTCTGGTCCAAGGAGCAACCAAGGTGAGGCACATTGGGAAGTGGAGGTCAGCATTGCCTTATTCCTATTCCCCATTCCCGCAGCCTGGGTGTCCATCCTGGCTGCTCCTATTTCTAAAAGGCTCCTTAGTGGTTCTGTTGCATAGCAGGGGTTAAGCATCTACCCAAAGCAATGTCAGCACAGCTGCTACCTGGGATCCCTGGTGCCTGGGTGAGCGCCTTTGCACCTTTATCCCATCCCCACCCTACCCCGCTGCTTCTTGGCAGTGGGCAGGGGTCCGACTGCAAGACCTCTGTTGTCTCACAGCTTCAGCTCACATTTCTAGGGTTCCTCCCCCAAAATTAGGCTCTCCAGGAAAATATCTGTTGACTTCAAAGCAAAGCCTCTCTGGAAAGGAAGCCAGGGGGAGCAGGGCAGCCCCATCTGTGCTTTTTCCCATTAATTTCTCCCCAGTTGCCTTTGCTGAGGCTCTTATTATGAGAATGATGATTATGAGGATTTTTCTGTGCGTGGCTGCATCCCGTGGTGTGATTCCCTACAGCCTGCTAAGCTCCAACCTCCCTGAGGACCAGAGGGTGTCCTCGGCAGGATTCAGACACCTCCTAATTTAGTCTCATCTGTAAATCTAATTAGCATGCTATTTACACCAGGCCCCAGTAGCACCATCGGGGTGTGAAGTAGGCAGGGCCCATCTGGCAGCTGTAGTGCCAGGGTCCATTCCTCACCCCGTCCATGCCCTAGTGACTGTGGCTGGGGCCCCTTGGCCACAGTACTAGATTTGTGGCATCATTCCCTTTTTACCCAGCTCCCTGGCAGTAGTCTCCTTCCTCACACCCACCACCACTCACGCTGACGAGCAGGACTGGCACCGACGGAAAGTAGGAGGAATCATTTTATTCTGAGAGTCATGCTCCCTAAAAGCTGCTGGTCTTCCTGACGACTCCCACTGGGAGCAGAAGCAGAACTAACAAACTTCATCCACTATCTCTCTTCCTCTCCCTCTTGGCTATTTCATGCCCACTATGGTGCCCCTTCACCATGGGTACTGGTGAGTCCAGTCTCACCCTCCCACACTTCCTGGTCTGCCCCCATCTGCCACCTCCCACTGAGGCCCTGACAGCAATCGATGGTGTATCTTCTTTGTCCTCCTGTCTCAAAGGGTAGGGCTAAGCACGGCTCAACTGGGAGTTGTGCCTGATTGTCTCACTCCATCACTATGACCAAGGGCTGTGAAACATCCTAATCAACAAGTACCAGGGACTGAAGCGTCCTGCTGGGCAGCTGTGATAAAAGTGGGTCACCCAAAAGGGCACGGAGCCTACTCCCCAGAGCCAGCACCCAGCCCCGCTCTCCTGGGCTCCTGCTGACTCTGTCGCCTGGAAGGGAATGTTGGTGCAGGGATGTGGTGGGAGGGGACAGGAGGCATTTCACGGCAAGGTAAGTTTTCATGGCTGTGTTGTCACTCTCTCCGTGAAGGCATAGGGCAGACCCTTCTTCCTCTCCAGGCCTCAGTTTCTCCATTTGTTACTGTCTCTTTTTTGAGAGTGAGAAGGAGTTTTCAAAGTCCAGGTTGTCACGCATTTACATCCTGGATTAGATGGAACAGAGCATGTTTTCCTCTCCCTCGTCCTGACATGTGCCCTGAGTCGTGTGTCAACAGGTAGATAGCTCTGCTTTTCTTGCATGAGCAAAACTAGGCTCAGAGAGCAACCTTCTCAATAAAGTCACAGAGCAGAGCAAAAGACACACAATGGCTAGGGAAGCTTGCAGGGTAGTGGGTGCCCACAGGCCTGAGGCAGGAAAAAGTAAGAGATACCCAAGAGGGACTCTCACATCGAGCAGAAGGTTGGAATTGATTCATTAGTTCATTTGTTTCATAAATACTAGTTGAGCACCTACTGTTATGCAGGATGTGATTCTAGGTACTATTCATAAGTGAACACAACAGCCAAAGTCCAGCCCTTAGGCAGCTTATGTTCCCGTGGTGAAAGACTAAAGAAACAAACAAGCAAATATGTATTACGTCAAGTGGTGATGAGAGCCATGGAGAAAAATAAAGCAGGGCAAGGGGTTTAAGGAATTTCTGGGAAGGGGGAGGGGGTCAGAGGGGCCTCTCTGATAAGATGACATTGGAAGAGGGACCCCAGTGAAATGAAGGGTGAGCCATGTGGATATTTAGAGGAAGAGCGTTTCAGGCAGAGGGGACAAGCACAGTGACTCGGAGGCGAGAATGTGCCTGCACGTTGAGAAGGAGCAAAGAGGTCTATGGGCTAGGACAGCAGGTCAGACGGGCTGGGCGTTGTCAGGGCTTAGCTTTCACTAGAGTGAAGCAGGAGGCTACCTGAGGGTGGTGAGCAGGGAGCGAGTGGTTTGATCTGATTGACTTTTCAAAAAGACGCTCTGTGAAAACCACCAAAATGCCCATCAGCTGATGAGCGCATAAACAAAATGTAGCATCTCGGTACAGTGGAGTACTATGCACCCATTACAGTAAGGAAGTTCCAGTACGTGCTACTACTCCGATGGACCTAGAAAACATTATGCTCGGTGAAAGAAGCCAGATACAAAAGGCCACACAGTGTATGATTCCGTTTATATGAAATGTCCAGAACAGGCAAATCCACACAGACAGGAAGCAGATGAGTGGTCGCAGGGGCTGGGGGAGGCAGATGAGGTGTGACTGCTCGTGGTAAGGGAGTTTCCTTTTGGGGTGATAAAAATGTTTTGGGACTAGATAGGTGGTAATTGTACAATATCATGAATATACTAAAACCCACTGAATTCTGTGCTTTAAGTTGGTTAAAATAGTGAATTCTATCTCCAAAACAATTTTTTTAAACGACACTCTGGCTGCTCAGGGTGAATAAACAATACAAGGAAAGACCGTTACTAGGAGGCGAGAACAGTAATCGGAGGTGCTGTGGAGGAGCGAGAAGTGGTCAGCTCCCTGGACCTGTTCTGAAGGGAAAGTCAATAGGATTTGCAGATGTGTTGGGGTTGGGGGTTGAGAATGACTACATAGGTGTTTGATGCGAACAGTTAGAAAAATGGAGTTCTTCCTGAATGGTGAAGCCGTAGATTTCACCAATGGTGAGGGTAAGGTGGAATCTGTAGATTAGCTTTCAGCATATTTGTGTGACATGCTTGTTAGACATCTCAATGGAAATGCCGAAAAGGCAGAGGAAAGGCTGGTAAATGTCTGACAGGCCATTCTGGGGTAGAGGGAGGGGTTCCTCAGTTGTAGTATTTGGTGCTTTCTGCGGTGTAAATGCTGCTACCAGGGCTCATCTCCAGCTATCAATGTGACCTCAGCTGGTTCTCCTAGATCCTAGAAATCTAACAGGAGCCTCTATGAGCCAAGGAGGCGCTGGCCACCACTGTGTGGCTCCTGGCTGGAGATGGAAATGTAAAGCATCACCAGCATCTGGATTGTATTTAAAGCCACAGATCTAGCTGGGTTCACCTGGGACCTGGGTGCGGGGCTAAGGGCCAGAGCAGCCCCAGGGCTCCCCAGTGTTCTTGTGAGGGAAGATGAGGATGGACCAGCAAAGACACTGACAAGCAGCCACACCTGAGGGAAGAGAGGACCAAAAGGGAGCACTAGGGGTTAGGGAAATGATTGAGGCAGTTGGGGGAGGGGGCGCCTAGCAGGTAAAGAGGCAGGACTCAGGAGGAGGAGGAGGAGGCAGCCTGCCCTAACTTCCAGCACTAGTCAAGGGTTTGTGTGTAAATCTGTGTTTACTTTTCTGTTTTCAGCATAATGACTCTTAATTGCCCTCATTAGGCAATGTCCAAATCCGACAACATTTTCAGAGCAGACCTACCAGGGATTTTTTTCTTTCTTTTATTACTCCACTTGACCTCTTCTCTTGCCTGCCTTAAAGCCCTCTGCTGGCACACGGATGGCTCAGCCCTGAGAAGGAAGCAGTACACCCCTCAGCTCCACACGCCCCGTAGATGTGCTAACTCATCCCATAGGGATGGGACTGTGCTTAGGTTAGCAGACCACTAAGGTGAAGTGAATCGGGATCTCAAAGGCATTATCCAGGTGAAAGCAGCTAGTCTCAAAGACTGCCTTCTGCGAGATTCCATGATTCTTGAAAAGACAAAACTATAGTGATGGAGAACTAGTCAGTGATGACCAGGGCTTGGGGTAGCAGAAGGGTGAGTGTAAAGCAGAGGTCCCCAACCCCCGGGCCACACAGCAGAAGGTAAGCAGCAGGCAAGCAAGTGAAGCTTCATCTGTATTTGCGGCCACTACCCATGCTAGCATCGCCGCCTCGGCTCCACCTCAGATCATCAGGCATTAGATTCTCACAGGAGCATTCATCCCTAGTGCCAAAAAGATTGGAGACCGCTGCTGTAAAGGGATAGCACTAGAAGTTCTTGGGGTGGTGGGACTGTTCTGTATCCTAGTTGGGATGGCAGTAACATAACTCTATTCATGTGTTAAAATTCATAGAACCGTACACCCTGCAATGCCTATTTCACTGATAATTATAGAAATTATCAATTATTGAAGACCTCTCCACTAATCCACCCTCCCCCCCAAAAAAGATGAAGTAAAAAGGTACCAGCATAAATAGCACCACTGACAGACTTTTAGACTCAGCACCATCCTTCTCTCACTGTCATTTAATTCGGCAAGCATATGATATACACCCTCCTATAAAGCCAGAAAGATAGGCTGGAAAGATAGGCCTCGAGCATCATAATGAGTTTGAACCTAATTCCGTAGGCACTTGGGAGCCATTGATAGTTCTTGAGCATGAGTGATCCTCGGCTGTGCTTTAAATTGATTCATCTGGACACCAGGAGAATGGGGACAGTGACCAAGGGTGATGGCAGACAGTACGAATGGGCAGAGACTGGATTTGGGGGGTGTGGGAATGGCAGGGGTTGAAATGAGGCTAGACTTAGAAATCCCAGTGATGGGCATGCCAGGAGCTCAAAAGGACAGGTTAGGAGGAAAAGAAGGGAACTACCATCATCTGACACCACTCTGCTGGGCGGCGGCCCGGCCTTCCTGCTTTTATCTTTACCTAAACTTAGTTCCCCATCTGAGTGCTCGCCACCTACCCCTGCATACTCTCTCTGTTACTTTATTTTCCTCTGTTAGTTTCTGTTTGAATCTAATCATCTCTCTTGCCCCCTTTCCCACCCTTCCTCCTGTCTCTATCTGCAAATGTATCCCCCATACATTTGCAGATAAACGCACATATAGCCCATTCATTCATGCATTTATTCCTTTGTCCATTCGATCATAGTTATTGTGTAGCCAACACATATGTGCCTTGGAAGGTGTCAAGTGTGTCAAGAAGGAGGACCTCTTTGCAGGCCTGGGCAGCTGTGCCTGGGTTTGACTCTGCGACATCCAGAGGCAGCTAAGTAACATGTGGGGTTATCACCAGGTGTGGTCACCCATCTGCCTAGAACCCAGCATCCTGTCCCAACCCAGGACCTATTTCTTAAGGCATTGTGGTGTCTTTGTTCACAGGATAAGGGACTCAAGGCCAGGCAGCTCCACCTGGCAGAGGGTTAAGAAGGGGAGGGAGATAAAAACCACCCATTCCCTTTTGGCTCTCAGGATGCCAAGATTCCCAGGTTCACAGCCTCTAAATAATCATGAGCTCTATCCTCCAGGCTTCTTAAAGGCAGTGGGATCCCTCATTTTGAAAGGCAGCCCAGAGAGGGCAGTTTACCTGAGGTCACAAAGCATGTCAGGTCTGGGGGTCTCTCCTCCTCTCCCACCCCCTCTAGCCCTCGCAGCCCCCTCTCTGTGACCCAGAGGCACGGGGAAGATGGTCTTGCTATTGAAGAGGCAGAGGAATACAAAGTGGTAGGATTAGCAGCAGGCAGTTCTCTTCCTGATTTTCATAAGGCAGTTAGATTTCTTTGCCTGGCCACACATTTCTCTCTCTGTGGGAACAGGGAAATAGTATTAGCATTGTAAGTAGACAGAGTCAGGCAGCTGCTGAGTGCAAGGCCCAGCTCCCAGCTCCTCTGTTTGAGGACCCTAGAGGTCCTGGCCAGAAAGCAGAGGGCTGAATGCCCCCTGGGCCAGCCATCCAGGCTCCTCTTCATTCTGCAGTGGCCCTGCCCCTCAGGTCTTGTGATCCTCCCCAGAGGGAGGGGCAGGACAATTCTAGCCTTGGGGCAGACTGGGATGCAAACCCTTTTTCCTGCATTTTGGACTATCCTTCCTATACCTCTGAGAACACTAACCCCACTTTAGCCCCCTGCCCCAACCCCAGCCAAAACTCCAGTGCAAAATATGCCAGTAGAGTTAGAGAGGGGTGTTGAAATAGGTGTGGGAATGAGGTACAAGTTGGCAAATTCTGATTAGAATGGCAGACTTTAAAGTTAGAAAAGTGACCACCTGTGTTGGGAGGTGTGCCCAGGTTGTAGCGTGGGGATACAAGGAAAGAACTAACTGTTAAGCTTTCCACTTGGGGTAGGTGCCTTTCAAAGAGGGACTCATGCAGGAGGGAGGGAGGGAAGGAAGAGAGAGCCATGGCTTCACTTCCTTGGGATCTTGCAGTATGGCAGAGGAACATGTCCTGGAATTAAGAGCTCAGGCCTTATAAATCTTACGTGGCCTCCTCTGTCCTCTGTATGAATTACCAGTCCAGGTGGCCTGTGACAGCATCCTCTGTATGTGTGGGCCTTGAAAGGTCCCTGTGATCCCTGGGCCTTCCGCATAAAGCTTGCCCTTTGGCCATGCCCACAGACACTATCAAAGGGAGCCTAGCCCTCCTGGCCAGTCCCCCTAAAGCTACCTCATTTCCATAAGTACTCACCCAGCTGATTGCTCTGCTCCGTAAAGGTCTGGGGCAGAGAAATGAGGTCAGAGTGGCCAATTCCAACTCTGGGGATGGGAACAGTTAGCTTTGCTGTATCCGGTGGACACAGGTGACACCTCTGACCGCCCCCCGGAGATGGGACCCACCCAGACAGTGGCTACTAGAGCCGAGTAAGAGCCACTGGTCAGCTGTGCGCCCGTTCTCACTGGTAAGGACTAACTCCTGTGTGTGAGCTGCATGGGGGCTTGAGCCTCTGAGGTCAGCACAGCCTTTGGGGAGCACTTGTAGGTCACGGGCTGGTGTGGTTGGAACTAGATGCTTACAACCTTTTGTTTTCCACACCAAGCGCATCACCTTCATGGGCAGTGGTGCCAACTGACCCCTACTGGGCTCTCAGACATGCCTGGCGGAGGTGGGGACCAACTCTTGTGGTTTGCCTGAGACTACCCGGGTTTGAGCACTTTAAGTTCCAGGTCCTGGGAACCCTCTCAATTCCAGACCAACTGGGACAGCTGGTGCCCCGTCATCTCTGACTCTGGCCTGAGAGGTGACCCACTCCCAGGGTAGAGAAACTGAGCCTCGGAGCCAGACAAGCTTGGAATGTGAAGGAGAAAGATAGCGGGGCTGAGCTACCACCATGTGACATGGCCTTTGCTTGGTTCCTGGACTTGGGACTCTACCCAGGTAAAAGGGAGGGGGGAGTCAAGGAGATAGACAGGTGGTCAGGCGTAGCTGGCCCTATGAAGTGTCAGATTCCCATAGTGAACTGGGGCGGTGGGCTTCAAATTAGAAAAAAACAGAATTCGAAAGCACCTGTACCTCATTTACGTTAATGCAAGTACCTAATGCACATTATGATTCGTTTCCTGGAAGAGCTGGAGCCGGCTGCAGGGCCAATGGACAAGATCCCTCCTGCGGGAGGGAGGGGAGGGGCGCACGTGCAGGTGAGGAGCACCTGCCCACCTCTCGCCCTCTTCTATAGACACATCTTCTATACTCACGTTCGTGCGATGAAATTGACAGCTCCCTAGTAGTTTTTCCCCAAAGTGCCAGCTGCCAATCGGATTGAATTAGATTTCACAAGGGTTTTTGCAATACATGGAATTCACTAGCAAATTACTCTTAAAGAGGGAAAATCAATCATTTGGAGCAGAGATAAGCTGAAGGCAAGGCAGCCTGGGATTGATCCCGTCTGTGCAGGCGTGTGTGGAATCCGGCAGATAACCTGGGAGAGAGGAGGGGGAGTCTGGCAGAGAGGGATGGAGGAGGGGAAGAGAGGCAGGAAACGGGGAAACAGAGGAAGGGTGACAGAGGAGGAGGAGAGAGGGGAAAAAGAGATGGCGGTCGATGGTAAAGGAGAGAAGGAACGAAGGGGAAATGGAAAAGAGAAAGGGGAGGGGGAAAGAAGGGAAGAAAGAGCAAGGAGGAGGATAGAAGAAGGAAAGATCGGAGAGAGGAAAGAGAGGAGAGGAAATAAGGAAAAAATAAAGCGGTGAAAGGAGGAAGAGAGAAGGCAACAGAGAGAGGAGCGAACTGGGTTCCAGGCCTCAGGCGCATGCTGCTCAAGACCCACACCACGGAGGAGCCTGGGAACGGGATGTGGGTGGGCCGAGAGCCTGACCCGAGGGCAGCTTCCTTCACCCTGAGGCAGGCCTGAGAGGTGGCCCACTCCTAGGGTGGAGGAACTGAGGCTCTGGTAACCAGACAAGCCTGGAATGCAGAAGAGAAAGAGACTGGCAGGGCGATACCAGCTGTGTGACGTGGGCTTTGCTGGGTCCCTGGAATTGGGACTCTGTGCCTAAGAACAGAGGAGATGGGAGGAACAGGAGGAGACCGAAGGTTGTCTCTCACCCAGGAATTGCCAGGGAGGTGCCAGCATCAGTTCTCCTGGACTCTGAAACTTGGGAGGTCCCTGGGGGTTGAAGCAGGTTTCAGGGGCTGACCGCTGCAGGTCCCCTTCCCATCATCCCTGGATTCCAACTTCACAGTGGGCAGCCTGGTCAGTGGGCCTGAGACAGCTGTCCCGGAGAGGCAAGGCCAGAGAATCGCGGTCCCCCCGCCCCCAGATGTGGGGGTCTGGAGGGGGAAGCAGCCAGCTTTGAGGTGAAGGAGTGAGGAGAGTCCGGCCTCCTGCCAATGTTCACTTTGACGTGTCTGTTTGGGGTTAATTAAGTAAAGGATGGACAAAGGAGTGATAAAGAATCTTCAGTGGTCTTTGATTTTCTGCCACTCAAGAGCATGGATTAGACCAACAGAGCACAGTGGAAGAGGGAGAAAGACCTAGGGCCCCTGCCCAGGATGTGGGGTCCCCTCATCCCTGCACACATCCAAACTTTTGCCCAACTCTACTTGCCCCTCTCGTTCCTGGCCGAGGGCTAGAAATCATCCCTTCCCCAGGGGCACCTCCTCCCCTTCTCCCTCCCTTCTAGAACATCAATAATAACTCTCCTTTATTGAGCATTTACTCCGTCCCAGGCACTTTACCAAGATTTTGCAGCTCACCCACAATAGCTCTCTCAGCTATCCTTCATCCTGTTTTGCAGCTGAGGAAATTGAGGCTCAAGGAGGTAAAATCATTTGTGCCAGATCGCACAGTCTAAAAGCACAGAGCCCAAATCTGGAGTCAGGCTTAACTCCAAAGGTTATGCTTTCAGCCACCACCGAAGCTTAGGGCTTCACATGCTGGCTGGCAGCACTGGTCACAGGGCTCTTCCCTGGCAAGCTTGAGTTCTGCACAGGTCTTCTGTGAGCGTGGCACTGACCCTAGGGACCTAACTCTGGACTCCGGGTCCCCAGCCTTGGTTAAAGGTCTCCCACCAGCCCACAGAGCTCCCTGGGTGCCTCACAGGGTCCCTGGCCCATCTCTGTCTTGATTTATAACTCCGCAGACTGTCTTGGTCCTTGCCACCCTTCCCTAGTCCACCTTGCATTTGCATGACACTGGTCTTTCCTCTTGTTAAAAGGATTTAAGGTCCCCTCCAGAGCACACTGTAGTTCACGGGGTGAGTTGAGGACTCCCTAGCATTTGGGGTACAAAAGAAAAAGGCACACAAGGCTCCCGCCATTGGGGAGCCTCCTGTCTTAGGTAAGAAAACATAACTCAGGTGTCACCAACAAAACATGGTGGGGCAAAGAGGCAACACTGCTTCTTAATCCTGTGGGTAAGTCTCATTTTCCCCACTTCACAGATGAAGAAACTGAGGTTCCAAGAGTAGAAGTGAGTTGCCCAAGGTCACACAGCTAGGAAATAACAATGCCTGCTCCCCAACCCTGAACCCTACTCTCCCACTGCATCACAACACTAAGTCACCAACCCAGCTACTACCCAGAATGAATTTGGGGAGAGATGAGCATCTCTACCAGGCAAACTGGTGCCACCATCAGCGTGGAGGTACCTTGAGGTGGGGAGACCAGGAAAGAGCTAGAGGGACGAAGGAGGCATCTGCAGTCCTCGGGTCCAAGGAAGGAGTCTGGGGCATGGGCCAGGCCTTTCTCCCTTTGGGTGACCAGGTCATCTGCAGAGGGAAGTGCTGGTGTCCAGAGCTGGCGGGTGATGACAGAAGCCATATTCAGAAGTCAGGCCAGGCTCAGAGAATCCAGGACACCCCCATGCAAGCCCACCATGGGGGCCAACCAGAATGTGCACCTACAAGAGGAGGGAAAGTGCCCTGTGTGAATCCCACCCTGGGTCCGCTCAGGGTTGGTGTAAACGTTCAAAGAACGGATGCACACAATAAACTCTCAATAAATAGTTGAAAAACAACACTGGGTCAGTTCACAGAGCCACGGAGATGGTCACTGCAGAGAGACGAGGAGTGTCCTTTCTAGGCAATGCCTGCTCTGACCGCTCTCAAGGCCACCCCTCCACTTCTAGCAGCAGGGGACAAGGTTTGGGGGAGTTGAGGGGCTGCAGCCCCTTCTGGCAGCAGCTGATAACGCTGGGGCTGTCGTGCTGCCCTCCGCGGGGGGGCTGCAAGACTTCAGTCGCCTGGAACAAAGCACGGCTTGCTGCATGGGGTGGAAACCAGGGGGATCAAGAAGTGTCCTTTCCTCTCCTGAAAAATAAAGCCGACCGTTGCAGCCCCACAGACAGCCTCTGGCTCCCCAGCCCGGTGAGCGCAGAGCGGAGCGCGGAGCTACAGCTAGTCTCCAGCACCTGCGGCAGCCGCTATCAGCCTTCTCATCGCCTCTCCCAGCTGGAACAGAATTTAATCCACCAGGCTCCTCTCCACACACCCTGGGACTCCTTTTGATGTTCCTCTTTATCTCCCTTCCCAACAAAATTGCCCCTCAACAGCTCCAAGAGGGCCTCCTGCCTCTCCCGGCCTCCCTCCCTCCTCCCTCCCTCCTCGCCCCACCAAGCAGCCCCCTGTGGGGCCTGGCAGTGAGCAAGGACATAAGGAGGCTCCGCCCAGAACGGGGAGGAGTGGGGTTGCACCCTCCGCCAGCCCCGGCTTCCCTGCCCTCGGCCTCTGTTCCCTGACCTTGGGAGAGGGCTTTCCCTGTGGGCCTCGCTCCTGCCCTTTGGAGAGTTGGGGAGGGGTCCATCAGTGCTCTGGCCCTGGGCCTGCATTTGGAGCAGCGTTGTGCAGTGGGAGGGGCACTCGAGGCTAGGAGAGCAGGGTGATCAAGAGCTTCGAGACTGCAGGAGTCAGAACAGAAGTCAACTCCTTCAGTGGCAGCTGTGCGCGTGATACTCTCTGGGCTCAGTCGCCTTCTTGGTAAAGGAGGTGGCCCGTTGCTAATGTCACTGGGCTGTTGTTAAGATTGTGGTTAAGGTATGTGAACACATAGTTGGAGCTCGATAAACGGAAGCAGTTTTTATACGAGGATCCTGAGAACTGCGTGAGTATCACTCCCACACATCGGCAAGGCCGGCAATCACAAGCCGAGTCCCAGCAGGAACTGGCCCTCTGGGCAGGTTCTGAAAGGGGCATTCGAGGGGGCTTAGCCAAAAGGTGGCTCTAGGGTCTCAGGACAGTCATGTGAAGGGGTCCTGACAACTTCAGTGTCAGACCTAAGTGAACTCCAGCTGCTAGCAGAAGATCAAGGAAAAGGAAGCAGACCTCATCCATTGAGACCCAGAGACCTGGCCTGAAGGGGCCAGAAAGCCACAGGGGGCAGGAAACCCAGTGCTCCTTCCTGGCCAGGTACACAAGCTGAATCTACACTGAGCTCAGCACCACCTTCCCGGTCACTGCCTCTGTCCCTCACTCTCTGCCAGTACACCGTGGTCACAGCTCCAGCCTCCAGTCCCCAGCCCAGCAAGGTTTTAACTCAGCTTTCTTTCTCTAGCTGCTGCTCATCCACTGTATCTCCCTGATTGATTTTCTGCACGTTCTCAGACTTGCTTCTTCCCTTGCCTTGCTCCCCACTGATGATTCTCAAACATCAGCGTGCAGGGGAACACCGGGAGGGCTTGTTAAAACAGTGCTGCGCCCCACCCCTACAGTTTCTGATTCAGTAGATCTGGGTGAGGCCCCAAAATTTGCATTTCTAATGAGTTCCTAGGTGATGCCACTGGTCCCTGTACCACACTGTCCTAGTAGTTCTTATCCTTGGATGCACATTAGAAAGAATAACATGGAGAGCCTTAGGAAATTCTTATGTCTGGTCTCTTTGCCTCTCCCCCCACCCACAAGTCTGATTTCCCTGGTCTGGGATGCAGCCTAGGCATGGGAATATTTTCAAAACGCCCCAGGCGATTTTGATATGTGGCTGGGTGGAAAGCTACCATTCTGCCTCTCCCCTGCTGGCCTCTCTGTACCCCTTTGGGTCTGATGTCTTCCCAACCTTGGCTGTGCAAAATGGTACCCTAGGTAAAGTAGAAACAAAAAAAAATGCAGCTGCCTGGGCCCTACCCGCAAGAGCTTCTGACACAGTGGCCCTGGGCACCTGTTTCATGTTAGAGTCCCTCTGGCAATTCTGACGTGCAGCCAGACGAGGAGGGCTGTCCTGGCGTGACCCACACATGGCTGCCAGGTTTCCCTTCCCTTTTTGACCTCAGCGTTCCTGTGCTCCAGAGAGTGGAGTGGCTCTCCATTGCTCATGGAAAAAATGCCAAAGCCCTCAAGATGGTGCTCCTGGTGGGACTCAGGAGACCCGCAGAGCCTCCCACTGCCCCTACACTGTCCCAGCAATCTAGCCAGCTTCCCTACATGGACCCATGCAAATCGGCTCCATTGTCTGCTTTATCATTAATTATTCATTCCTGGCTCATGCCTTTGCTTAGGCTAGTGGTTCTCAGATGGTGGTCTCAGACCAGCCACGCATAGGCATCACCTGGACCTTGTTAGAAATGCAAATTCATAGGCCCCAACTCAGGCTTACTGATTCAGGTAGTCCTGGGGCAGGGCAGCAATCTAGTTAACAAAGCCTCCAGGTGATTTTGATTGAGCTAAGGACTGAGAACATACTTAAAGCCACTTCTTCCAGCTGGTATCCTTTCCCTGCGAGTCCATTTTCCTTTCCTTTATTTCTAACTCAGTTCAGAACTGCCCTTCTCTAGGCAGCCTCCCCTGCTTGGGCTCACCCGCTGGCGTTCTCTTAGATTCGGCCCTAATGTGCTAAGCGTTATCATCCCAGTTTTCTTTGGTAACTCATTGTGCACTGGAGCTGCAGTTGGGGGATGCTCACATCAGACCCTGACTCCACCTCCTTTGGCCTAGAAGGCACCCCAGCCTGGCAGCTTGTCCTTGCTCTGCCACCAGCCACCTGTGCAGCCTTGGGTGGCTCATTCAACCTCTCTGAATTCCATTTCCTCTGGAAGGACTTCCAAGCTCCAGCATTCCTTTGTCTCCACACTATGCTCCATGAGAAGTGGAGACACAGAGTAATGGGTGAGGAAAAGCTGCTGAAGCCTTATTCCTGAGTACCTACTATGTGCCTGCTCCCATACAGGTTTACACTCCTGAGGCTTACATAGTTTGTGGCCTCAGGGGGCTCCCTTAAAGACATAGCTTTACTTGAAAAATCTGACCTAGAGCAATGTGCATAGTGTGCTTCTGTTTGTGTCAAAAAGGGAAGGCTTGGATACGTAATGCTCACGTATGTGTGGTTTCCTGGGGAGAGAGACCCAAGGAGGGGAATGGTACTTGCCTCTGGGGAAGGCTCTTGAGCAGCTGGGGCAACGGGGGAAGGAAGATGGTCATGTGCCTTTTACACTTTTGAATTATGTGAATATTTTCTATGTCTGTGTTATCAGGTCTTTAACATTTTCTACATAAGGACTATTAAAACATGACGATGTTCGGGGTCATTCCCTGCAGGGGTTGTGTCTAGGCTCCTGGGAGTAGAACACAGGAACATGGCCCTTCCTCCCCCAGGTTCCCACCCCCTTCTCACCCACTTGGGTGAAGACCAAATGAGCTCAGGGACACAGGAGCCCTGGGCCCACCTCCCACTTTGTGCCCTTGTACCTCTTCCTCTGTGTCCCTCCCCATCCTCTGGGTATGGGGCTGCACAGACATCCCCAGCCCCTGGTGTGCACACACACACCCCTCCTCGCACCCCCAGAGGCTGTGGCCCATCAGAGACAAAGGGGCTGTTCCTCTGGGGCAGGGTGTGCTCCTGGGGTCCGTCTTGGCCCCTCTCCCTTACCCTGACCTTGGATCTCACCATCTCTTCTCTTTGGTTCCTTCCTCCCCTCCATACCTCTCCGGCTCCTTCTCTGTCTCCACATCCTTTGACTGACCGACTCCCACTGATAGAACTTGGTAAGTGAGCCTGGGAAGGGCTGGGGCAGCATGGTGGGCACTGCAGGGAGGGGGCTTCGTAGGGGGTGTTGCTCCATCTGGGCACAGCTCAGCTTGCCTCTACCCTCTCAGGCCTCTAGGTCCTGTGGTGGAGGGGCCCAGGTCCAGGGGAGGGAGAGGTGTTAGTGTCACCTGCTCAGAGCTGTCACACTCCGCCAGCTTTGGCTATTAGTGCCCCTTCGGGCATTTAATTGATCCTCTCCATCTGACGGGTGGATTCCACGCCAGGGAGAACTGGAAACTGCACAGCCCAACAGGCCCAGAGGAGCATTGCCTGCACAATCCGTGGGAGCCGCTCTGGGCTGAGGGCTCTGGAGGCCCTGGAGGCCCTGCTGCTTGCCTGGTTGGCAGGAAAGGCTAAGGGAGCTCCCCTCCCATCTCCCCATTCAAACCCAGTGAACCAGTGACAGGGCATGGGCTTACTTCCAGGCCCTGAGAAAAGGCTCAATATAGGAAGTGCCCTTGTTTTGATAATTTGTAGTTGTAAATGGAAAAAAAAAAAAAAAAAACTCAAGAGACTGAGAGGTAAATGTTAACATGCATTCATTCCACAAATATATTTGAATGCCTATGGGATAGCTCCAGGAGTGTAAGAATCTAGTGACCTCTTTCTTTGCTGAGGGTGTCATTCCTGGCTGAACTCCTTGGCATCATTTCCAGGCTTCTGCGTTGCTCAGCTGTCCCCCTCTCAGCAGAAACAGGTTCTAGAAGGGAGCCCCTCAATATCCCTGGGCAACCAAGAAGAGAGGCATGCTTCCCTTGCCAGCCCCCAGCTCCACAGAAACGTGCATAGATGGGCTGTGTTGGGGACTGGGCCAAGGGTGGGTAATGGAGGACGAACAGGGGCCGCTGAGAGCCCAGATCAGTAACCTACTGGGTATCCGCAATAGGGCTCAGGAGAGGCTCTTGACTGGTTGGTTACAAACCACAGGTTACCCGTCTAGGTTGGGGTGTTATTTGGGGGTAATCCTCCCTTTTGTGCAGGAAATTGAAGAGGTTAAATCACTTTCTGAGCAGGCCAGACTTCTGCTGTGTCTCCCATATTCATCAGTGGCTCCGCCTCCTAATCTGGGGACTTAGCTGGCATGGAGACATCACACACTTTGTGTGAGGATGAGCCAGGCAGCATCTGAGGGCTCCACAAGCCCTGACCCTGGTTAAGATGATCAGAAACACCTGACCTAGTGTGAGCAACCCCCACCCCCATCACCTGAAACTATGGACTTGAGCTGCTGAGCCTTAGCAGAACCTGTGAAGGGCATGGTAGCTCTGGCAGTCTGGGATCCAGTGTCCTCCAGGCCACAATGGGCCGGCCACAGTGTGGGGCCACACAGATTTACTTTGCCACTCAGCCAGTGGGATTATTCCCATTCCAAGACAGCGTTCTCCCTGATTCAGAGGGAGGATGGGGAGAAGCAGTGTCCTTCTCTGTCGCTTGTACCCTCTCCTATCCAGGCTTACATAGACATTTCCTTCTCTCCTCTCTACTTATCATAGACATTTCCTTCTCTCCCCTCTACTCCCTTCTGATCTCTTTCTTCTATCTCCCTGCTGGGTCTTATAGCTGGCAGATCCCTCCCACTTGGGTCTCGGGGACAGAGTAAAGGAGTAAGAGATGAACCAAACCACCTGCAAGGATGTTGTAGGCATCCAACGGGATGATGAAGGCAAAAAGAGCTGGAGATTTTTAGAGGGCCTAGATGTGGGTAGGGGAAGGGTCAGGAGGCTGGGGCCACTGGGGGTTAGAGGTCAGACAGCCCTGCTCCAGCCCCTGCACCTCACCTACCTACCATACCAAAGCAGCTCTGTCCCACCAGCTGCACTCAGGTCTTTGGCCTCCTGCACCCCTGCTGACTGATTTCTCCTCCATTCTTGACCCAGGGCTTGAACAGCATGTTTGAGGTGTACCTGGTAGGAAACAACTCCCACCACTTCATCATCTCCCCCACCTCTGTACAAGGGAAGGCAGACATTCGCATCCGGGTGGCCATCCCTCTGGACTATGAGACCGTGGACCGCTACGACTTTGACGTAAGGCCTCACTCACTGTCTCCTTGGCTGGGTGGTGGGATTTCAGGCGAGGTAGGGGATCACGCCATCCCATTAAACCCCCCTTCCACTTCTCCCCACCTTTCCTTGTGGATCTGACTCAGAGAAGCCCGCTGAGCTACAGCAGGGGCTGAGGCGAGCCTCCCATTACAAGAAAAAGGAAATGTCCAAGAATTGAGTGGAGTTCTACCAGGCACTGTCACAGCCTCAGAAACCCAGCAGGAACTCTACTGTCCAGCCCCTGCCAGCCCAACCCCCCATCAGCCCCTCCCTCCTAGCAGAACCAATGGCCACCCTAGTCCTATGAGCAATAATGCGGGGATTCACAGTAGTACACACTTGGGATGAGCAGTGACTCACACAGGTGCTCTGGGTCGGGACCAGCAAAGGCCCTGTCCTAGGCAGACTTATGGAGATGAGGGTTCAGGTAGCATGTAGGAGCTCACCCAGGCCCTGCTCTACACACACAGCTCTTTGCCAACGAGAGTGTGCCTGACCATGTGGGCTATGCCAAGGTGAAGATTACCCTCATCAACGAGAATGACAACCGGCCCATCTTCAGCCAGCCACTGTACAACATCAGCTTGTATGAGAACGTCACCGTGGGAACCTCTGTGCTGACAGTCCTGGTGAGTCCCCACTCTCTTGCAGGGCCACCGAGCTCCAGGCCCAACCATGGAGAGGCAGCCAGAGGGATTTTGCCCATGGAGCCTAGGCAGTCACAGAAGGGGGTGTCCCTAACCCTCCAGAGATAGTAGTGTTGGTGTATGAAGGCATCTGGACTCTTCTCAATGGGGCTGTCTTGGCCAGGGCAGCAATGTGGAAAAGGGGCCAGCCTGAGAGAGGATGAGATTGGGCCAAGGACACTTTGGTTTTCTGCCTTGTCCGTGAGAGGGACTGCGCCTGGGTGGGCCAGGAGCCCTGGAAGCATTCTCTAGTGGGGACGGGTATCAGCCATCTCTGGGGAGGGTGGCCCTCCCTATCTGAACGCAGACACCAGGAAAGAGTGGGCTACTTGAGAGCACTTGGCTTCTCCAGCTGCCCTTGGCTTGGACTTTGACAAGGGGCCCCTTCCAGTGTCCATTTGTGTCAGTCAGTATTCTTGGTTGCAAGAGATAGAAACTCAGTGTTTCAAGCAAAGAAGGATTGGCTCATGTAACTCAAAGTATAAGTGATTTCAGCCATAGTTGCATCCAGGCACTCAGCTGAGCAGGAATCTGACTTCAGGACTGGGCTCTGCATTTTTACACCGGCACCCCTAGGCTTACCTCTTACCAATTTATCAACCCTAGTGGGGAAAAAATTATTTTTCAGTAGTTCCAGCAAAAGCTCTAGAGCTGATTCTTAATCACCCAGCTCTTGAGCTATTCTGGAGCCAGTCCCCATGATTCTGATAGACCAGAGATGGGTCATACTCCCCATAGTTGAGCCAGGAGTTGGGGTCAGCCCCATCCAAATTATATGGGCTGAAAATGGGGAGGGGACAATTTCAAAGGAAGTTCTGTTATAAGAAGAAAGAGGATTGGTTGCAGAACAGATCAAAGTGGTAGAGGTGTATTACACAAGCTCAGGGCCTTGCCCATAGTAGGTGCTCAATAAATATTCTGGCGTTTAACTCACCACTGCCCCTCCCTGTCTACTCTGATAGCTTCTGCTTCTTGCTCCATCCTCATGCCAAGCGAGACATTGCCTGCTGATCCCAGACCCCCTACTCTGAAGTGTGTTTACTTTACAGACAGATGGTATGAAACTGTATTGAGCCCCCAGGCCCTTCCCATCTGACAGTTATTAATATTTCAAACAGATGTTTAGCTAGGCAGGCTGTCACACGTAAACAATAAGTCTGCCATGGCTATTTTCTTCCCCCTGCTTCTCCAGCTCCTAACTGTTGGCTTTCACAAGGTACTCCCTGCAGTCACCTGGCACTTGAGACCCCATGGACCCTCCTGTAGCCATAGGGGCTGGGACTTCTGAAGCCAAAGAAAGTGTCTTCAGCTCCCCAGCCACCTTTGAATGTCAAAGTGAAGGGCATAGGAGGAGGAAGCCCCACCCCCACAGGCCTGGGACCATGTGGCAAAGGGTTCAGGCGTCAGGTCCAGGTTTGGCGGGGTGGGTGTCTAGGTAATTTCTTCCTGGTGTTCTTGCTGGGGATAGAGTGTTTCACTTTGCAGTCCCGAGTTTTTGTGGCCCTGGGGAAGGGTTGCGAGAGCCTGTGGAGCAGGAGTAAGGTGTGTAGGAAGGCATACCTCTTGGCTGGTGGCCAACTGCTGGTGCCAAGGACGATGTGTCAGGCCCAATCCCATCTCGGGTTAGTACTGGAGACTAAGTCCTCAAAACTGTTTCCTCAAGCACTGGGGCAGTTCTGGGCTTGTGTGGACCCCCTGCCCAGTGCCCATGACCCCTTCTGTAGTTCTCTCCCAGGCGTCCTTGAGGTGGTTAGCAGATGAGTTCAGCCGCCTCTGTGGTCGCTTGAGGGTCTCTGTCCAGGGCCAGTTCATCTGGTCAGCCTCTAATTCCTGCATCTGTCCAAGCCTTGCCCCCACCTCCTTTTCAACCCCCTAGCCTAGAGTTAATGGAATTGTGTAGATACAAGGGTGCCATTTCACCCAATGTTAAGCTCCAGCAGCAGGGTCGTGTACCTAAAGTTACTCAGGACCTAAAGTGAAACAGCATAGGTCCTGGTCTTGCTGTCTTTGCTGTGTTGCTCAAGCCATGTCACCTCTAAGAGCTCTTATTTCCTATCTGGAAAATGGGCACGAGACCACCCCCCACCCAAGGCTGCTGTCAAGATATGTGAGCAATGGATGTGACCCCTACCCATCATCATCTTCCAGTCTCCCCCAGGTGCTCCCAGAGCTCCTAGCAGGTAGTAAATTTCACAGCCACACGACACACAGCCACCCTGCCGTTCTCTACTCAGACCCAGGTCAGCTCAATTTCTTCACCTTCTTTGCTTCAGGAGGAGCTGAAGTTATAGCTGCCTGCTCAGGGACTGTGAAATTCCTTCTCCCTGACCTTTTCTGGGATGTTATTAAAATGTTTCATGGGCACTTGTGTCAGAAAAAAATTATGAAGAAAAAGAAAATGTTTTAATTTTCACCGAAGGCTGGGGCAGAGCCTGCTGCAAGGGGCCTCCCTAACCCCCACCCTGGCACGGCCTGTTTCTATGGCTCATCGTCTGTTCTGGGAGAAGGCAGCAGTTTCATAGTAGGGCAGGGAAGGCAGAACAGGAGGATGCCTGGCACCTCCAGCCTGGGAGTCCCAGCAGGGGTGGAAGGGCTGGACCTTCTTGCCTCCCTGCTTCCTGGATCTCCCCCAGCCCAGGTTTTGAGGCCCTTATAGTCCACAGTCATAACAAAATGAGTTTCCAGTGGTGGAAGAGAAAGAGCGGGGTCTAGATTTCAAAGATGACCTTGAACGCCGATTCAGATGACTGGAGCAGAGGCCGCTTCCCTTCTCAAGACCTCATCTGTAAAATGAACAAGATGGATTAAAATGGCCTGTGGTTCTTTCTAGACCTAGTGCCTGAGACATTCATGCCCAGAGGCAGAGGGATAGCTGAGATGACCTGCAAGGGCTGCTACTGTTGTTATAACAGTCATTTCAACAGCTGTTATTGAGGACTAGCTGTAAACCACACACTTGACACGTTATTTCTAACCGAAGTAGATGCTGTCATTCTTATTGTACAGGGGAGGGAACTGAGGTATGTAGGAAGGTTAAATAATTTGCTCGGGGCCCCAAGGATAGTAAGTGATTGAACTGGAATTCACAAAAAGAATGTCTGACCCCAAGCCACAGGCTTAACCACTAGGCTGCCCGTCTAGAAGGCTCTGCACTGGACCATTGAGCCTGTCTTTTCAGTCATGTTCAGAGTTGAGGGTAAAGAGAGGAGCTGGAAAGTGCTTTCTGCAGGACTCAGGTGGACAGGCCACAGGGTTGCTCCAGGCATTGTGTCCCTGGGTTACACTCTGGACCCTCAAGAACCTCTGGCACTATCAGGTGAATTTCTAACTCTCTGGGTCCCAAGCCACTCAGGGGTCAGAGGTGAACAACTTTGATAGGAAGACCAGGGTGGGGAGACCTGAGTACTTTAACCAGAGAAGCAGGAATCCCAAGGCAGCCCAGAGCTGTCTTCATTAGGAAAGGCTTCCTGGAAGGAGCGGGGAGGCAGGATGAATGTCGGTGGGAGATGGTCCTCTGAAGGGTGACCCCATGGGATGAATGTACAGGTTTTATGTACCCACGTATGTGTGGGGGGCATGTGAGGTATGTTTGTGAGAGCTGTGTGTATGCACACACACAGGCATGCTCTTGTGTCTCTGCATGTACTTATGATGTAACTATATGCATCCGGGTGTGTGTATGTAATACACCTGTGAGCATGCAGGTTCCTGTATAATGTTGGTGGCTCCCCATCCTCTAGATTGTCTAGTTCCCCTCTCATACCCAGGCTGCTCTGATTTCCGCCTTCCCATCCCGCCTTCTGACCTGACAACAGGAGTTAGGTGGGAAGACCACTGGATGTCTTCCTGGGATTCTGCTGAGCTTGGGGCAGCCCCACAGCCTGACCAATTGGTACCTGGGGCCTAGCAGGGTTTGTGGGTGATGTTGGACAGTAGGAAAGCAATAGAACCATTCATTTATTCAAAATTTTTTGAATACTTACATTGTGTCAGGCACTTGGCCCTGAGGACACCGTGGTGATGTGAGTCTTGCCCTCATGATGTTCACAGTCTCCAGAGAGAGCCTGATGATGTTCATACTAAAAAGGTGAACCTCTACACGAAGTATTACTTGCTATGATGGAGAGATCAGGGAGTTACGAACACCTATAACAGGGCGCCTGAATTTGACCGTGGTCAGGGAAGGCTTCCTTGAGGAAGTGGCAACTGAGTAGTCATTAACAGGGGAGCAAGGGGAGGGAAGCAGATTGGAGAAAGAGGGACTAGCATGTGCAAAGGCCCTGTGGCTAGAATCCAGTGAGAGAGATGTACTGTGCAGGAAGGTAGATTCCTGCTCTTGTGAGGCAGATAGGGCTCAACTTTCTCTTCCTCCTGAATTCTACCTACCCCAAACATAACCAGTGGACTGCTATTCAGATAGTACAGAAGACCTGTATCAAACCATGCACATTCTCTTACCTATTTCATCCTGGCAGACACTTGGGAAAAAAGCTGACAGAGATTGTACCTAGGATGTACAAGGAGCCAGCCTGGCCTCCTGCAGTATAGGGCTCATGTCCCCAGATTTATTCTGTGTCCCTGAGGCATCCAGTCAGGGAAGTTACTGCTAGGGCAGGTCTTACTGCATTCCAAAGCCGCCTTTCTCTGCTCTAGGGAGTTGTGGCATAGCAGGAATGGGCAGATGATGGACTTTCAGATCAGACAGCGTTCTTCTCCAGGTAGAGGAATCAAAGCAAGAAGGAGAGGTGCATAACCCTGAATGGGCAGGTGTATGGCCCAGGGCCACAAGCTCATGATTTGCTCAGCCCAGAGATTCGGTACCTGTCATCAGCTCCAGGCAGACAGAGTGACCCCATGGGGGCTGAAAGGCATGGCTCCTCTCTCCCCTCTCTGCCCCTCTTCGCAGTCTTTCCTTGAGAGGCTGGTACCATCATGGACAGGGTCCATCCTCTGGAGAGTTTTCTTCCCATGAAGTGCCTGCCCAGCCCACATAGCTAGATTTTTGGGAGACCCCATTGTGGTGATGTGGGTGGAAATAGTTAAGGGCTGACAGACTGAAGGAGTGGTTTTTATTATTGGCCTTAAAGGACCCCAATCTAGCTGCCCTCCAGCCTGTGTACAAGCCCAGCTCTGCCAAGGTGGACGCTTGACGGGATGCTGAGCCCATTTCCTCCTCTGTGACCTGGGGTGGGGTGAAGGTGTGGGGAACACCCTGATAGGATCCTATCTGAGAGAGCTGTTGTGAGAACTGAGTGGAACAGTATGTGAAGGCACTCAGCACAGAGCCTGACCAGGCACGCACCCAGAAAATGTCAGCAAGTCAAGCCAAACCTCCTGGCTGAGACTTCGTGGAGTGGGGTTACCACGCTTGGAGTCGTGGCCCTGCCCCAAGCAGCAATGTAACCTGGGCAAGTCAATAAGCCTCTGGGACCCCAGTGCCTTCATTATAAAGTGAGGTGATTGGGCCAGTTGCTGCTTCAGAGTCTCTGGCTCTGCAGAGTCTCTAATTCCAACTCATTGTGCCTAAGAGGAAAGGGGAGTCACTCTTGTTTAGTTTCACTCTCTGTGACACAGACATTCTTCCTGCCCCTCTAGAGTCACTCACTCACCGGCCTCCAGAGCTCCCTCATCTGCTGTGCCCGTCCCTCTCCCAGCCCCATTTGGAAGTTTTCTGGAAATTCCCAAGGCATTCACCTCCCTGCTCCTAGAGCTGACAGGCTTTGCCCCTTGGTCCAGCCTTGCTTCTGCACCCTCTACAACATCAGCAGAGACAGCCCTGCTGCTGCTCGTCTCCTACCTCCCTCCTCCACTCGCAGTGAATACCATTGACACCAAAAGGAAAAGGTGTGTTGTGATGTCACTGCTCCAGGCTGACCTTGGCGAAGGGCAGCCTCAATCTTAGTAGATGTAAAACACAGAGTCTCTTCCCCAGCTTGGTGATCCGTGGGGCTCCTTCATCCTGCAGGCTCAGAGAACACCCCCCACTACCACCACCACTATATTGCTGAATGCAAGGAGTCTAACATGGGCCTCACCCAGGTGCTAGGAACCTGATGGCCCAGCCAGGTGGTCAGGGAAGACCAGTCCCCTGCCTCAGTCTCAGGTGGTGCTCCCTAGTAACCTCTGGCTCCTTGCAGAAAGGCATGCTGCTCTGCAACATGAGGGAGCACCTCCCAGTTGCATCAACACCTGCTGGAGGGAACCTTGGCTGGGAGCAAGACTTTGAAACCAGGGAGACTTGGATTCAAACCTTGCTCTGTGAGCCTGGGTCAATGCTTGCCTGTGTCTGACCTTCAGTGCCCAGAGTTTGCTATGGGCATGATGATACTATCTACACCGTGATTAAGAGAGACGGAGCATTTAGAGCACTTGGCACATTAGACCACATTGGGTAAATGACAGCTGTGATTGCTAGTGCTGTCGTTTATATTCTTATCTGCCACAGACTCCATCTTATTTGAGGGTCAGTGGCTCTAAAACTTAGGTGTGTGAGTTTCAGTATTGTCTGCCTTTGGGTCCGACTTCACTGACTGGACACCAGCTCCTCTCAAGCTGACACACTGGTTGAGTTCTTGTCTGTGCCCAACCCCGGGGATCTAACACTCAGGCCCCAGCCTCAGGGAGCAGAAGACAGAAAGTTTACATAAGGACACAGGAGAGGACCAGGACTCTTGGAGGCAGACAGCAGATGAAACAGGAAGGTTGGCTTCATGGGTATGCGGCCTGGGCATTTGCTTAGAGATCTGGACTTGGAAGGTCTCACACTTGGTTTGATGCTCTGCTGTTGCCATCTTGAAACTCTTAATTTTTGTACAAGGGGCCCCACATGTTCGTTTTGCACTAGGCCCTGCAAATTACGTAGCTTGTCCTGACTCTAGGAGCGTCATAATTCTCTGCCCCAAGGAACTCAGTGGTTCTCCCCTGTTTTCCTCCATTCCCACATTCAGTCAGCACTTACTCAGTACATGCTTCCTTTGTGCCACACTCTGAGCAAGGGCCACGGAGCTTGTTTCCATTTCAATTGTGGCATAAGAAACTACCCCAAACTAGGCTGCACAAAGCAACAACCATTTTCTTATGCTCTTGGATTTGGAGGCTCAGGAATATAGATAGGGTTCAGCGGAGGGCCCTTCTCTGCTCCTCAAAATCTGGGAGTGACTCCAATAGCTGAAAGCTTCTCCCTCCCATGTGTGGTGCCTAGGCTGGTCCAGCTAAAGAACTGACTCAGCTGGGCTGTCACCTGAGAACCTACATGTGGCCTCTCCACATGGCATAGGCATCTCAGGCATGAGTGGAAGCACCTCAGAGGAAGCCTCTGGGGACCCAGCATCCCAAGAGAACCAGTCAGAAGCTGTGTGGCCTTTTCTGACTTAGCCTACAGGTCACATGATATTCATTTCTGGTGAATTCTGTTGGTTATATTGAGTCACTAGGCAAGTTCAAATTCAAGGAGAGGGATTAGAGATGCGCCCCAACTCTCAGTGGGAAGAATATCAAAAAAATTACATAATCGTAGATGTTTTGTAAGCATTCAGAGCTCATTCCAATTCAGTATCCTTTACTGAGATGTCATGTGAGCATGGAGCCGGAGACAGCAAGTTCCCTCTGTTCCTCCCGGATATTGTACAAAAATGAGCGGAAGAAAGGGAACCCTTCAAATCCCATTTTCAGCCTGGTAAGAGCTCTCCATGAATAGTGGTAGGAAAGGAGGGAGAAGAGTAATCCCTGCTGCCTCCAGGCACCCCCTGGCCAGGAAAGTTCCAGTGCCTGGGTTGGCATTCAAAGCCCCTATGCCCGGCCCGGAGCTGCTTTCCACCCCTCTATCCTACGGCATCCGTTTTCCAGCCCAACCAGATTCCCCAACTCCCTGTACAACCCCCTGTATTTGCTCACACAACTCTCTACCTCTCTCCCCTTTTCTCCTGAGACTGTCAAAAGCCTGCTGATCCTATGGGCCAGTCCAGTTGGCAGCCTCCCCATAACAAGCCCTCCCCCTAGTGACAGGCATGTGCCCACATCACCCAAGGTCCTCGCCCTCCTCCCTGCATGCCCTCCACCTTGCTTCCCTTGGTTGCTCTCACCAGTCTTATTAGGGACTTTGTGGCTGATGTCCTTTCCTCCCCACTCCAGTGGAAACTTTCCGAAGGCAGATTCTCTATCTCAGCTTCTCCACCCCTGACATGCAGCACAGAGTAAATTTGACCCTGGGCTCTAGAGCATCCATGAGAGTGTAAACTGATGCTTTCTGAGGCCCCTTCTAGGTCAGGCAGGGTCTGAGGATGCAGATTCCAGCCCAGGAACAAAGGTGGGGTGTTGGATTGTATAATGGCCACCAAATTCCAAGATCCCCTGGGCATCCTGGTCCCAATCAGGACATGTGATTACAAGATCAAGGCTGAAGTACACCCAGCTCCTCAGCGTGGGCTCTGCAGACAGATGAGTGGGAGCTGACCCTGCTTCCTTAGCTGCTCCTGGGCAAGCCAGGGGCCCTCTGTGAGCCCCTGTGTCTCCCCTGCAGAAGGCGTTCCCACTGTCCCTCCCAGAGCAGGACTCTGCACCCTCTGGGCCCCCAGATGCAACTACCATACTCCTTCATTCAGTGATTATTTATCAAGGGTGTGGAATGATGGCAGTGAACAAGACAAAGAGCCCTGCACATTTCAGGAGCAGGAGAAAATGAACAAAGAAATACAGAACACGTCAGATGGGGACACGCGCCATGGGGAAAAATATAGCTGAGCAGGGTGGGGAGTGCCCCCAGTGGCATTGTTACTATGTTCTCTCAAGTGGTCAGGGAAAGCAGGCCTCTCACAGAAGGCGACATTAGATAGAGCCTTGAGGGAAGCTTAGGGGTTGTGGTGGGGGCGGGGATCCGGGAAAGGGCTGCCCCAGGCTGAGGGAGCTGCAGGTGAAAGGCTTCCAGACAAGAGCCTGGCGGTACAGGTGGATATGCAGAGAGGACAGAGAGGCGACTGCCTAGGACAAAGAGCCATCATAGGTGACTGAGCCAAGGAGACTTGATGGATCACCACTGTAACTGCTATGTGGAGAATGGGAGTTGGGGAGACAGGGTGGAAGCTGGGAGACCAGGCGAGAGATGCCTGCTCCACCCACGCAGGTGGCAGTGCAGGGGGAAAAGTGGAATATTCTAGAGTCTTTCTGACATACCTTCCTCTTCCAGCTTATGCTCAGGTCTGGGCACCGGCTTCACCATTCACCCAGCAAGGTCCCTCCATCTCATCTCCACTTGACTGCCTGGTGGGCCCTGTACCTTCGCAAACACTAAAGTGGGCAAACAGCCCTGGGTTGGAGTTCTGCCTTAGCTTCTTACCACAGGTTGGCGTCGGGCAGGTTACTGGCTGTCCCTGAGTTTCAGCCCTCCTCTATAAAATGGGAAGAATAACTCCTATCTCAGAGGTGTTGTGGAATCGTGCATGGAAAGGTCGCAGTCCCCCATCTGCACACAGCAAATGCCGATGGTGGTACCAGCGCCTGCTGCGTGCTGGGCGCCCGGGGCTACCTGTGCTGTTCTAGAACAGTGGCCTCTCCCTCTTCTGATAGCATTGGTTCAACTCTATTCTATCATTGTATAAAGCTGGTGACAGAAATTGCCAACACAAGTTATTAGCAAGTCTGGGAGATGATAACACAACCCAATGTGTAGGCCCCATCCAGAGACTTCAGCAAAAGCCAACAGAAAGGTCAATGCAAGGAAGAGTGGAAGCTGGACTTCCTGACAGGCCTGGGTCTTCCCCCTCTGGCCCGTCTTCCCCCTCTGGCCCCCCTACCTGTGTTCTCTCAACCCACCCCCTCCTGACACCCCTCACCCTGGGTATCTTAATTGATCTCATTGTTCTCCAGTCCCTTGAGACCTGAGACTCCAGCTGTGCTTAAACAGAACAAAATCTCTTCCAATTTTCCCACCGTTTAAAAGGAAATTGAATTCTTTATCTGCAGCCTGGGGAGGGTTGGGGGTGGGGGGTGGGGGGTGGGGGAGTCACCAGGCAGGGAAGAAAAAGACAGAGACAGACACTAGTAAATGGTACATAGGTCACCACAGCCTTGCTCCCAAGCTGGCCTGGAAGGCCTTTATAGACACACCCTCCTCCATTTTGGGGGTGTCTAGGCTGTATTTCTGGGCCCCTTTAATCTGCTCTTGGGCTCATCCCTAATCAGGGAGCCAGTACAGTGCCAGCCAGGAGCTGGAAGGAAGCAGAGCTGGCTGGCGGTGATTGACGGTCCGAGTTCCTCTGTCTGTCAGGCCTCAGTGCTCTTCGGCTGTGTTTATCTCTTTAATCTAAATATCAATTCGTAAAACTGAAATGGGATGGAAAAAGAGGTAGGACAGGTGCTAAGGAGAAAAAAAGTACACAGCTGGCTGCTGCCTGCCCATAGCCACGCTGGGCTTCTGGACAGAGCCAAGGCAGGGACTCTGGGTTGGGAGGCCGCAGGGGGCTTCTTTTGGTGGGCTCAGGCCTGGGTCTGAATGGAGAGTTGGGGCTCCCCCACCTCAGCCCCCGAAGTAGATTTTCCCAGACTTTAAGGTCTGACAGTTTCCAGCCACTTAGTCACTCAACTAATTGATTTTTGGCAAATTGATCTGAAGCTCCATGGCCTGTCGAGCCTTCGAGGCCTCCCTCACTGGTGCCTCCAGAATCCCCCATCCTTGGTAGGAGCATCTCTGCTGCTGATCTTTGCCCAAGAGGGTACTTGTTCATCACCACAAGCCTGGTTGGCAGGTGTCGTGAACTTAGTAAATGCCAAGCATTTCACAGTATGCTACTCATCTCTTCTGTGCCATTGTGCAGAAGAAAGAAACGGTGGTCCAGAGAAAGTAACCTGCCCAGCATCAGCCAACTAGTAAGTGGCCAAGCCGGGATTCGAACCTGGGTCTGTCAGACTCCAGAGCCCCTAGATCTCCCTCCTGTTTGCCAGTCACCATCAGGTACCCACTCCCACGCTGGGCTCCAGCCTGTTGTTGGAATCAGCCATCTCCAGAGTCTGGGGAGATGGGCTGCGTGCTGGCCTGGGAGGCTCCAAGAGCAGCTCAGTCAGGTCCCTGGCAGGTCCTGGTTCCTGCGGCCTCGGCGTTCTCATCCATAAAATAAAGATGTTCTGCTGGACACTCTCTAAGACCTCCTGTGGCAACATGTGACTACCTGCCCCCCAGTCAGTCCCTTCCCACGCAGAGATCCTGTAATTCTCTGCACCTGTCAGAATCACCCTTCAGTAGGTTAGCTGCTAATTGTTCCTGCTCAGATAGTTGCTCAGAGGACACCAGAGTGAAGAAAATGGACCCCCTGGGCAAGGGGACAATGGGTAGCTATAAGAGTAGCCAGGGCAAAAATGAAGTCATAAGTGCTACAAACCAAATGCCTGTACGAAGTCCACCTGTGTCATGTGCTGGAAAGATTGAGCCCTGGCATGGGGTGATGGGAGAGATGGGCCTGTAGCAACCATCAGGGCCTAGGTCTGAGAGTTTCTCCTGGAAGCAATTGGGAGAAAGGCTGAGAACAGAAAGAGGATCTGGGCAGGGGTCTAGGCAGGGGATCGGCACAGAGGTTTAGGGGGAAATTAAGCTGAGCCTGTGGTTTTGGGGCGGCTTAATCTTACTACACAATCCCTGTAGGAGGGGATGACAGCTGTAGTTCTGCCAGCTTAATTTTGGAGTGGCTCAAAGTCCCATATGCCTATTGATGTGTTCAATGTTTTTCAAAAAAATTTTTTTAACCATGATCCATAACAAAAACTACATTTAACGTCATGACCAAGGATGTACACACACATTCATATCTAGGACAATACTTCCTTGCTACATGCAATAATACACTCCAGTATTTTCTATTTTATTCTAGATTTCATTTTTTGTGAGAACTTTTAAGATCTCTCTTAGCAATTTTCAAATGCACAATACGCTATTATTGATTGTAGTCACCACACTGTACAGTACATCTTCATGACATTTAATTTATAACTGGAAGTTCGAATCTTTTGGCTACCTTCACTCATTTGAACCCATCCCCACCCCCCACCACCATCTCTGGCAGCCACAAATCCTTTCCCTGTATCTATGAGCTCGGTTTTGTTTGTAGATTGCACATATAAGTGAGGTCATATGGTATATGTCTTCCTCTGACTTATTTCACTTAGCATAATGTCCTGGAGTTTCATGCATATTGTTGCAAATGGCAAGATTTCCTTCTTTATGGCTGAATAATATTCCATTGTGTATATTTACCACATCTTCTTTATTCATTTATCCGTTGATGGACACAGGTTGTTTCCATATGTTGGCTATTGTGAATAATGCTTCAATGAACATGGGGGTACAGATATCTTTTCGAGTTAGTGTTTTCATTTTCTTCAGATAACTATTCAATGGTGGAATTGCTGGATCATATGGTAGTTCTACTTTTAATTTTTTGAGGAATCTCCATGCTGTTTTCCATAGTGGCTACACCAATTTACATTCCCACCAGTAATGCACAAGGGTTCCCTTTTCTCCACATCCTCACTAACATTTGTTATTTCTTGTCTTTTTGATGATAGTCATTCTAAAGTGTAAGGTGATACCTCATTATGGTTTTGATTTACATTTCTCTAGTGATTTGTGATGTTGAGCGCCTTTTCATGTACCTGCTAGCATCTGTATGTCCTCTTTGGTAAAACGTCTATTCAGATCCTAGATCCATTTTTTAATTGGATTGGGGATTTTTTTGTTTGTTCGCTATTGAGATGTGTGAGTTCTTTATCTATTTTTCGATATTAACCTCTTATCAGAATATGATTTGCAAATATCTCATTTGGTAGGTTGCCTTTTCATTTGGTTAATGGTTTCCTTTCTGTACAGAAGCTTTTTTAGTTTGATGTAGTCCCACTTGTTTATTTTTGCCTTTGCTTTTGGAGTCAAATCCAAAAATTCATTGCCTAGACCAATGTCAAGAGCTTCCCACCTGTGTTTTCTTCTAGGAGTTTCATGGTTCCAAGTCTTACATTCAAATTTTTAATCAATTTTGAGTTGATTTTTGTGTATGGTGCAGGATAGTGGTCCAGTTTTATTCTTTTGCATGTGGCTGTTCAGTTTTCCCAACATCATTTATAGAAGGGACTGTCCTTTCTCCATTGATATATTCTTGGCACCTTTGTCACAAATTAATTGAGCATGTATGTGTGGGTTTATTTTTAGGCTCTCTATTCTGTCTAAGTGATCTATGTGTCAGTTTTTACGCCCATATCATACTGTTTCGGTTGCTCTAGCTTTATAATATAGTTCGAAATCAGGGTATGTAATGCCTCCATCTTGTTCTTCTTTCTCAAGATTGCTTTGGTTATTGGGGGTCTTTGTGATTCCATACAAATTTTAGGATTGTTTGTTCTATTTCTGCAAAAAATGCCATTAGAATTTTCATAAGGATTGCATTGAATCTGTAGATTGCTTTGGGGACATTTTAACAATATTAATTTTCCAATCCATCAGCATGGACTACCTTTCCATTTATTTGTGTCTTCCTCAAATTTTTCATCAATGTCTATTTTTTACTCTACTACTTTTTATTTTCTATTCGATTTATTTTAATGCTAGTCATGACCCACTATATTGATTTCATGACCACCTAATGCATGGTTACCTGTTTGAACATCTCTAGAAGGAGCTTTTTCTGCTTTACTATGTAACAATGACAATGATGATATCAATTCATGTTTCCCAAATGCTTACTACAAGAGACAGTAGTAAAATCCCCAGATTCTAGACTTAAACCACCCAGGTTTATCCTGACTTAGCCATTACTGAGCTCTATGACTTTGAATAGGTTATTTGTATCAGCAATGACCCAATACAGCTACCAGTAACAGAAACCTCCGATAGTTGCTTAAACATGATCGAAGTGTATTTCTCTTCCATGTAAAAGTAGTTTAGAGGGGAACAGCTTTGGGTAGCTCTTTCAAACTCTTTTCTACCATCCCTCATCTTCATAGTCTAATATGGTTGCTAGAGCTCCAGCCTTCACATTCGTATTCCAAGCTGCAGAATAGAGGAAGTAAAGAAGGCACTCTCTCCCTTTTAAGGAGACTTCCTAAAAATGCCTTGCAAACTTCTGCTTTTTATCTCCTTGGCCAAAACTTAGTCATGTGGCTGTACTTATCTGCAAAGGAAGCTGGAAAGTATCGTATATTAGACAGATAGTGCTGTGCCACCTAAAAACCATGGTTTCTATTAATTTGAGAAAGGGAGCATGGATGTTTAGTTTCTGCCAAATAACCTCAGTGTGCTTCAGTTTCCTCTTCTGGAAAATGATGGTGATGATGGTTCTTTATAGATTTGTTGGGGGTGGTTCAGTGAGATAGTACATGTAAAGAACTTAGCACAGTACATGTCACAGAGTAAGTGCTAAGTACAAGTGATAGGTACCGATATTAAGTACCTGGCACCAAGCTAAGCATCTTATGAGTGTTATCTCATTGAATCCCCACAGCAACATGTAAGCTAGAAATTAGCCTCCTCATTTTATAGGTGAGAGCACTGAGATTCAGAGAAGCTAGGTGTTTGCCAGAGGTCACACTCATGGAAGGGACAGAGCTGAGGCATGAACCCTTGTCTCTAAGAAGCTAAAGTCCTTTCCCTAAGCATGAGGCAACATAGCCTCATAGAGACTGAAACCCTCCCTGAGCATCTGAAGAAAACTGAGACCAAGAGGTATGAGGAAATGCAAACTGAACCCAAGGCCAGAGCTCCCTCTGCCTGCCCAGCCACCTGCAGAGAGTATACCCTACCCAAGGAAAAACAAGACCAAGACAAAAGACTCCTTTATGCATCACTGTAACAAGACCTGCAAACTTGGGGTCAGGAGATCAAGGTCTTCCATTTGCTGAATGATCCTGGCCAAGTCTCTTTACTCTGCAAGCCTCTTTTTTTCTATCAGCAAAATGGAAAGAATGCTGTTGAACCCTCTCCCCATTCTGGGAACATTTTTAGAACAGAGCGGCCAAAGTGTTTTGAACTCCTCGACATGCAAGTTTTTATAAATGAGATATGTTGCTCACCTCTCAGTGAGTTTCTCAGTCTTGTTAGAACATTCTAACTACTGGTAGTGGAGTGGGTAGAGGAGCGAGGGAACCCAAGTGTCTGTTGTCAGGGCTGCTTCGCAGGCATGAGTATCCCCAGCACGCCCTCCCTACCCTACACTCACAACATCTGGTATCTCACCAAGCCCAGGGCTGGACTGGCCCAGGTGAATGAGGGCTTGACGCTGCAGCCCTCTGCTCATCTCAGAGATCATGAGTGATTTATAGTCTCTGCATCGGACTTTGACCTTAATTTCTTCTGTCATTGAGGGGCTGTAAAATTCATTAGGGACCCGCAGGCGGAGTGATGGAGATGTCAGGTGGGCAATCATGTGGGTATTTAATCTCTCAGATGTGTGGCTTGCCATTTAAGGAGACAACAAGAGAATGTGGAATCAATATGGTTCATTAGTGAGTAGCACGTGCCAGGCCAGTCTGTGCCTGCCGGTGGCAGCAGGCATGGGGGCATGCCACCCACACTCCAAGCCACCTTCTAGTGGGGATGTGCCCTGGCACATGAGTGGGACTAGCCCCCACCCAGGAGCCTCTCCCACCTTCCCAACTAGACCTGGAGCTGCCTGTTACATCCCACGCGCGTAGAGGAGAAGCGGGAGGGCGGCAGACTCAGGGTGGGGTACAGTGTTGAGATCCGGTAACAGGGCGGTAGGGAGCGGGGAGACGGTCCCAGCTATGATTTGGCTGCACCCCCAGGGGGTTGATTGGACTGTCTTTTCCTCTTCCTTCCATCTCCTCTGAACATAAGGTCACACTTAACTGAGCCTCACCCACAGTGTCTGTCCCCACACCACTCTGGCCCCCTCCCCTTCCCATCCTCTACCACATAATCCCTCCTTGATAACTGGCCCCAGAGCGGCCCTAGTCCCTTCTGATTGTGAATGTCTCATTCACCCCCAGCCAGCTAGCCACCTCCCCTCCGCCTGCATCCCACAAAAATGGCTTTCTGCATCCCAGTTTTCTTTGTTCGATGGTCAGATGTGATTTTTTTTAAGTCGTTCAGTTGAGTCATCCTCAAACCCAAGAGCATGAGAGAATGGACAGTGTTGCGGAAGAGTTAGGAGTGGGATTGATGTTTGTTTTCTTTTTGCTTTATGTGTGTGAATGTCAGGCAGACAAGGGTTCAGATCTCAGCTCAGTCCGTGACTGACTGGGACCCTGAGCCCGGTACCTGCTGTCCCTGCACCACTTGCAGCTATGAGGGCAGGGAGTACACCGTCTGGCTCAGCCTCGTGTGCCCAGTGTCCAGCCTGAGGCCTGTGTCTGTGGTCTGGCTTTGGGGAACCCAAAGCAGACCCTGAGACAAGGACTCAGGGACAGGTGGTTTACTTGGGAAACTCAGGTGGGAGTGGAAAGTAAGATGAGGTCACTGAGGGGACATTGCGAAGCCAGTTACCACGGGGGGTACTGGAGCTTGTTCCACTGGGAAATCTGGGGGAGAGGCTGTGCCTGAGTCATCCCACCTCGGGGCAAGGAGGCAGGGGTATTGGTCCATCGACTCCCAACCCCAATGAGTGAGAGCAGTTTCTAGGGATGTGGACATGCCATCAT
Organism: Pteropus vampyrus; assembly: GCF_000151845.1. Taxonomy (NCBI): domain Eukaryota; kingdom Metazoa; phylum Chordata; class Mammalia; order Chiroptera; family Pteropodidae; genus Pteropus; species Pteropus vampyrus. The sequence goes on from NW_011888983.1 coordinate 2,859,078, forward strand.
GACACCTGCTTCTTTGAGGAAAAAAGCTGACAGGCCGAGAACTGCATAAGTACTCCCAGCACAGCAGCCCTTGGCAGGTGGAGGTGAGCATTAGGGGTTGTATGTGGCACTGGCAGCTTCCACTATGGCTGGACACTCTGTATCCATAAGATGACGGTAGTATTAGTACTTATCTCCTAGAGTGGGAGTGGAAATGAAATGTGTTAATCCACGTAGATTTCTCAGAATAATGCCTGGAACCCAATAAGTACGGAACGGGAGTGAGCTATTGTTATCATCTTTGTATTTATTATCAGTCGGAGTTGCTTTTCCTATAAAATGGCATTGTGACCCCTGTCTTGCTGCTTGTTTTAAGGGCAAATTAGAGACAGATCCTGTCAGGTTCCTCACACAGTGCCAGGCCCAAGGTAGCAGCACTCAGCAACACAGTGATCTCAGTTATGCCCATGTTTCCACGGGGGTGGGAGCCCACACCGCTCCTCCAGGCTGGCTCCAGCACCTCCCCAGCAGGGGCCTACAGACCACAGGCAGCTGCTGGCCACCCTGACAGCCTTTGACATCCCTGTAATTGCTTTCCCAGGACGACTCTTTTAAGCACAGAGCTTCTGGCCAGAGCAATTTGCTCCCCATCAATTTTTATTTCCAGATTTTAAAATAAAATAAAGAGAAATAAAGGGGTAGGGGAACAACACCTTGGCTGCAATAACAAACAAGCTGGGACCCCCACACACTGAGAGCACCTGTCAGCCTGAATCTCATCTCTCCTCCCCCACCACAGGACTGACACATTAATACATGGGGCTCCAGCCTGGCTCCTGCCAGAGCACCCGCCTCCTGCAGGGCTCGGTGCCACTTCATCTTCCCTCCACCTGGCCCGTTGCTGGGGGTTGGAGGCTGGAAAAAGAGCGGTTAGACTTAAGAGTGGGAATACTAATACTAGCTGCACTGAGAAATGCGGACCATGTGCCATGCATTGGTCTAAAGCATCTTAAGTGTAGCACCTTCTTTAATCTTCACAACCACCCCCACGAGGCAGGGAGTGTTATTAGCCTCATTTTCCAGATGAGGAACTGAGGCTTACAGTGGATGTTACTCTGGTTATGCCTCTCCTCCTCTTCCTCTGATCTCTCTCTCCCTCCCTCTTCCTCCTCCCTTCTCTCCCCTCTTTCCTTTTTCCTCTTCCTCCTCCTCTGATCTTTTTCTTTTTTCCATTTCCCTCCTCACTCCTTCTTTTATCTCTCCCTCCTCCCTTTCTCCTGTCTTCCACCCCACCCCCTCAGTCCCCATCATCATCATCCTAGTGTTCTTCCCACCCTAAAACTCTATCTACTCAGGATCTGCAGTTGGCTTATCACTGGTAGAAAGGACCTCATACGTCATCATATGTAATCTCATTCATTCAGCCCCTGTTTGTCGAGGGCCTCCAGCACTGGGGATCCATCAGAAACAAGCCAGACTCAGGTCCTGCCCTCATAAAACTTACATTCTGGTGGGAAGAGTTAGCCAGTGACATTTGCTCAGATGCTCCAAAACCATGCCCTTCTCCTCACTGCTTCTGTCCACCAACAAGAGCTCTCAACTCCAGCTGAGTCCAGCCACTTCCCAGCATGGCCCTGACCACCCATCCAAGCCCCCATCATCTCTCACCACTGCTTGTTTAACAGCAATAACTACTTCGGCTCCTACCTCCTGTTTCTGTCCCAGGAGCCTGTTATCCTAGCTACAGTCAGGGTGCGCTTTTACAAATGCAAATAAATTTGCAGATGTAAATCCTGTCTGCTGAGACTCCAGGGATGGGAAAGAGCCAGACTCCAGAGATCTGAAGAAGGGCATTCCTGGCAGAGGGAACTGCTAGTGCAAAGGTTATGTGGCATAAACCAGCTTGGCCTGTTGGAACCTAAAGACTGAAAGGCGGGAACAGAGTAACAGTGGACACGGCTTAGCAGAGGCGGTCGGAGACTGCAGGGGCTGGCCCACATCAGGCCTCAAGGCCACGGCAGGCAGCTTGGATTTTGTCTTAAATGCTCTGGGAGCCTTCTCAGCTGGTGAGTGGAATCTTACATTGTCAGAAGCTCCCTCTGGTTCTGGTGGAGGATGAGCTGCTGATGCCAGAGTAGAAGCAGGTAGACCCTGATTAGTCAGGAGGCTGTGTAGTCTACAGGCCCCAAGCCCAGTGTCTTACTCAAAGTCCCACAGCCAGATGGCTAGGGCAGAAGCTAGACCAGAACCCAGATCTCTTTGTCCCATTTTGGTGGTATTTTCGTGATTCTGCCCTTAGCCACAAATATTTTTGAGGTCCTTCATGCCTGGTCCTGTAGCAGTGCCCCCCAAGAAGCAGCACATTTCTGACCCTCAAAGAGTAGAGAGTCCAGTGGAGATGGCAAAGATGCTCTAGGCACTTTGTTTTTATTAAAGTATAGTTCCCTTACAATGTTGTATATTAGTTTCAGGTGAGTAACAGTGATTCTACATTTATGTTCCTTACGATGTGATCATCATACCATATATAGTTATTATGGTAATATTAACTATTTTCCCTATGCTATATACATTACATCCCCATGACTTTTATTTTTAATAACTGGAGGTTTGTACTTCTTAATCCTTTCATCTTTTTTTACCCATCCCCCCACTCTTATCCCCTCTGGCAAACCAGCTTGTTTTCTGTATCTATGAGTCTTTTATTTGTTCATTTTTTTTTTTTTTAGGTTCTTCGTATATCAATGAAATCATATGGTATTTGTCTTTCTCTGTCTGACTTATTTCACTTCACATAATACCCTCTAGGTCCATCCATGTTGTTGCAAATGGCAAGATTTCCTTTTTTATGGCTGAGTAATGTTCCTCTGTGTGTGTGTGTGTGTGTGTGTGTGTGTGTCAGTCACATCTTCTTTATCCAATTATCCATTGATGAACACCTAGATTGTTTCTATATTTTGGCTATTGTAAATAATGCTGCAGTGAACATAGGTGTGCATATATCTTTCCGAATTATTGTTTTTATTTTCTTTAGATAAATACCTAGAGGTGGAATTGCTGGGTTGTATGGCAGCTCTATTTTTAATTTTTTGAGGAATCTTCATACTATTTTCCATAATGGCTGCACTAATTTACAATCCCACCAACAGTGCACAAGGGTTCCCTTTTCTCCACATCTTTGCCAGCACTTGTTATTTGTTGATTTTTTGACAATAGCCATTTTGACAGGTCTGAGGTGATATCTCATTGTGGCTTTGATTTACATTTCAAATCAGCTCAATTATGGCAGTTAATCATTAGCTGTAGAGAAGACAAGCTTGAGAGAGATCGTGAAGGCTTCTCTGGTGACGTCTTCTCTGCTCGCAGTACCGTGATGAATTAGTAATGTCTGCCATGGGCATGGGTGTCGATTCCAGGTCCACAATGGAACACGAGGGAGGAAAGTCCCTCTTCCCTTTCTCTGCAGCCCCCACCACTGGTCAAGTCCCTACCCTTTCCTAGATACCTTCTCACTCATTTCCTTCACCCTATCATGTGCTCTGAGCTTCTGTCCTTGGCTTGCAGCCCCAACCTCCCAGGTAGCACCCTTTGTCCTATGCTGCATGTTCAGAAGACCAAGAGCAAGACCAGGAGCTCTCCTGGATGTTCGTTTTCCTCCTGTGCTCCATGGCCTCCCCATGATCTCTCTCATACCCTGTTGGTTACTTCCCGGCACCACTGCCCACCTGAAACACTCACTCTCTTATCCCTTACACAAAATCCAGTGGGAGGAATTTTCTATATAGCCACCGTCATTTTCTATCCTCCCAGGAGTGTGACCATTCTCCCTGGTCCAGGGGCCCCCATGGAAGGTGCTGGAAGGTGCTCAGAGCAGCAGCTTCCAGCCAAACTTTCCTCTACCCCCAAAACCCACCATGCCCTCACCCGTCAGCTCTAGCTTCCTTCTCAGATTAGATAGCTTCCTTCTGAGATGACAAGGAAAACTGAGGCACCACACATTTCCCCAGAAGTGTGGGGCAGACTAGATGATATTTCCTGGCCATTAGCATCTACCTCTTATCCTAGAGAAAAGCTGGAATCCTCATCCACAGCACCATGAGAGGGAGTGTGGGAACAGGGGAGAGGACCAGGCCTCATGGGGCCTAATCAGGCCAAGCGGAGGTCACCCCAGCCTCTGGGCTACTGTGTTCCTCCAGCAGAGTGTCTCCTGCCTCCCTCGGGCCACCTCAGCCCCTCAGTGCTTGCAAGAGTGCAGTTAATCTCATGTAGTTTAAGGAGTTATTCAGAGAGGCTCAGCGAATGATGAATGTGGAAAGCATTACCATTGAAGCACCGGGGCTCTGTGGAGCTGTTTAAAAATGCATTCTCCCATGTAAATTTCTGCTCCATCAATCCTTATGACATGTCAAACATTGCTATTGTTTCCTGAACAAATTGTACTGCGTGCCCTTCTCTGCAGATTTGTGCATGGGAGCAGAACTGCTTGCCTACGCCCGCAGCCTGCCAGTGTTGCTGGGACCCAGGGCTGCTGGGGAGGCAGCTGGGCCCGCCTTGCTTCAGAGCAGAAGCCCTGTGCAGGGCGTCCGGGCGAGCGTGCGTGACGAGGTGCAGGCATTGGTGGGGAGTGATTGAGTGTATGCCTGCCAGCTGCTGGCCTGTGGGGAGAGGCGTGCAGGTAGCTGGGGAGGGCGTGTGGAGGGGCCTCAGGGGATGAGACAGGGGTGGGGTTTGTTTGAAATTGAAGGTGGGTGCAAGTATGTGTGTCTTTATGGGTATGTAGCAGGATCAGGTCTACCTGAGCCAGACAGAGAAAGAAGGTTTCTATGAGAACATGTAGGGGGTGAAACAGGGAGATATTGGGGGCTGCCCAAAACACAGAGGAAGAGAGAAAGGGTATGTGTGTAGAGAGGGGAAAGGTAGGGAAACGTGAGGACATAGGAAGAAAGAAGGATGGGACTTTCAAACTAGAAAGAAGCGTAGAGGGTATTTAAAACTGTGAGAGAAGATGGCATCTGTCCCCAAGGAGAAGTCAGCGATATCAGAGTGCAGTATCCAATGGGCCACAGTTTGGA